>NC_133340.1:4445376-5045376 GCF_030506205.2 Paramisgurnus dabryanus
GTTGTAAATTTAATAGAGGACTGTCGATGCGAAACAAAAGAAGGACATCAGTCACATCACAAAGGCCCAGTCCTGGTTGATCCAAGCGTTGATCAATATCCCTAAAATAAAAAGTAAAAAGATTTTTGTTATATGATTATTGTGTTATCATTTATGATTGCATTTAGAGTAGAAATAAAACACTGTCATTTTGTGTCCCTGCATTAAAAAAAGTGTTCACAACAATTACATGAAACCACCTCTGTATCCGTATGCATTTTCTAAAATTGTCTATATAATGTCAAATTACATTATATTATATGCCAACTTGCAACAAACATGAAATATCTTTCTTGTGATGTTTTAAAATTTGATTGAACTATGACAATAATGTGAGTTTATGACATTAATTAAAAGCTTCGTAAGTTTTTAAAACGCTTCAGAGTGAAGTTTTAATTTCGCTTTCTTAACATTCGTTAAGTCAAAGTTTCTAGGAAACTTTGGCAGTTTGTCATTGGCTGGATAGTGCCAGACAGTAATCTATGAATACAGTTTAGTGTATTGAAGTTATATAAAAGTTATAAGTTATAAAAAATATATTCCTGCTGTCCACTTTATATACTATCAGACCATGATTATATTTGGTACAAAAAAAAATTCCTTTAAAACTGGAATAAATCATTTGGAGTTTTGGAAGAGGTGTAGTTTATATGTTATGATTTAACTTAGAGCACGATAGTTAAAAATCAACGATTCTGGGTGAAAGGGAACACATTGAAACATTTAAAATTAATATTTAATTCATACGTATCAAAAGTGTTAAACGTAAGTAATAGATAAAAAAAATAATACTTTCATATATTCTTAATTTATAGAGGGGTTGCAAGTTTACAAACATTGCAGGGTGCGCGCGCAACCAAGGGGCAGAAAGACCGATTGGTGAGCTGATCTGCTACTGCAACAACCTTAATTATTGAAGCGTTCTTTTATGTTTGTACATAAATAAGACTTGATTTTAGTTGTATCTGTTTTTCTGTCTTTATTTTTGCAGTGTTACTGTGATACATGTATGAATTATAATTTTATAATTATAATGCTAGTAACGTAATAGTCGCATCTACTGGTATGTTAACATCAGGCACCCAGCACTGACTCTGTTGGTACTATTTTCCACGCAAAAATTCCTTGGCATTTTGACTTACAGACACCGCTACTAGCATACAACACAATGCACGTCTCTTCTTTCTGCCCCTCGGTTGCGCGCGCAACCAGTTAGTGACGTCGCCGTGCAACCCGTCTATATGTTTTAAATATACGTTTTGTATGCGGTTTCGAACTAAACGTATTCTCGCGATAACTTGGATGTCTATGTGAGAGTTCGAGTCGGATATCCGCTCTCTTTTCGGTGGTGGACTCCAAGCGAGAAAGTCCTCCATAATGAAGGTAGGCGAAGAGAAATAGTTATTTTGTAGTTTAATTCCACGTAAAGTGCTTATAATATTTAATGTGTTGCACCTTACGGTGTCTAAACAATCCGATGTGTTATTGTTAGACGAGCAAAGCATAATTAATATGACGGATGGATGTTGATTTTCTTTGCTTACGAATGCTGCCGTGTAAACGCAGCAACATGGCAGCGCCCGGCATTGCCATGTAAAAAGCACGTTACTTTTAGTTTTGAACAGTCGCAGTTAGCGGGGAATTGACCACCTTTGTCACCGATATTGTAAATGTATTTACAATGTTAGGACGCCGTTGAAGGACATGGGTAAGGAGTGTGAAGCTAACGTCTACTTTGCTTTAGCATTAGCAGCTGCTCTGCTAGCAGAAACGTGTTGTAATAATTGTATGACAGAAGTGTTCTTGTCCTTCTCAGAAGTATTAATAGATTTTCTTTTATTCATCCCAATAGCTCAACATCTCGTTCCCCGCCACTGGCTGTCAAAAGCTGATAGAAGTTGATGATGAGCGCAAACTGAGGATCTTCTATGAGAAGCGAATGGCCACAGAGGTGGCTGCAGACTCTCTGGGTGATGAGTGGAAGGTAAGTCCTGTACACATCTAAACATTTTAACAGTTTTTTGTGTTTCACGCTTTTCACGCAAGATTGTAAATAAAGAAGACTCTTGGTTTGACCTTTTAATATTCTTTCTCGAATAGGTTTTGTTCAGGCTCCCACTAAATTGTTACCTAGATTTTTTTTATCAGGTCTTTAAAACTTGTTAATGTTTCTTTATTGTTTTGCCAGGATTTACGCATTACAATTTTTTTTTGCATATAACGTGCTTAACTTTACTGCATGTGAACTTATGGCATTTATTGTCTTGCAATTAATGTTTTATTTCTGATGAAAAACGCAATCAAACTCAGATTGAAATCATCACAATGTGTTTTTTTTCTCTCTTTTTGTAGGGCTATGTTGTGCGCATCAGTGGAGGCAATGACAAACAGGGCTTCCCCATGAAACAGGGTGTGCTGACCCATGGCCGTGTGCGTCTCCTCCTCAGCAAGGGACACTCCTGTTACCGCCCTCGCCGTACTGGTGAGCGTAAACGCAAGTCTGTCCGTGGCTGCATCGTGGACGCCAACCTGAGTGTCCTCAACTTGGTCATTGTCAGGAAGGGTAAGTGAAAATGGTTAATTTGAGAATTCATCCTGGTTGTACGTAGCTGTGGATGTAGGCACACAAGCAAACCCTTTTCGCTTGATCAATAGCTTTAAAGGGGGGACATCGTAGTGCTAAAGCAACAGTGGAGCTGGTACCGGATAACAACCACATCATATTTTCAGATGCTAGTTGTACTGTATTGCTCTGTCAAATCATGTTAGGTACAGCAGTTTAATTCGGTTGTAGTGCAGTAAATCTATGGAGTCTTTTAGCGTGTAGGTTCTACCCTTCTCCAATACCTGCTTATAATTCCTGAATGCGTAATTTATAAAAAAAATGTACTGCCTGTATGAAGTTGCTTTTGATATTACGGTGTTTTTTATTTACATGGTCTCACATCTATTTTTATTTTCTGCAGGTGAGAAGGACATTCCCGGACTGACTGATAGCACTGTCCCTCGCCGACTTGGACCCAAGAGGGCTAGCAGGATCCGCAAGCTGTTCAACTTGTCCAAAGAGGATGATGTCAGGCAGTATGTGGTCAGGAGACCCCTCACTAAAGAAGGTTTGACTTTAAGAAGCATATTGTATTTTCCAATTGGTTGTTAAGCCTAAGAACTAATTTAATTATTGCCTGAATACATCTTGATATCATAAAGTGCATTCGTTTATGCACCACTTAGCAAACCCTTTTGGCTGATCAGTAGCCTCGAAGGGGGGACAGTGTGGTGCCAAAGCAACAGTGGAGCTGCTATCGGATAGCAACCTGATCATATTTTCAGTGGCTGGTTGTACTGCTTTGCTCTGTCAAACGTTTTGCAACGTATTATGCTTTTGAATAGGGCTTTGCAAGTATTAAAATAGTCATTATCAACCTTGAATTAAGGCTTTGATGAATGGGTGGGTGCGAATGCTTTATTGTGCATCTCAATTAAGATCGTTTTATGAAAAGTAATCGTTTGCTTCTTATTTACAAGATACATGGCTGGGTAAGCTAGAAGCTTTTGTAATCAATGTCATGCAAATGCTCTTTTTGATAGGCAAGAAGCCGAGAACTAAGGCCCCTAAGATTCAGCGTCTGGTTACACCCCGTGTGCTCCAGCACAAACGCAGACGTATCGCTCTCAAGAAGCAGCGCACACTGAAGAACAAGGAGGAGGCCTCTGATTACGCCAAGCTGCTGGCCAAGAGGATGAAGGTATTCATCTACCGTTTCTCATTAATGCAGAGTTTGATTTTGTTTGTTTTCTTACAAGAGTTTGGCATAGCAGTGTGCATAAAGCAACACATTTACTAGAATGAAGAAATGCTTAGTGATGTGTGGATGGGATCTTTAAGCAATAAAGCACTTGAGCTATGTTAAGTTTGCTTACGGTTTTTGCTCTGTCTGTTTTGCAGGAGGCTAAGGAGAAACGTCAAGAACAGATTGCTAAGAGACGTCGTCTCTCCTCTCTGAGGGCCTCAACATCTAAGTCAGAGTCTAGCCAGAAGTGAGACATGTACCTCACAAATAAAGCGCAAAGTTTTTGATGAACAATCGGTGTCGTCACTATTTTCATTTCGCTGTAATGTGGTTGTTTTTACGGAGTTGAATTAGATTATGTTGGAATGTTTTTTATGGCTATAAACTATTTCTATATAAGTCACAATTTCAGGGTAGAGTTGACTTGAAAAGTATGTATAGGTCTATTTACATGACTCAGCTCGTCTGTGTTGAGCTCTTGAGTTTTTGAAGCAATATGTTAGCCTGGTTAAAACCAGACCGTTCTCAGTAGTAACTGAGTTATGGTCTGGCAAAGCTTCATAGACTAATCATCTCCAAAGGGGCGTCACCAACGGACCTCGCTCAAATGCCTCTGGGTGCAATTGGGATAGACCTAAAACCAATCAGAGCGATGAAGGTGATGACATATGCACCACTACCAGAGGGCTCTCGCTCAGACCCATTCGTTTAACCACCAAAGTTGCAAGCTGGTATATCAGACTTTTGCTGAATCCAGTAATGTACATAACCTGCTTTACCGTTGCTGCTGCGCTGTCGTCATAGTGTAAAGTCTGCCCCAACGTTTCTGATTGGTGCCGTGATTTCTCTGTATTAGAAATGGGCTTGAATGGCCTCTTTGCCAAACTACTTGCAGAGCAAATCTAAATTTGCCGAAAGTAGTCTGGGTTTTCCCAGGCTAGCGCTATGTCTTAATTTTGTATAGAAGCAGGTGCAGTACTAGTGCTTTATACAAGTCTAGCATTACTTTAAGCACTACTCTGAGGGTGATTGGAGACTAGCATCTGGTTTCACAGAACTAGCGTAAAGTCTTCTCTAGACTAAAACACATGTTTGAGCAGTCTCAAATGAATGTTAAAATATACCAGTGCCACTGATTTGTCTCGAGATACACACCAGTAAATTATTTTTCTAAGGGATGTTTATTAAGTAAGGGATAATCCACGGCTAGCCATGCATTAAAGGGTTTTAATGCACGACGTAGAGGCGAAGAACCACCCGTCGTGTAGCGGTTGCCTCTGCAAAGTGCATTAAAACCCTTTAATGCATGGATAGCCGTGCATTAGCCGTGTAGTTTTGACAATCATGCCTTACTAAAAATGTTACTTGTGTGCATTTTGAGGCAAAACAAAGGGCACTCAAGTATTTTAAGATGTCAGTAAAGGTTGTTTTCAGTTTGGACAACGCTTACATTTTTATTTTAGTCTATGACTAGTCTAATATTCCTATCCCAGACTAAAATGCATTTTTGAACTGCCTTCATATAAAAACACCTTGTACTTGCATATCTTAACATATATCAGTTCCATTATTTTGTCTCAAGATGCACACCAGTATTTTTTTTGTAAGGTTTGTTTGTTAAAACTACTTAAATGTACTAATAATACTAAGGCCTAGTCATGGATTTACCTAAAGCCTTTCTGGGAAACTTACCTCTTAACTCTTTCACCGCCAGCGTTTTTAAAAAAAGTTGCTAGCCAGCGCCAGCGTTTTTCATGATTTTCACCAAAGTTTCATGCCTTCCAGAAAATGTTCTTCTTTAAATAAATAAACATACAATATACCAAATGAAAGAACAGACCCTCTGCTTTCAAACAAAAAAAAACCGTTTCATCCTACCTTTAGTGGTTCTTTTGCAATCAGCTTTTGAATATGGGTAGGTTTTTTGCAAAAACACCATATTTTGAGCAAAAAGCAAAAATAATTCCATATTTGTGACGGACTTTTCATAGAGATCCCATTCAGAGCGATCTTTAGAACAGACACGGACATGCAGCAGCTTGCCATAGGGCAATACTTCCGGTTTTAAAAAGTTGCGGAAGGGCGCCACCTGGTGGATAATAGAGGTATTGCGGAAAGACGGAAAATCTCGTCATTGGCGGGGAAGCGTTTTCTCTTAATTGACGAGATATCTCGTCAATGGCGGGGAAAGAGTTAAAGGTTAAGTGTACTCAAAGCTTAAAGAGGACATTTTACAAGGGTTTTTTAAGATGTGAAATAAATCTTTGGTGTCCCCAGAGTACATATGCAAAGTTCTAGCTTAAAATACCATATAGATTATTTATTATATCATGTTAAAATTGCCAATTTGTAGGTGTGAGCAAAAATTTAGCATTTTGGGTGTGTCCTGTTAAATGCAAATGAGCTGATCTCTGCACTAAATAACAGTGCCGTGGTTGGATAGTGCAGATTAAGGGGCTGTATTATCCCCTTTTGACATCACAAGGGGAGCCAAATTTCAATGACCTATTTTTTCACATACTTGCAAAGAATGCTTTATCAAAGTTACTGGGTTTGGCTTTTTTTTTTCCAATTATAGCACTTAAAAATGGAAAAAGTCAGATTTTCATGATATGTGATGTCCCCTTTAAACAAATCTAACCAGTATAAGTTTAATGGAAAACAACTGTTGACAGGCTCAAAGGCCTCTAAACAGGATCCTGTAACCACTTGTTTACAGGTGCTTAATTTTCCACCCAGTAACTCAATAGCTAACTTTAAAAAGTTTAATGTATTCTTTTATTTAAACTTTAAAACTACATGTTTTGTCCTGTTTAGCTGTCCGAAAAATCAAACAAATTTGTGTGACCAGATGGGGGCGACACGACAACATTCCAACACCTGATGCAGAAGCGTTTGGTATTCACATAACACGAGAACTCAACTAATTTCTATACAACTAACCAGCCACAATGCTGTATTCTAGAATGATACTCGTAGTGCGTTACCTAGAAAGCTTTGGCGCACAAAGCAATGCTTCTAAACTTGAAGCGGGGTTTCTAATAATTATTCCACACATCATTACACCACCATCACCAAGGGTCCGTGTACGTTTTGATAGTTTGTTTTTTCGTTTAAACCAAAAAACAAAATAACGAGAAACCACACGTTTTTTGTTTGTCGTTTCAAACAAAAAAACAAAAACCGCTAAAATAAGAGCCGTTCTTCCGTTTTTGGTTTCTGAATCTAAAAACGAAAAACGACTAAACCAAATTCAAATAACGGTTCGATTTTGGTTTTTGGAAATTCCTTTTTTCATTTCTCTGTTTGAAGATCTACATTAAAAGAAAGACAGGTTGGCCACGTGACGCGGAAGTTATAGTAAATACAGCCTATCAAAATAAAAGCCGGTCATGCAGCACTAACCTAACACCAGAGTAACGTTAGAAGAAAAAAAAATCAATAAATAAATAGGCTTTGTTGTTACTGTTAGCGCAGAGTTGTTACTGTTAGCGCTATATTATATAATTAAATTAATATTTAATGTGGTTTCCACCAAACTGTTCCCCCTTTCTACCAGCAGGTGGCAGTATTTAAACGACTGACTGTATTGTGTTTTAGTTTATTCTTCCTGGGGTCTCCTCAAAATTCATTACATGTTTCACTTATATTTTTACACCATTCACACACCTACACACAATAACAATATACAAGACATAGCAGCTCAATGTCAAAGAAAAGAAAAACTCAAAAACAGCTCATTTTCTGGTATTATTCTATACTCCAATAAACATTCTATATTCACAAACAAAACTAAGTCATTGAATTCAACATAAATCTTCATAAAAATCAGAGTATACACCTATCAATAATCACTGTGTGAACAAGAAAAGTTTTAACTTCTTTTGAAAGTGTTTTTTATTATTTTCCAGCACCAAAAATCCTGGTAATGAGTTCCATGCCACCATAGCTTGATAAAACACTGACCGCTGTATTTGGTTTGTTCGACATAAAGGCAACACACATCGCATCTCACCTGTTTGTCTAGTGCAATAATTATGTGTATCTGAAAAAAAATTATAAATTGTTTCTGGAGTTTAGGATACAATAATATTTCTCATAAATGTTACTAAAAAGTACTTAAGTCTAATTTTTACAGTTAACCAACCCAAACTATCATGCATAACAATCACACTGGTTCTATATGGACAGCCCAAAACAATTCGAGCTGCTTTATTTTGAGCAACCTGAAGTCTGTGTAGATTGTTTTCACTTGTATTTGACCAAACAACTGAGGTATAATCCAAATGAGAAAGCACTAATGACTGAACCAGTTGTTTTGTTGTCCAACAAGGAATGAACTTCCTACATTGTCTAATAATAGCCCTGCTTCTACCCATTTTCTGTAAAATTTGGTTTATTTGACTATTCCAAGACAACTTGCTATCAACATACCTAATAATTTAGTTTCTTCTACTTGTTCAATCAAAGTATCTCCAGATAACAAGTTTAATGTGGGTGTCGTGTTTAAAAATTTTTTTGACCCAACTACCATACATTTTGTCTTTTTTGATGACTAATCTATTAGCACTAATCCATTGTGTAACTAAGGTCATTTCTTTATTTAAGATGTTATTAAGTTGATCTACTGTTCTTGCAGATGCATATAATGTACTGTCATCTGCATGCCATGGTGGCATGTTCCAACACAAGGGGAAAATCATTTGTAAAGATAGAAAATAAAAGAGGCCCTAAACAACTACCTTGGGGCACTCCACACCTCATCTCTTCAACCTCAGAGTAACTACCATTAAAATACACAGTATACTCTCGGTTACTGAGATAACTCTCCATCCATTTAATAGGAGCTGCTTCAAATCCATAACAACATATTTTTTTGATTAACTATGATCTGAAACATCAAACGCAGCACTTAAATCCAACAAAACTGTACCAACCAAATTTTTCTTATCAATTTCCGTTAACTGATCAGTTTCCGATCAGTAATCTGAGTCAGTGCTGTAGTCGTGGAGTGACCCATTTTATATGAATGCTGATAAATTGTATTTTACCCATTAAAGCAAAATACTTCTGTATTTGATCGTACACTACTTTTAAATTGAACAGTTTTAAATTCCCTGAGTAGAATAGGAGGAGTGAGAATATGTGGGGGTGCAGATGGACAATGATGTGGAATTGAAAACGGGGGTGGGGGGTATTTTGTCATATTTCAGACCTCTGAATGAAATACATGGTTGGTTGTCTTCTCTTGTCCAGTAGACTTTCCTCTTTCACATCTGCATACACGCATCGCCCAAACATTAATTCAAATTGTATAATGTGAGGAAGCTTATACTAGACGGATAAAATGTTTATATAGAAGCAATTATAATAAACAGAGTTAAGCCTTAGGGCTTCACAGTTAATGTTCGGCAGCCATAGATTGCAAATGCAATGTCATTGAAAGCATTTATGTGCTATATATGTTGAAAAAATGTTTAAGACTTGGATCATCTTTACTTGCGTAACACAATGGGGGTGTTGTATGTTATACACACTGGAATAGAGGAGAAAGATTCACACACTATATAGCACACTGGTAAATTATTATTTTGAACAGATGGCCTACTGCATTAGGACATTTCTGATGTTTGTTTGATCTGAGCTGCTAAGAAGCTGATAGCAGTGTTAGAATCAGGTTAAAACAGAAGGGCATGCAGGTTTAACTCTGGATCAGTAATCTTGATTTAAAACACAGTTACCAAAGACACAATACAGTCAGTCGTTTAAATACTGCCACCTGCTGGTAGAAAGGGGGAACAGTTTGGTGGAAACCACATTAAATATTAATTTAATTATATAATATAGCGCTAACAGTAACAACTCTGCGCTAACAGTAACCACTAAGTCTATTTATTTATTTATTGATTTTTTTCTTCTAACGTTACTCTGGTGCTGCATATTATCATGACCGGCTTTTATTTTGATAGGCTGTATTTACTATAACTTCCGCGTCACGTGGCCAACCTGTCTTTCTTTTAATGTAGATCTTCAAACGGAGAAATGAAAAAAGGAATTTCCAAAAACCAAAATCGGACCGTTATTTGAATTTGGTTTAGTCGTTTTTCGTTTTTAGATTCAGAAATCAAAAACGGAAGAACGGCTCTTATTTTAGCGGTTTTTGTTTTTTAGTTTGAAACGACAAACGAAAAACGTGTGGTTTCTAGTTATTTTGTTTTTTGGTGTAAACGAAAAAACAAACTATCAAAACGTACACGGACCACCAAGGATCCGCAACAATTGGCGAGTGGTTGCTGTGCTTTCAGACGTCTGAGCAATAAATACAACAGCACGTGTATTGGGCGGTCACTGCCACACGGTATTCACGTGGCTATTAGGACAACCAAAACAGCACGAAGCGCTGAATGTAACACATTTGTATCCAGACGCTGAATTCATACATAATCACGCAGCCATGGACCTTGAAGTGGAATCTGCAGAGTAAGTTGCCATTATTTCATTTTTATGTATTATACATATTATTCACCCCTGGCTCTATTAATGTTCCCACTTAAACGTAAAGCGTTGTGGTGCTTGGCTCTGACGAGGTTGAACAGTCCATCTTTTAAATCGCTTTGTTTAGGCATTTCCTAAATGAATTATTGTGAATGTAAGGGAACCGAGAGCAAATTAACTCCTGATTGGCGACTGGTTTACCAAAGCTATCATAATAAAACACCAGAATTTTTTATGTTTTTAATCTTCAGGCATAACCCACAATAAAACTCTAGGACAAAAATATTAGTATTTACTTTAGTAAACTGTAGTAAATTATGGTATAGTGTTGTAAATCACTGTATTATTATATAAACTGATGGACTGTAGCAAATATTCTAGTATATTTTAATTATTATTGTAAGATTTAAAAACACGGTAGTACGGCAGTCTTACAGAGTGCTATAATTAATAAAGTACTTAAACATTAAATGTGAAAAATGTATGGAGAACATTAATTTATTAAAATCTCTCGCGTCAACGTTATGGGATGTTTGTTTACAATCGTAAACAATCCTAATACTAGTAAACGTCTGTAAAGCAAGATGATCGCGCGCACACAATGCAAAGAGCCGCGTTAATTTTTGTGTGTCGCGTTTCGCAGCGTGATTCGTCTGATCATGCAGTATCTGAAGGAGAATAATCTGCACCGCACACTGGCGATGCTTCAGGAGGAGACGACCGTATCTCTGCATACAGTGGACAGCATTGACAGCTTCATCACAGACATCAACAGCGGACACTGGGATATTGTGTTGCTCGCAATCCAGTATCTGAAACTTCCCGACAAGCTGCTCATTGATCTCTATGAACAGGTTGGTTACACATAGGTTTAACCTGTTTTCTTTTAGTTTCCACATGAAACTAAATCCATTCTTCATTCTGATTGGTTGACGTTCTGAAGGTGTACATTATTTTTCAGTAAATGCACAGCTATGAAGTAGTTCCAGGTCTGTCGACCGCATTAAACTTCCATATCACTATGCCAAGTTTAACTTGAAATAATGGGTTTATTTAACCTTTAACTGTCACAGGCCCATATGTGGGCCCACATTGTTTACATAACTATCAAACCGATAGAAGCTTATTCTAAACTAAAATAATGACAAACTTTATATATTGTGAAAAGCTTTAGAACTGTAGTTTTCATATTTCATCCCCATTTAGCAAAAGTAATGGGATGGTGAGAGCAATTTTCTAAAATGGCACGGGCCCTCAGGTGGGCTCACTTGTTATTACATATTTATAGCACTAATATCTATTATAAATCTTTGGAAATCTTGACAACCTATATATCATTGCAAAACTGTAAGAATCTAGTTTTCATATTTCAAATCTTTTTGCAGTAACAATAATGCAGTGACAGTTATGTATTAATTTGTGACTAATTAAGCTTTTGTGATTTTAACTTGAAATTTGGATGAAAACTAGTTTAAAGGCGGGGTGCATGATTTTTGAAAAACACTGTGGAAAAGGGAGTCAGGCCGACATCTACTAAACGACATCGTTGCCTGGGTTGCGTATGTGTGGGGGCGGTCTATTAAAGAAGGCCCAGATTCTATTGGGGCGTTTTTGTTTAGGTGATTTGAAATGTCAACTTTGGCTTTCAGAGATCATGCACCCCGCCTTTAAACTTTAATTTTTAGCATTTTGGGCATAAAACATTTTAATTTTTTATATATAAATTGTATACTTTGCTGCATTATTGTTATTTATCAATTTAAAGGAATAGTCTATCCTTTTCCTTATTGAACTATGTTATCACCTTAACTAAGAAGAGTTGATTGATACATCTATCATCTTAGTGCGTGCACGTAAGCGCTGTGGCGCGCTGCGACACTTTGATAGCATTTAGCTTAGCCCCATTCATTCAATGGTACCAAACAGAGATAAAGTTAGAAGTGAAGTTTTAAATCCGCTTAGAAAAGCGCTACGTTTTATTTTGTGCCACCATACTTGCTCGTATAACTACTCGTCTTAAATAGGAAAAACGTTGATGTGTTTGGTCACTTCTAACTTTATCTCTGTTTGGTACCATTGAATGAATGGGGCTAAGCTAAATGCTATCGAAGTGTCGCAGCGCGCCACAGCGCTTACGTGCACGCACTAAGATGATAGAGGTATGTATCAACTGTTCTTATTTAAGGTAATAACATAGTTTAATATGGAAAAAGGATAGACTATTCTTTTAATAACAACCACAGACACTTCAGTAAAAAACTGTAGTGTGTCTTCTTTAAAAAGAGACCAAGGTTAGGCCTTTAGACCAAAGAATGCTAGAGTTAGATTAATTTGTAGGTGCACATAACCTTTTTACCACCCCACTCAAAAAGTGGGTTAATTTGAACAAATAATGCATAAGAATGTGTTGCAAAATGAATAAATTGTTGTGTTTTTTTGTGTGAATAATTTAATTCCTCGTCGTCATTTACGTAAGTAAGTAAGTTTACTATAGTAAATTCTAAAATACTTTTTCATGCAGGTTCCTGTAGCTCACTTGCTGCTAGAGCATTGTGCTAGCAGTGCAAAAGTCATAAGTTCAATCCCAAAAAAACATACCTATACAATGTATAGCTTAAATTCTCTGTAAACAACAGAGATCAGATTCTACAATGCTAAACATGCTCATACAGATCAGCATAACATTCCCAGCTATTAGAATTTTTCGGTTTATTAATTATTTCCATGCATTGACTCCAACTGTACTGTTAGACACTTTATTAGGTGTTCAAACAGTAATGACAGCTAACTTCATTGTCTGTAGTTTTTAAAACGATGTCAGACCTTAAGATCTTTTCATGCATTTGGCTTTGTTGCTCTGTGCATAGATTGTGCTGGAGTTGATTGAGTTGGGGGAACTGGGGGCTGCCCATTGTTTACTTATGCAAACGGATCCCATGATCATGTTAAAGCACACACAACCTGAGCGCTACTCACACATGGAGAATCTTCTCAACCAGCCTTACTTTGACGCACAAGAGGTAAGTCTAATGGTGTAGTATAAATTGTATATTAGGTCATTCGTTAATGCACTATGAAAGATTACTGGATTAATGGCTTGGTGAGATAAAGAGTATTTAATGGCTCAGAATACATTTTTGCACTTTATGCTGCATATCTAATGCTAAAGTGGGTGCATGATAATAATATTAGATGTGTAAGATGTATAAAACCATATACATATAATTGAACTTGTTTCTCGTCAGGCATATCCAGCGGGCAGTAGCAAAGAGAAACGCAGACAGGCCATCGCTCAAGCTTTTGCTGGAGAAGTTTGTTTGGTGCCACCGTCTCGCCTCATGGCTCTGCTGGGCCAGGTATGTTCTCGATCTTTTATTATTTTATATTAGGACTGGTAACGTTGATTCCTGTACACCTGTGTTTGCTTTAAATAGGGCCGTATATGTGAGGGGGCTCTTTACAGATTGCAAGAGACCAAAGCACTAAGGCAGTTTGGGTCATTAGCAATGCTGGTATGTATATTATTTTGAGTAATCTCTTTTATTAGACCAGTGTTTCCCAACTATACAGCCCCTGTTCCACCCAAACCAATTCAGTGTATTAGTAGTACGTCAAAAATCTGTTCATCCATCTGTTTTTTTTCTACAATTTAGTCTTTAAAGTGGCAACAACACCAGGGACTTTTACCTCCGGGTATGTCATTGGATCTGTTCCGCGGCAAAGGTGCATTAAAGGACATGGAGGAAGAGCATTTCCCTACACAGCTGAGTCGCCTTATAAAGGTTCAGTAACACAACAGTATAATATTCTGGCTGATCACATGGGAATTCGTAACTAAGATGGCTTATTTGTATGAACTTGTATGATTATTTGAAGGCAAAAATAAAGTCACAACCCTAAGCATAAGTCACTGGCGCAAAAAGCAGATTGGGTAACACTTTACTTGAAGGGGTGTTCATAAGACTGACATGACATAGTCATAATTATGACATGACCTGTGTCATAAACACAAAGGAGATTTTCTGCACGTTTATGACAACTAAATGTCCTAAATGTAATTAAAATGTCCTTAAGTGTTTATACTCTGTCATATAGTTTTATAACAGCGTCATGAATATTTTTCTTGACCTCAACTACAGTGGCACACATATAATTTGTCATTAAAATGTCATTAAGTGTTAATACTCTGTCATATAGTTTAAAAATAGCATCATGCATATTCTTCAGTTCATAATGTTTTTTTAAGTTTCCTCAATGTGTTTAATAAATAAAATCAATCTTCCAATAATAATATAAATAATAATTAAAATTGAGAAAAAATTTAATTGTGAAGAAGAACAAGTTATTTTAGTTTTCAGTTTTTTATGTATTGTGCACATACATAAAGTTAAGTAAGATCTTTTGATGGTCTGTTTCATTTTGTTAAGGTATTTAAAATTATTTGACATAGTATTAACACTTTTACATTTAACACATGATATTTAAATGACAGTTTAATTTAATGTTAACACACAAAGCTAGGTAGTTTCTTAAGTTTGATAATTATTTTGCTATGTCATGTTTATGACAGATTTATGACAATTTATGATGTATTGGTTTATGTCAAGTTGTCATAACAAAGACATTTCAAACAATGTCATCTTTGCACTAAAAATGACATTAAACAAATGACACTTAATAACAGTTGCCATATACGTGCATAAAATCTCCTTCATGTTTATGCCACGTTCATGTCATGATTATGGTGTCAGGTCAGTCTTCTGAAAACCCCTTCAAGTAAAGTGTTACCCCAGATTGTCCTAAAATGTAAGAATCAATACGAATTCATACAAATTGGCTATTTCATAAAATTGTTACAAATTGCATTGAGATTGTGTTGTACTATCTCTGTTTTAGCAGA
Organism: Paramisgurnus dabryanus; assembly: GCF_030506205.2. Taxonomy (NCBI): domain Eukaryota; kingdom Metazoa; phylum Chordata; class Actinopteri; order Cypriniformes; family Cobitidae; genus Paramisgurnus; species Paramisgurnus dabryanus. The sequence continues at coordinate 4,460,602 of NC_133340.1, forward strand.
AATATGTTATGAATATTACAGTATGCCTGTCTGCATTAGAAGCAAGTAGACATCATGTCAGATGGTCATACGTGACTATCTCAGCATATGCACATTTTAATTGCTTTTGTAACCTGAGGGGTTTCTCTGTGTCCTGTACTCTTCCAATTCTACTTTGCTCACTGTGACACTGCACGTTTGGAATAATGTCAATGTGCTAACATTTTAAGGAACTACTAGTGACTCAAGGCAAAGCTGGCATGTTTTAGGTGACCTTGATCACTTTGAAGTGTTCAGATATATTGTGAAAGGAAACCTAATCATTGTTTTGAATTTTCTGTTTGCGTATCTGTGTACATCTGTTATATAGTTTGGGCCAAAGTCTCATGTAGAGTGTGCTCGGTTCTCTCCTGATGGACAATACCTTATCACTGGTTCTGTTGATGGTTTCATTGAGGTCTGGAACTTCACCACTGGTAAAATTAGGAAGGTGAGTATGTGAGAAACCCTAATAAATGATAAACGATGAAGCGTATAACCAACTGATTGCATTCACAACAAGGTCAGTGTATATTCAGGGTATACTGTATGTGGAATTTCAGATGTTTTTTATGTAACTTTTATAGAACTGAAAGTAACTTGCAATTATTAGTGTTCCTGTAGCTCAGTGGGTTCGATCCCGGGAACACACATATGATAAAATGTATGCATTGTAATGCACTGTTAGTCGCTTTGGGAAAAAAACGTCTGCTAAATGTTTTTATATATATTGTGTCTGCTCATTGTTTTTGTCTTAAATTTGATTTTATTTGTCCTTTATTTAACCAGGAGAAAAACAACTCGCTGAGATGTAAAACCTCTTTTACAGGAGTATTCTGGCCAAGATGAAAAGCAATTATACAAACATGACAACATACAATTATATATCCAGCATAAAATATAAAACCAATTCATTTTAAAAAATATAACATTTTGTTTCTGTGAAACCAAGCTTTGCATGGGGAAAGGATCCAGTATTTTTAAAGGTAAAGGATCCAGCATTTAAGTATTTAGCATTTTATGAAAACAAATCTTGTCAAAATCTTATCATAAACCAGAGAAGGTTTAAACCATATTCACACCACACTTTGATCTCAGAAAACTTCCATAAAATTTTCAGAGAGCCTTCTGTGTGGACACAAACACGTTCGCTCCCCTAAAGGGTACCTATAACATCGCCGTAACATTAATGGAAAGCGTTCTGTGTGAACAAAATGCAGAATCAATGCCATAAGCAGCGTGCCGTAGTGAGGACAAGTATAGATCAAGAAGAAGAAGAAATATCCCTAAACTGGACTGAAGCAGAGATCAGGGAGCTCGTCACGATTCGCTCTGAAGCTGAGATCATTCACCAGTATAAAAGAACAACACGTCATGCTCTCTTTTATGATGAAAAATGCATATGTGTGGTTTCTCGAGAGAGAAATCACGGATAATAAGCAAACTTCAGACGCTGTGGAAAAACCTACCAAGTGTAGGACTGTAAATACGTCATGTGTCTTTGTAGCATGGATTCCGGAAAATCAGTGTGAATGAACAAAATTTAAACGATCCTGGCCACGCATTTTCTGTTTATATTCCGTTATCTCTGTGTGAAAAGGGCATTAGAGTAGGCTATTATTAATGACAAGGTGTTGGTTTGGTGGTTCTTTGCTAACAACAGCTGTTTTTTTTCTATAAAAGTAGCTTCACATAAATTGTCTTTTATCTGGATAACATGAGGTAACTAGTTTTCAGAGAGTGGACAAAAGAGAATCAGTTGTTTATCACCTTCCTCTGAATTATAGAAACCATAAGAGATGGTAACATTCATCTCTAGCTGCTAAAGAGCAGTCTTTGATTCTTGTTGTTTTAAAGTGAAAGTGACGTGATTGTCAAGTAACCCATGCTCGAAATGTGATTCTCATCCTCATGTTTTTCTAAACCTGTATGAACACAAAAGAAGATATTTTGAGAAATGATGGTAAACACACAGCATATAGTGTCCATTGACTTCCATAATAGGAAAAATATTTTGGAAGTATTGAGATAAATGATGAAGATTAAATTCCATCAATTTTTTTTATTCCTACTATGGAAGTCAATGGACAACATGAGGATGAGTAAATGATGACAGAATTTTCATTTTTCGGTGAACTATCCCTTCAACCAAAGCAGTGAGTAGTAAACATATTTCATTTCAACTTACTATGATTTATCTTGACAAGAGATGAGTTGCTACTACTTACAAAATGAAGATAAGTAAAAGATAAGTAATAACAACTCATCTCTAAGGCAACAAATAGTTCAACATTACTCTAATGTTAACAAATATATATCCTATTATATATATATATATACACACACTCACCTAAAGGACTATTAGGAACACCATATTAATATTGTGTTTTACCGCCTTTCGTCTTCAAAACTGCCTTAATTCTACCTGGCATTGATTCAACAAGGTGCTGAAAGCATTCTTTAGAAATGTTGGCCCATATTGATAGGATAGCATCTTGCAGTTGATGGAGATTTGTGGGATGCACATCCAGGGCACGAAGCTCCCGTTCCACCACATCCCAAAGATGCTCAATAGACCTTTCTCACAACTTCCGTATTTATGACCGGAAATAAGCAATCGTCGCGGAAATCTACTTCCTCCGCAGTCAAGGCAATGTAAAAAGCCGTATCTGTTCCATCAATTCCCTGTTGATGGTGAAGTTAGACAGAAGTGGATTCAGGCTATCCGGCGAGACTAATGAAGTAAAGATGTGTCGTTTTAGTTAACAGTTCAGTAACAGTTAGACTCGCTCTCTACTTACCTAGAAATTTATGGACAAATTCTTCATGGAAAAAGTTTTCCTCCATTAGTCTTGTCACATCAGCAAATGTAATATTTGGCAAATCCGTTAACGAAGTTGTGTAGACTCTTTGATCCATTTAAAACTTGCCCGGGTTTATGTTTTTCTAGTGTGTTGACGCTTGACAGGAACTCCGCTTACACGACGATTACGTATTTCCGGTTACTGTGAGAAAGGTCTATTGGGTTGAGATCTGGTGACTGTGGGGGCCATTTTAGTACAGTGAACTCATTGTCATAGAAGCCAATTTGAAATGATTCGAGCTTTGTGACATGGTGTATTATCCTGCTGGAAGTAGCCATCAGAGGATGGGTACATGGTGGTCATAAAGGGATGGTCATGGTCAGAAACAATGCTCAGGTTGGTTGTGGCATTTAAATGATGCCCAATTGGCACTAAGGGGCCTAAAGTGTGCCAAGAAAACCCCACACCATTACACCACCACCACCAGCCTGCACAGTGGTAACAAGGCATGATGAATCCATGTTCTCATTCTGTTTACGCCAAATTCTGACTCTACCATCTGAATGTCTCAACAGAAATCGAGACTCATCAGACCAGACAACATTTTTCCAGTCTTCAACTGTCCAATTTTGGTGAGCTCGTGCAAATTGTACCCGGTGGGGTCTTCTGCTGTTGTAGCCCATACGCCCCAAGGTTGTGCGTGTTGTGGCTTCTCAAATGCTTTGCTGCATACCTCGGTTGCAACAAGTGGTTATTTCAGTCAAAGTTTATCTTCTATCAGCTTAAATCAGTCGGTCGATTCTCCTCTGACCTCTAGCATCAACAAGGCATTTTTGCCCACAGGACTGCCGCATACTGGATGTTTTTCCCTTTTCACACCATTCTTTGTAAACACTAGAAATGGTTGTGCGTGAAAATCCCAGTAACTGAGCAGATTGTGAAATACTCAGACCGGACCGTCTGGCACCAACAACCATGCTACGCTCAAAATTGCTTAAATCACCTTTCCTTCCCATTCTGACATTCAGTTTGGAGTTCAGAAGATTGTCTTGACCAGGACCACACCCCTAAATGCATTGAAGCAACTGCCATGTGATTGGTAGATTAGATAATTGCATTAATGAGAAATTGAAAAGGTGTTCCTAATAATCCTTTAGGTGAGTGTGTGTGTGTGTGTGTGTGTGTGTGTGTGTGTGTGTGTGTGTGTGTGTGTGTGTGTGTGTGTGTGTGTGTGTGTCATAAAGTTTAAAAAGCAACCTGCTCTAACCATAAACCTTAACTACCCCTGATGTCGGCTTTCCCTATTTTGTTTAATTTTTAGTGCATCCAAGCATCTTTCATTTGACAACAGTGGCCACTCATCTAGTGAGAGAAATGAATGAAAGACTTCTTTGAAAGCTATTAATGGAAATGTATGATTATATAGACATAAACCATAGTCTGTATTGTTGTTTAATATGCATTTAACCTGATTCTCGCGATCATACAGCTCAAGGACATCACCTTGACACATAGAATGGATAACACACGTGTGCCATCCAAGGCTAATTTTGTAGAGCTGAAAAAAGTTTTACATTTAGTTTACATCTTCATTTACACGAGTGCCTTGGTTTCTGAACCTCACAGGTATAGAATATGGGTCATTGCAACCTTCTATGATGTAAACCTGGTTGAGTCAAGGCATGATGAAGCCAAAAATAATTATTGCCCTTTTTACAAACATCAGCACTAAAGTGTGTAAGCGTTGCTAGATCTTTTAGTTTTCTGTGTAAGGCTGTATGTGATGATGTGCTTCTATTAGCAATGAGAATGATAACACGTTTGCATATTTCATCATGTGTTGGATCTTACATTTGAATGATTTTGAAATGTATTTATTATCCCTCCATTATTAGACGCAATCCATAGTATATGTGTGACGGAAGATTATGATCATTTGCCTTTCTGTGGTTGTTTCTTGTGCATGTAGGACCTGAAGTACCAAGCCGAAGACAATTTCATGATGATGGATGAGGCCGTTCTGTGTCTGGCAGTAAGTCATGAATCAGACATGATCGCCTCTGGAGCTCAAGATGGAAAGATACAGGTATCCCCCTCACCAATTCGTAGCAACTATATTGATCTTTCTGAAAGTTTATATATATATATAATTTATAATATTTGTCTATAACAAAATGCATTATTTGAACTATTCACTGAAAACCACTTTTACTGTATAGCTTGAGGTCACTGTAAGGGACCTTATTCTCATAGGGCAGTAGGTCTGTAGGCAAACCTTATTAAAGCCCTCGAATCTCTTAAATGTTCAGCTTTCTAATCACATTGCATCTAATTACAGTATAGTTGTGACTGCAGTTTTTCATTAGTATGCAAAAACATACAAGCACAGTATGACTTTCTAAACAGTGAAATCTCATGTTATTAGCAAATAGATCATATAGTCAGCCCAGTTAAAAGAGTTTAATCCAACTCCATTTTGTCTGATGTCTGATATGATCACTATGCTGTTCCAGGTATGGAGGATTATGAATGGCCAGTGCCTGCGGAGGTTTGAGCGAGCTCACAGCAAAGCTGTAACCTGTGTCTGCTTCAACAAGGACAGCAGTCAACTGCTAAGTGCCTCCTTTGACCAAGTCATCAGGTCTATTTACTATTATTACATTATTAAGCAAAAAATCTTATTTCATTTGCAAATCTAATCCCATCCCACTGCTCCATTTCCATGCTTAGCGTTGATCTTTTTCAGCGAGCGTGTTTAACAGATTAATGCCATTAAACGAATCTCCTGTTCACACTGTGATCATAAGAGAAATGTGGACAAATTGTAGGCTACCTTTTGAAACGCTTTGACTGTAACTGCGAAGGCGGGGAGGAAATATTAAATGGTGGTCTGGATGCGAAGCATCATCAGGAATATTCCATCGCAAGCCCAGACTCAGTATCTCTCGCTTTTTCTCTCTCAGGCCTGACTGCAGTTCCTGTATAGCTGGATGTCAGTTTTAGGCTCTCATGTGGGTGGAAAGAAGCGTGATTGGTCACGTGCGAGAGAGAGTCAAAGCATGATAATGTGTTTCTGCTTTATGCTCTGCTACCCAAGGAGCAAAGTGGGGCTGACTGAGGCGGACGTTTGGTAATTTTAGCTTCTTAGTCGGAAAGGAAAGGGGAGGGGTGAAGTGGCAAGCTTCACTGCGATTGGCCCCTTATTGGGAAACACTAGCCCCACCCGTTTTGCAATAGATTGGATTTATCCTCTATGTAGTGTGTGAGGCAGACACGTGCTTGCCAGGCTGGGACTAAAGATGATGTATACATTTTTTAGCTTTAAAAATGAGTTTTTTCCTGTGTAGTGTACATAATTGCTCATGTCTGGCTTAGTTGGCTTAAATATTTTGTGTGTTTTAATATCAAACGATTGCCTCGGTATGTGCACATCACACAAGACGATTTATGTATTCTATTTACCCATGCATGTTGCATTGTTGTTATTGTTTATGATGTAGACAAATTTCTAAAGAACATGACGTGGGCTAAGCATCATTAGGAATATTCTGTAACTTGGCAAGACCCAAACTCTCTCACAAACACACACACACACCTGCTTTATCTCTCAGTCCTTACTGCAGCAGTTCTGCGGCTGGGCGGCAATGCTGGAATCGTGTGCCTAGTCAGTGCATGTGGGTGGAATTTTTATGTGCACTGGAAACAGTGTTTTTAAGACGCTTGAATCACATTGCAAGTTGCAGACAAAGGTTATGTGTTTTTTGTAATGACCTTGATGTTTGACATCAATTTGTTTGTGTTATGATGATAATGGATTCATGATATGTTTTGGTTTTGTCTTTATGAGATCATGTTGGGTTTAGTGTATTTGCTTATCTAATGTTATAGTTGTCATTCTTTCCCCAGTGCAAGATTACAAAGACATTTGTAATGAAAAAGTAATTTTACCCGAAAATGAATATCTAAGTGTAATTTATATTCGTGTGTAGGTTACGCCATAGGCTGTGCGTAGTTCTGCGTAGCCTGACGCGCACTTTACCAAAATTTTAAATAGGGCTGCACGATAAATCGCATGCGATAGTCATGCGTATCTCTTCTGTAAAGCCGGTTCCTAAATCGCCATCATCTGCTCTCAGATGGAGCGGCATTTACTACAACAAGCCTTAGTCCACTTACAAGCTGGGCCATATCGCATACATATCGCAGGCGATACGTCCGCGATAATGAATGCGAAATTGCCCCGATTAATGCAAAATTGCCCCAATTACATTTCTTTCTGCACTCATCAATTGTGTTTAAAACCAACGTTAATTGTCTTTATTTTTTGTTTTTGTCATGCATGGTACGTTTCCACAGACACGTTAAACATTTCACAACTTAATCTTGGCTGCTTGTTTTGTGGTTATTTCAAAAGGTTAGTCATTCACCGTAGTCTCTTATTGGCAATTGTGAAAGTACTCATGTAATCATCCTGATTTAAAATCCTAAGTATCCAACATGTTTTTTATCATCAGGTTGGCGCTGTTTTGCTTGCGAGCATAGCAAAACATAGGGAGGTGTTTTTTTGCAAGCATCCCAGCTAACAGGGAACGTTCCTGTAACTTTGGCTAACATTCTCTAAAGGTTCTCCTTAAGTTATCCAAAAACGTTCTTGCAATAACATTAGTAGAACATTTCTCTTACGTTATCTGCAATTAAAAAAAGTCCTTAAAACGTTAGCATTAGAAACGTTATTATTGTATTGTTAGTGGAACATTCTACACACCTTAGTATTGAAAGCGTTACTATTGTGTATGTAATGTAACATTCCTAAAACCGTAACATTAAAAACGTTGTAAGTGCATAGTTAGCAGAACGTTCTTCATACCCTAGCATTGAAAATGTTACTATTGTGTATGTAATGTAACGTTCTTAAAGGTCACATTCTTCCTGATACCATTTTTAAACCATAGTTAGTGTGTAGTGTTGCTATAATAGTATAAATAATACCTGTAAAATGATAAATCTCAAAGTTCACTGCCAGGTGATATATTTTCTTCAATAGAATTCCTTTTACAAAGCCTACAGCGAACAGCCGGTTTGTATTACAGCCCTCTAATTCTGAATGGAACGTTTCAATAAAGTTTTTGAAAACGTTATTAGAACAATAGAATAACTACAGACTGAACCTTTCTAAAAACGTTTTAAATAACGTTCTTATAACCAAACAATAACGTTAATACTACGTCTAAAAAACTGGACGCTTTTAACGTTCTAAGAATGTTTTAACATAATGTTTTTATAACCTGTTACAAACTTTAAAAAAACGTTCTGAGAACATTAATAAAATTATAGAACATTAATATAACAACAGACTGAACCTTTCTAAAAACTTTTTGAATAACGTTCTTATAACCAAAAAATAATGTTAATAAGAAAGTTCTAAGAACGTTTAAACATAATGTTTTATAACCTGTTACGAACGTTAGAATAACGTTCTGAGAACATCAATATAATGGCGAATGGAACGTTTTAATTAGAACATTAATATAACAACAGACTGAACCTTGTCACATATGTATTAAAACCGTTTTGAATAACATTCTTATAACCAAACATTAACGTTAAAACCCAATTTTTAAGCTACATTCACAAAACCTCAGACTGTTCAAACCGAACTTTCACCTCAAAACAGTTCAATTTGTGCTCAAAACTGAACTATGTTCTCAAATTGTGCCCCGAGTCAATCAAAATTAAAAACGCTATGGAACAGTCACTAAACACTACGTAGAAAAATAGAAAACACAATGCTCATGACATGAAGCTTGAGAAACAAATGTTTATTGTTCACTGTAGGCTAAATGCATGTTGCGAAATAAAAAAAACTGTGCATTTAGCACTAGTACAAAAAGACAAAAAAGAAATCTCGTGCAGAACATGGTCAATCACAGTAGCTCTGATTTCATCAGATATTACTGATCTTCGTCTTCGCTGATTACCTCGACCTGGCTTACTGTATATGTTCCCTCACATAAGCACAAGTGTGATCAATTTTGAGTTGTTGTGTTCAAGTGGTGACACTTGTGCTTTCATTGTGTTTGACTTTTGTCACTTGTGCTCACCATTTTGCAGCACGGGTGCATTACAATGAAAATGTGTTGGCAAGTTGTGTCTAAACAAGTGAAAAGTGCTTATGGTTTTGCCAAAAGAGTGATTGATTCAATCAGTGGGTTCAGGCAACTCAGCATTTGGTTCAGACAATAGGGTTTAGTGTTTTAGCAATTGAGAAAAACTGTAAATGTCCTGTAAGGGGTTGTGTACACCAAAACTTTTACGCCCGCGGCCGGCGCATGTTTTCAATTGTTTCTAATGGAAACTCGGCGTTTTTCAAATAAGCCAGCAGCTAGCGGGTTTTTTTCCGCGCTGAAAACCGGCGCTCTGCGGTTTTTCCGCGCTCGGTGCTGAGCGTCGAGAGTTGAAAGAGATTCAACTTTGGGAGAAAAGCTCCGCTGGTCAATGTCAGTTCTCACACGGCCGCCCAATCACAGTGGAGGAGGGGCGGGACATTACCACAGCAACCAACCGGCTCGCAGCTGAAGTATCACAGCTACCAAAGCGCTCAGCTGAAGAAAGCTGGCACTCAGCTGAAAAACAGCTGGCATTCGGCGTCCTCAAGGCGTTTTCAGCCGCGTTTAAAAGTTTTGGTGTGTCCAGCCCCTAACAAGCTGCAAATATTATACTTTTCCGTTTTTCCGTTTTGAATGCATTTTAAATCAAACTCACATAAATGCATTTTAAATTTAATATTGTAGAAGACTGAGGACTAATCTCTTGCTTGATTATTTCAACAGAAATAGAATTGAATTACAGTAATTATTTAGTAGTGATTATTACACCCATCACTGATTTTTATTCTGGTTTGTTTGATTAGACTTCATGGCTTGAAATCAGGAAAGACATTGAAGGAGTTTAGAGGTCACACTGCTCATGTAAATGATGTTATCTTCTCACACGATGGCCAGCATGTCATTAGTGCATCAGCAGATGGGACGGTAAAGGTAGGTGTTTTTTTGATATAACATTTATATTTCTTTATACTCTTGAATCACCTCTCCTAATGGCTTGTATATCAGATCTGGACCATGAAGACAATGGACTGCACCTGCACAATTAAAACCCCCGATATTCCTGAGGGTATGCACATCACTGTTAACAATGTTATGCTCATCCCGAAAACTCCTGAGCATTTTGTGGTGTGTAACAGGACCAACACGGTTGTAGTTACGAACATTCATGGGCAGGTAAGAACAAGTTACAGTTATGCGATGCTACATAACTGACATAAAGAAAAATACTATATTAAGTAGACTGTTATAAAAATATTTTTGCACAATTTTATGTTTAATAAACTTGGATTTAAAAGTCATTTAAACTGTACTGACTAGTGATGAGTTGCTGTAACTTAATTTCATTTAAGTTGACATAACTAAAGCAAATTTAACTTAATGTAATAAGTTACAGCAACTCAAGAATGAGTAAAGAATGAAAAGTTAAAATTACTTGTTAATCCTAATTGATTAAATGTGCCACCATAGAATAAAAAAAACTTTCCTAATTTTTATGTAAACCTTGTGCATGCAAAAGACTGCTGGAAAAAAGGCCAATCTCAACATAACACCGACTGTGATGTCACAGTCAAGATGTACGCCCCAACATTAAATTACAAAGTTGTAAAAAAATAAAATTCTAGTTGTGGCTGCTGAGTTAGCGTTACATGCTAATTAATGCTATATGCTAGCGTTTAGGCTGAAGTTCTGCTATTGACTTTAGTTGTGTTTTGCAGGTCCATACCGAAAATAAAACAAATAAGGGCTGTCAATAGATTAAAATATTTAATTTAGATTAATCGCATGATTTCATGAGTTAACTCGCGATTAATCGCAAATTAATCTTACATTTTTATCAGTTCTAATCAACATGGATTTGGACAAATATTTATGCTATATGCAAATGTATGTTTACAACAACCTGTTTACATCTTTAACAGAACCGTCAGTCATAGTTTTATATATGATTTTCCCTTTAAAAGACCTTTTTCTTTCTCCATATGCGTTTTCTGGTGCATCATTTGTGAAATGTGCAGGCAAATTGAGTTGGGATGAGAAACTTTTTAAAATTGGATATTTATATTTTACATTCTCTATTAAAAAAAACTTAAAACAATGCATGATTTATTAAATATATGTTTTTCTTTTATTGTTTCATTTTGACATTCAGACAGAATGCAAGGGTTTCATATAATGTTACACAACAGATACTTTTCCAAAACATTCACTTCAGATATAACAGATTATAGGTCCTACTACCTGTGTGAATTCTTGTCAAAACAGATATTTTTAAAACTGTAATTTTGTGTGTATGTGCTTCAGACATCAGCGTAAGGAAGATCACTTTTGAGTCTTGTCACTCTTGATAACTCGTTTAACATCAATCAGGTCGCAAACTTTATGTCTCTAATAATTATTTTAACATCAAGCAAGTCCTGCAGTCTATTTTCTATAATTTCTGCATGCTTTAAAAACGAAACCAAAAGTGGATGAAGACACATCTTTGCTTTAGATTATGGATTTGGGACGGTACACCTCTCAGGAAACGTACAGATAAAGATCATTTTGATGTTTAATGACCATTTAGAACATTGGATTCGCTAGACGAGAGCTTAATGTTCTTATTTTTATAAAAACCTCCAACTCGTCTAGACAGCGCGGGTCACTTGCTGCGTCTCAATTCATCCAGCTGTGGGCTAGACCAAGGGTCAAACTAAAATTTTGTTGTTGCGTTAATTGCACGTAAATAAAATTAGTGCCGTTAAAATGAATTTGTGTTAACGCGTTATTAACGTGTTAATTTTGACAGCCCTAAAAAAACACAAACTTACCATTTAGAAACGTCCATTAACAATCTCCAAACAATTAGTTGTTCATCAAAATCTGTATTTTCGTCTGATACAGACTCAAACATATAAGTAAACATATGTTTACTAATGTGAGCTACTGGCATGAGCCTCAGAGCAGAGCAGAGCTCAATATTGTTATTCATGACCTTTCCAAATAGGGAAAAAATAGACAATTGAATTCAAAGAACAAATTCTAAGGTTGTAAATGGACATGTAAAAACGTTTAATAATGTTACATACGTTCTATGTAAATATCAAAGAACAATTTAACATAATATTTCATAGCATTCTTTGGCACCTTTAAACTTAAAATTGGCTGTGATTTGCTACTTGATAGTAAGGCTTGTTAATAATTACCACTGCTGTTGGCTTTGTTAAAGTATGTAATGTGTGTTGTGATGTTTACTTAACACATATATAATGTATAGGCACTTAAACCATATCCAGCCATATTCAGCAGCCTCACCCACTCTTTTCTTGACTCAGTCACATGTATTTTGTCTCTCTCTGAAGCATGGCTTTAACCTCTTCATGTAGGCTCCACTGCAATGCACATGCTCTCACCCCCCTTCTCTTTCAGGTAATGAGAAGTTTCTGTTCAGGCGTGAGAGAGGGGGCAGACTTTGTCTGCTGCACGTTGTCTCCGCGTGGAGAGTGGATATATTGCGTGGGAGAAGACTATCTGCTGTACTGCTTTAGCGCCATCACTGGCAAACTAGAGAGAACCCTCACGGTACCGTCCGCCCACATACCATGTGCTGCATAGATAAGAGATATTCAGCCTCCAGAGTTTTTACTTTTAGTTAGGTGAACTGTAAGTTCAGTAGGAGGAAGCTGCAACGTTTTAACAAACCAGGATATGTTATTTCCATCACATTTTAAACCATGTATTTTGTTATGTAACATACGTGGTGGAATTAGATTTTTGGATTGAAATTAAAGAGCTCAGATGTAAGAGTTGCTAAACGTCACCACCTCTGTCAAAAATAAAATAATGACATTGACCGAATGCTCTCAAATCTGCTTAAAGAGCCCCTATTTTACATATGTTTTGGTGTAGTATTAGTACATGCTAATTATGTTAACATAATACTAAATTTGTGACAAAAATAATCATTTGATGTGTTCATTCTACACAGGTACATGAAAAAGATGTGATTGGCATAACTCACCACCCCCATCAAAATCTTATTGCCACATACAGTGAGGATGGTCTGCTCAAACTCTGGAAGCCCTGACTTCCTTTCTTCATACTATGGACTCTCAACACTTGCCTTGTGTTACTGTGTACTGGATTTGTGGTACCCCTGCATACACTTATGTCTTTGGGTTTATAAGCCTGCTATGAAATTGATCTTCCATTGAAAATTTTGCAAAGAAAAGTCGCAATTACCTTTTAATTGAATCTTTGCTCCCTGTGCCAAAATATGCCTGTGTGTTGAAAGACGGCAGACGACTCCAGGCCAGAGCTGCAACGGATTCGCACCGGATCTGATTACTTTGGCCTGGATTCGGTGCATATCTGGCCTGGAATCATCAGGGATAAGATGCAGGACGTCTTCAATATCCAAAACTAACAGCATCTGATTTTAGAACGCTAACTTTCCCCTTTAAAAACTGCATGAATGTACTGGTCTATTAATATTATTAAGGGCTTTATAGTATTGTATGTGATGATACCTGCATGCAAGATTTAATCCTATCGAAACTAACGTGATATATGTACCAGTTTTCATTCCTCACCATTCTTGCAGTTTAACATCTTGTCTGTGTTCATATTCATCATTTGACCAAAGGCAAATATTCAGTGTGTACTTTCTCAGAATGTGACCTTGAATGTCAAGGACATGTTGTATTGAGACTCATCGAGGACATTTTCACATATTTGTACTTGTGTACATTTAGAATTCTGATGTGCTTAGAATTCATGTGAAACAATATTGTTTTGATTATATTGGTTTAGTGTGTTTTAACACTTGACCGAGCACATTGTGGTACTTGTACTGCATGCAAAACAACATCTTATGCAGTTATTGCAATACTGTATGGGTTACCTGTGTGGTTTATATTATGAAAATAACCAATTATTTTTATCAAGGATATTCACAAAGTTCTTTGAATATTGGTATAAGATTGCTTTACAGTGTAAATCTGAGTATCCTACCGTGTTGGTAAATTACGTAGTAATATTGCTGCCGTTCAATTTTATTAAATTTCAAGCATGAATAATCAATGAAAAACTTGAAAAGATTGCATCATTAAGTGGTCAGGTGTTAATTGCTTGATTTTTGCTGTAGATTTTCAGCAAACACTGTCCAATAAGTAGACATCTGGTAAAGACATAATGCATACCCAAAATGTGACCTCTGCATTTATCCAATCCCAGTGAGTAGTAAACACACAAACACCCAGAGCAGTGGGCAGTCGCAACCCGCCAGCCATGAGACTCGAACCATTAACTCTCGGGTTACAATCCTGACTCTCTAACCACTAGGCTTGGACCTTTGACTATTCAAACACACAAAGGTTATTTTGCAGGCAAAGGATTACATACTACTATTTAACTTAATTGCCCCACAAACAATTCCTCTGGAGCCCAAAAATACACAAATGATTAAATAACATTGTTACATTTATTTTTATAAATAGAACTACAAATGTAAATGATTATGGTTATAATTAATATTTGCAATTCATTTTAACACAAATTATAAACAAAGGCTTTTCTGCTGGCAGACATAACAGAAATAAAACAATGCAATAACAATAATAGGGTTAAAAGTGCATTTGCCATCTTCAAAAAGGGTTTTGAAATGTAGACCAGAACACAGCTGATCGGAATAAGATGCCGAAAAACATTATACAAAGATGTGCTGCAAAACAATTTATAGCATAGTTTGCCTAAAATGTGCATCGCCATTAATTGTCATTTCCAAATCTAAAATAAATAGGATTCGATTATTTATGCTGTGGATTGCACAAAAAAGCAACATAAGGCTTTAATAATCCTTGGCTATTACGTGTTACCATAATTAAAGTCTGTGTGAAGTTTATTCAAAGAACTGTTTCTAAATATATGATTGGAGTGGTTTCCCAGAAAGGAAAGGGTTTAAATTATCCAGGACTAGGCCTTAGTTATTTTAGGACATCAAGTAGTTTTTACACACAAACCCTACACTATACATTGAAAAAAAAATGATTAATTGAATTTGATAATTTTTTTAATGTAAGTGGTTGCAATCAATTTATTTAAGCTACATTTAAACAAAAAAGATTAGTTAAGTAAAATAAAATAAAACTTTTGTTTAAATGTAGCTTAAATAAATTGATTGCAACCACTTACCTTAAAAAATTCAATGAATATTTTTTTCAGTGTAAACTATACTTGTGTGCATCTTATATGTTAAAATATGTCAGTGCAACGTGTTTTTAAATTAAAGCCACATTTACACATAGCCGAGTATTTAGAGAAACAAATGTTTCCCCGCCTCCGTTTTCAATAATAAAATCGTGCACACAACATCGTTTTCAAAAAACGTGTCATTTACATCAACCAGCATAAATACGCCATCGAGCACCATAATTACTCTGCCAAACCTATGGGCGGCAGTGTAGGGTGAGGAATAAAGCCATGCAAGCCAATCAAAATCCTCAGAATCGACACCAATGAATAACACGAGCGACTTCCTGCTGCACTCACATGACGTTAAGCATTTTCTGGCGCATAATGTGACGTTTCAGAACCTAAAACCCAGTTTCTCCCAGTTGACACAGCAACACATAACCAGGGTTATAAGAAAGCTCCACTTTGGCTGGAGGTTTTGGAAATAATCGTTTTCTGTGATAAAAAGGGGTTTTTGTGTAAATTAGAGGCCAAACCGCAGGGAAATATCTGCGTCTTTCCTTCGTTTAAACAGGGGCTGTTCTTACATGCATTTTAGTCTGAGACTAAGATAAGCCCTGTCCAGGAAACTACCCCTAAAAATGTTAGAAATTATGGATTTCTAAAACACATTACAAAGACTGTATACATTTTCGGAGTTCAGGATTGTACGTGGTCTTAAAATCATGACTCGATGATGCACTGGAGCCACCGAGCATGGCTCCGTCCCAACACAATCACCCATTTAGGTTGTAGCGGTATTTGAAAGTTGAAAAAGACGGCAAGATTTTAATAACTTGTTTTTTTCACTTGCCGGTTATTTATCATTCAAATTTGGCTGGGTGGTTAACACATTTTCTGTGGTGTGACCAACTGAGAACACTTCACATCGGACTTCACACGCACTTTATAAGTCATGGTAAGAGTTGTAACATAAATTGTTGGTATTTGTCCAGGTTAAAAATACAATCCAGTGGGTTAACAGCAGAAGAAACTATTATAATTTTAACAGATAAGGCTTTTAAACTATAGACATTGCAGTCTACCATTTTTATTTTATATTACAACCACCTCCAATTTGAATGCATTTTAATGCAATTGAGGAGGTACTTCAGCTTTCATTAGTTAAAGTTTGACAAAAACGTTTTACAAACTGGCAATAATTAGCAAAATAACATCAATATCAACAAATTATCTTACATGTACTGCACAATTAACCAGCAAAAAAAAACATTATACTACGACAAATGTTTTGTCAAACCAGTGATGAAAATTTGATCTTCAAAGTAAATCAATCTTGAAAGAGAATTTTTTTTTGTTTATGGCACAACCTTCCTAACCTCTAAATGATCAATTTCAATTGCTACATCATTTCCACAAACCCTCTTTTTGGAAACTCTATGGCACCAAGTCTCAAAACTTTAAAAGCACAGATCACCCCAAAAATTGTTTACTCACCCTCCAAGGTTTTTTTTGTGCCATGATATCCTCTTCGTTTTAACTGCGTGCACACGTTTTGGACGAAATATTATTTCCAAACAATAGCAGCGTTTACATGGACGGTAGCAGTTTGTTTTTAATCAGACTAATAGCTCAGTCAAAAAAAAAAAAAAAACAAACATGTTCCCGTGGGAAAAACTATCAGCGCGGATAAAAGGGTATATAACCCTGATATAACCTTTTGATAAACCATTCACAGGAACAGAAAATGGCAGAGGTAAACGGTTGGGTAATGGTCCACTGGGATGCTTGAGGATTTGTTTAGTGAACCATGTCAGAAGATCTAATCTGAAGTATGTTTGGGACATATAAAAACATACACAATTTTATTTATCCTTCATGAAAACAGTACATATATAATCAACAACCTGAAAGATCCCATTCAGGTTTAAAAACTGTCCATGTAAACGTAGCCACAAGAGCCCGGCAGTATAAGGTCTTATTTCAGGCACAGTTGTAGTTGAGAGGCGATGACATTTCTTCCTTTTGGTCTAGTATGTCATCTTTTGTTGCATCAGAAGTAGCTTTTGTGTATGTGAGAGGATAAAGGCATAAGAACCTTTATGAGGTTTGACACTGTACACCTCCAGGGGCGTAAAAGTCTTCCTCCTCAATAAATTGGTAATGATGGCGCTCCTGGGTCAGGTCACAGTCCTCAAGGTCAGCATAGATATAGAGGTCATCATCCATGCCATCGGGCTCAGTGTTCGCCTGTTTTTCTGGTAGATACCTTTCTAGTTCCTTCAGCTTGTTCATCGGGAGGAAGTTCTCCTCAGGAAAAACAACCTGGAGAAACAGCATATGGTCTAGGTCAGGGGTTTTAAACTTTATGATGACCCCTACATATGATGAACCTTTAGCGAGGAACCCCTGTCCTAAAATATATATTCATGTTTTGTATAAAGAAACATTTAAACTTTAATGTGACAATATTTGATTTGATTAACAAAATCAATAAACTGCAAAGATAAAGACCCGGTCTATGAAAGTCAGGCTAAAGTATCATAATCGAATTATGAGATTTCACTTTAAATTAAATCTTTGCCATGACCTTAATTCAGTCAATATTAAAGATATCAAAGTTATAGTTTCACAAAATTCTCTTTACGCTATGTAAGATGATGAGGTAACACTTTACTTGAAGGGGTGTTCATAAGACTGACATGACACCTTCATAATCATGACATGTCATTAAGTCTCATTTGTGTAATGTTATTTTTAACTCCCAAAAGTGCTGTTCCGCCATACAATATAGTTCCTCTTTTAAATCCGCTATGTTTTATTTTGTACCAACAAACTTGCTCGTATAACTACTCGTCTTAAATAGGAAAAACGTTGATGTGTTTGGTCACTTCTAACTTTATCTCTGAGTGGTACCATTGAATGAGTGGGGCTAAGCTAAATGCTATCGAAGTGTCGCAGCGCGCCCCAGCGCTTACGTGCACGCACTAAGATGAGAGAGGGATGTATCAACTCTTCTTAGTTAAGGTAATAACATATTTTAATATTGAAAATGAGTAGACTATTCCTTTAAAACAACAATATGGACTTAAGAACATTCATGATGCTGTTATGAAACTATTTGACAGAGTATTAACACTTAATGACATTTTAATGCCAAATCATATTTATACCACTTTAGTTGAGGTCAAGAAAAATATTCATGATGCTGTTGTAAAACTATATGACAGAGTATTAACACTTAATGACATTTTAATGACAAATTCAATTTGTATAACTGGTAAAAAGTGGTCAGCTATGTTGTCTTGGTAATGTCAAGTTGTCATGACAAGTTATGATGTATTGTTTTTTGTCAAGTTGTCATAAAGACAATGTCGTTTTTGCTTAAAAAATGACATAATTGAACAAATGACACTAAATGACCTTTGTCATAAACATGCAGAAAATTTCCTTCATGTTCATGACACGTGTCATGACAAGATTATGAAGGTTTCATGTCAGTCTTATGAACACCCTTTCAAGTAAAGTGTTACCGATGATTCTATGTAGAAAACAGTAAATCACTACAAATGACGACTGGTTCATAAGTAATGTAATAATTAACGTTGTTAATCAAAAAGTAATGCTTACATTGAAAAGAATGATGAGTCTGCCTTTTTCAAATGGTCGGCGGTACATAGGCATTCCCTCGTTCAGAACAGATTTCTTATCTCCAGGTCTGATCAGCTCCCCTATTAAAATGGGAAAGAACAAGAGAATATTTGCTCTACACATCCATATCCATTGTGGTAGCCCTTGCTCACAAAAAGGTTTGAGAAGCATAAACAAAATCTAGCACCAGACTAACATGACAGAGCAAACACCTGGCAGAAGTCTTAGCCACAATGTAAAATTACAAAAGAAAGGCTCAGAATTAGAAATGACATCAAAGGACCAGCTACTGCTTAAAAAAACTGCAACAAACAGCTTAATCCTTCAATGTCTGGTACTATACATGCCACCATCAATGCCCATCAGGAACTCAATTGGTCTCTGCAGAAGGCAATATATGGAAACAATATATTCCAATTATGAAAACGACCATAAGGCGTGCCATCTGCCAGGGTGACGTGCTATTCACGCTGTCCTTGTCCCACCGTGCTAGATAGTAAAAGTGGATAATGATTCAAGACAACATCATGCTATGATATACTGATACCCTATTGATGACTTCTCATGGTTTTGATGTTATGGAAACCTGCATGTAATCCTTTCACACCAGTATGAAGAAGCATTTACCTGGATGGGATGTGATAAGTAGAGTTCTGTTGTCCAGTGTCTTAAGGGGTTTTTGAAAACCACATAATGACTCTACCAACTGTATCTCCATGGTCACATATAGATCTTCTCTTTGTCTGAGAGGAGGAATGCCAAGCATGTTAGTATCTATTTTTTTAAGCACATTGCCTAAATAAATCATTTAAGCATTGAATCATGATGTCATTTATATACAGCGCTAAAAAAATTAACCAGACTGTGCTGCCCTCTCTAGGAGGCTGAAGCTGGTATGAAAATAAGACCCTGTCCCTGTCTGTGAAATCCAGGCATAGATTGTGTGATTTGGAGCATTTTGATTTCATTCATTGACTTCAAATTAATTCCAATCCTTGACTTGGCCTTACTAAGTCAATATTCAAGATATCAAGGTTATATTTTCACAGAATGTTCTTTATATTATGTAGGATGACTTTATATAGATAACAGTAAATTGTAAGTAATAATTTAGTTGGGTTTTCATAGACTGGGCAACAATTCTTCAACACTGCAGTTATTCAATAACAGAAACAGACCAGCCTCAAAATATTTCTATTACAAAATAATGAACATTTTACTTTAACCTAGCTCTACGTTCACATATCCAGACTGCTCTTACCTGGTAAACAATAAATGTGCCTTTTGGTCTAAGACAATGATGATGTCTCCAGGTTCAAGGCCAGGTTCCTGATCCCCCTCCCCATGAAATACTATTTTCTGTCCATCTTTCATACCTGCATTAACACATCAAGTATAAACAAAATTTAAAAACTCCCCCTAACAAGCATTTTTAGGACTAAACTGTGCTTTTCAAATCCTTTTCCTTACCTTTATCAATGTGCACCTCGAGAATTTTCTTCTGTCGTAGTATCTTGCGACCAGCGCATGTTTTGCAGCGGTCACGATGACTGAGGCGCTGGCCTTGCCCTTGACAACCAGCGCAGACTGTTGATATCTGCTGTACCATGCCAGGTGCTAAGTGATGTAACCTGACCTGTACACCCACCCCGCGGCATAAGGGACACACTTCAATCACTCCTTTACGGCCTCCACGACCTGTAAACATTTTGTTCAAATCCAAACATTTAAAAAATGTAAAAACCATCAGGATACGATTTGTTTTTTATTTTAGTATTCAAATATAAGATTATTAAAAGTTTTACCTTCACATTTTCCACAGATGACATTCTTTTGGACAGCCAGTTTCCTTGTGGTTCCATTATAAAGGTCTTCCAAAGTCACTGACATCTGATGCACCACATTTTTACCTACGTAGAATCAAGACAGGTCTGGATATACATACTATAATATCAAGTTTGCCTTAAATTTCAATTTGAACATATGAAGAGTTTGGTTCCAAAGCACGACAAACTGCATTATTTTTTTTTAAACGAGTTACCGCCAAAATCAGTATTGTATAAGCCCTGCTGAAAAAAATCAATAAGACCATTACAGAAAATTCTAATTAAAATACCAATAGGAACCATTAGCTTTTACCATTAAAACCACTACACTGTAGAGTGTTTTGGGCCATATTCCATTAGAACCAATACATTTTCCATTAGAACCAATACATAGAACCAATACATACCATTAGAGACCAACAAAAACAATACACTGTAGTGTGTTTTGGGCCATATTCCATTAGAACCAGTAAAATTCCCAATAAAACCATTAGAATTTTCTGTAATGGTTTTATGTTTTTTTTTTCAGCAGGGAGGTCAGTATTAAAAAGTTAATTCTTCATTTTACGCAAAATCTAATAATTGCGGTGTTATTCTGTCATCGTTTCTCCCTTTTTCCCCAAAACGTGATAAACGCCAGTCCCCCTTCTCTGCAGAACGCAATAAATCCGCTCAACAAATCACAGCGCACCATTCCGCGCATTGTAAACAACAATGGCGGCACGTTGAATACACATGGAATCCTAGTTTTCCTCATCTACTTTTACTTAATGATCAACAAACAAACAAAAACAAAATAATACTTTTGATGGCATTGAAAAAAGAAACCTGAAAACATGTTTTTACCGAAATTTATTGCGTTTTGGAACCAATCTCTTCATATATTATTGTATGACAAATACAGTGCCAGTAATGCCAGAAAAGCTTACGTATTTTTGCCTCATGTTTTTAGCATTTCTAACCTGTAGCTAGCTATAACAGAAATGTGACATACCTCTCCTTTCCCTGTGAATCCCCCCTCCTCCAAAGAACATGTCAAAAATGTCCATGGGTGAACCAAAACTTGGCCCTCCATTTCCTCCCTCTTTAATGGCCTTCTCGCCCCCTCTGTCATACACTTCCCTCTTCTTGGCATCTGACAAAACTTCATATGCTTGGGAAATCTGTTTAAACTGAGAATAAGAAAAAGTGGGTTATTAAACATTATACCACGGCCACGGGGCTGTTGAATGCCTTATTCTGATTGGTTAAAGGAAAACACCACCGTTTTTTCAATATTTTACTATGTTCTTACATAGTAGGTGGTGTTTCCTTAAAGAAATGTTCCACGTGTATGCATTATTTTTAATTAGTTTTAAAATAACCACCAGAGCAATGTCTGTGGTTACCACTGTACAAGCAAAATAACTGACTTTTAATACGAATCCAAGGGTGGAGTGTTCTGTAGCTCAATAGGTAAAGCATTGTGTTAGCAATGCAAAGGTAATGGGTTTGCACCCCCATGGAGCACATACAGATGTATAGTTTAAATACACCAGGTTTACATTTGAACAAAAGCATCTGCCAAATGGATGAATGTAAATGGGTGAGGACTGGAGTCTTACCTTTTCTCCTTCTGTTGGATTTTTATCTGGGTGATATTTCAATGCCAATTTACGATAGGCCTTCTTCAACTCTTCAGGGCTGGCATTGGGCTTTACACCCAGCATATCATAAAAACCAGTCTCCTTTACCATAGTTGCCACAAAACAGGTCAATCTAGGCAAATGAAAAAGGCTTAAAATTAATTGAAAAGAAACATGGTACACTGTGACCCTTAGTTAATAAGTGACGTTAATTACTATTCATCTATTACACATCATCAGTCACATATGGGACAACTAACAGTGATGATTATTAAGCAATGATTCAAATCGGTTTGGTAAAATAACACGCTTTATTAAAACAAAAATACTTTAAAAATGTCAAAATTATAGACCTTACTTATGTTACAAGATCATAAACTTCTTTTTGTTTTACAATAGTGCTGAATTAACGTTACATTTCTAGAAATGTATTGTATTTTTTTTTTAAACAAGACAAAACCAACCAAATGGTTATATAGCACACCACGTTATCCACGTATATTATTTTAAATCGCTGATTACCGTGAAATTTTGTGAAGTCTCTTCTCGTCCTATGTCTCCGTATAGAAAGAAGAGACTTCCAGAATCTTCCACTAGACCTCGAATCTATCTGCTTCCGGTTGACTATTATTGGACTACTGCTCGCAGCACGACCTATTTCTGCTCCCTACTGGACATAGTGAGGTATGACAAGCGTGACAACAATAGTTTCACTTACAATTATTACAGTAACAGGCCATTTTTTTCACCGCGCACGATGACATGTCTTCATCTGTATTATTTTGTTTGTTTTAGATATATCAGTGTTAACATATAGCAGATAATCATGTTTTTAATCAGTGTGCCAGTGCATAATTGTAAAATGATTTACTATATTTGCTCTCTATGTGACTGTGACTGCTAAACATCAAATGATGAGGTTTCGTGCCGCCATCGTTTTATGGAGTTTTTTTTTTACATTTAGGGGATCCTCTTTTGCCATGTTGTTGTAAGGAATGCACGGGGCATTATCCATAATGCGAGCTAAGGTAAGCTATTCGAAAAGAAAAGAACAATCCGCCCGAACAGGGACTTGAACCCTGGACCCTCAGATTAAAAGTCTGATGCTCTACCGACTGAGCTATCCGGGCTTCGAAAATGGATTTGCGTGTAAATATTATAAATTTGCAACAAAAACAGACAATCTCATAACAGGTTGGGTATATTAAAAGTAACCAAGTAAAGTAGTAGAGAAATCTATTCATTTAATTATTATGTTAATCATGAGCAGGTTACCATAAGAAGCAGAAAAGAGTAGAAGATAAATATTTGTTACTGTACAGTTTGTAACTGTAAAAAACCACATGTCAGGGTTTACTGTACATGGCTCCATAGCTCAGGGGTTAGAGCACTGGTCTTGTAAACCAGGGGTCGCGAGTTCAAATCTCGCTGGGGCCTGACATCCGTTTTGTCTTATTCAATTCCACTTGATAGAAACCAACAACTCAACTTGACCACGCAGCGTGCATATCATGCTACATATACCATACATTTTAACAAGACAAAAATACATAAAAACATAAGGGCGTTTATTTATGTTTCTGTTAAATAGTATACCGCTTAGTTTTAATAATTTACAACCTAATGTTTTGATATATACTGTAGTGAGACATAAAAGATGCGTTTTATAGTTTGCAATTGTATTTTTTAAATTATTACATCAGCCAGTGCCCTTTAAAACTCTTGTCTGAAAAACAGAACACAGTACGTGAAGGCGTCGATTACAAGAGGATCGTTTTTTTTATTTTTATTACAAAGAGGATCGTTGGGTGAGTGGCACTCCTTCGAATGATGACGTCAGCGCAAAACCCCTTGGAGAGGCCTTTATCTCTAAAGACGATAGATGGCGCTGAAGGAATATAAAATATGTACTGACAGATGATCATCAGTGTCACCTTGGGGCGTTATCTTAAAAACTCATGGGATTGTAATATATTTTTCTCATCTCTACATATTGTTTACAATCACTGCATGTTTGTGCCTTATTTTAACACGACTTGAATCGTGCATGGGATTTATCATCAGGCATCTTCTTTTATTCAAATGTATAGGACTAAAATAAAAGAAATAAAACTCCACATTTCTGGTTTGCATTGTTGTATGTAATCCAGCTTTGACAAATGATTACAAGTTTTATTCAACAAGTGAGAGTCAACTTGAATTTCTTTGTGGGCAATACACAGATTTCATCGTTTAACTGTCGTTATTTGTTCACCATCCAAACTACATGAAATAACATGACCAATCCAACAGGTTTTTGTCGCGGGGGGTGTTGCGTGTCACTTTTCAATTCAGAGCGATGCACGGCAAACCACGAGCGCTTCGCGAAAACACATTGACTCGAAGCTTACATGATTTTGGATAAATCACACCTCATTTCGCAATAAAGTAACGCTACTAAGCCGAGAGTTAAGAAGTACAAGATAGATATGTAAACGCCGATTATTTAAATAATTAAGACCGTCTGAGAGTTTTACTCGTACGGAGTTGTTGGGACTTCTTGTGCCCAGTCATGGAAGCGATACGGAGATTTCTGCCCTGATGCCGCGATCTCTCCCGTCATATTTTTTCTAAATAAATGTGAGTATACTACTTTTTATACTTTCATGCATGACTTAAGTACTTTGGCTTAATTTATCGATGGTTTGTAGTTAGCTAGCGATGTCTTGCATACTAGTATGAGTATTGTTTGTGGTACCGTGTTAACGTAAGCTACTCTCATCTTCAGCCATCTCAAAAGTCCGGTTGCGAAGAGAAAAGTAATAGTTTTCTGTACTTCCAGGGACGCGATGTTACTGGCCTCAGCTGTGGTCGTGTGGGAATGGCTCAGCGAGCACGGGCGCTGGCAGCCGTACAGCCCGGCGGTGTCTCGTCACATAGAGGAGGTGATACGAAGCGATCCCCGCGGCGGCAGCATCGTCCTAGGCCAAGCTGACAACCGCCTGTCGCCCTACATCATCGATTTACAGTCCATGCATCAGTTCAGACAAGACACGGGTAAGATGAACATATATAACAAGTGACTATAGTACAATGAATAGTTAACTATATATTAAACTAGAAAAGTGAAAAAAATCCTAATACTGTGGTGAGGTTCAAAAACACTAGATGTATAATAAATATAAATATACTACAGTAGTTAATTACTAAGCAATTAAATAATTAAGAGACAAAGGTTTAAAATTGCAGTATACGTCAATGTACTATACTTTACTATAGTAAATACCGTACTGTAGTGTTTTTCATGTGTGAATATTTTGTGACCAGTGCTTGACCTGATATAACAAATCCATTGATGGTCAGTAAAACCTTAACAAAAAATGAGATTTAACTATTTAAACAATGATTTAACAATGAATATGTTGGTCAGTCGTAGCAAAGTAACGGTGCAATTTAAGGCAGAAAATGAAGAAATAAAGATCTTATATGTATAAGAACTATTTATTAACCACTCAGTGGTAAACAAGTTAACAGGCAAGTTTTGTAAAAGTGTTTAGTCAGTATGTTCTGTAAACATAGTTTTGTAGCAAGCATTCAGCAGTTTTGAATGAAGTGTTTACATCTGCAAGTATCACTCATGTGACCTTGGACCAAAAAACCATTCATAATAAGGGCTCATTATAGTTGTGCGAAGGTCCTACAGTGTAGCTGCGATGGCGTAGACTACTGTTGAGTCCCAATGCGCCTACTTATACTACGACCTAAAAGTATGTACTGTTTTTGTGAGGAAAATGTACATACTTTTGAGTGTGTAGCAAAAGAGTATGCACGTTCTGGGACATACTTCGATGACGTCATGCAACGTGAACGAAAACGTGGTTGCCTAGTTATGCACACCACGAATGTTAAAGAAGCAAAAGCACAAACATTAACCTGGCTTTGAGAGCAAATGTGATGTAATGACTAGGGATGCTTAACGATTATTGGCGATTAATCGTTAGCAGAATAAAAGTTTTTGTTTACATCATATATGTGTGTGAACTGTGTATAATAACTTTGTATAAATAAATGTACACACATGCATGTATTTGTTTTAGACGTTTACATGTGTATATACATTTGTATATTTATGTATAATTTATATTATATATATAAATATAAATACTTAATATATACATTTTTTTAAATTATACATAAATGTGTTCATATTTATATATATATATATACATATTTATTATACACAGTTTACACACATATGTGATTTAAACAAAAACTTTTATTCTGCTAACGATTAATCGCGATTATTTTTTTAGCATCCCTAGTAATGACGTCACAGATATGCAAATTAGTACGTCAAGAATCGATTCTGAATCGAATCGGGACCCTAAGAATCGATTCTGGATCGATTCATGAGGGTCCAAGCGATTTCCACCCCTAGTGGCTAACTCTACCCTCCCGCATGTTAGAGTTAGTGTGACTGAGAAACATGTAAAATTATCTTCTTATGGTTGACTCTGTGTTCGACTTAATGCAGGGCTGTGTAAACCCATCGGTAGATTAACTAAGCGCATGGTAACATAAAACTATTGACGAGTCGAGTCGTGCAAATGAGTGATAAAAATACAGTGGCACATTCCAATTTTTGCCGCAGCTGCCCCATGCCACCCCCCAAAATGCTGCCCTAAGTAGCTACCACTAGTATTGGGGTATAGTAAAAATTCATATTATAACGGTATGAAACCGTGAACCGCCCAGCACTAACCTTCTTTATGGAGAAACTAGTTGCATGCATTGCTTGGGTGTGATTTTGACCCATTCTTCACACAAACAATCTTCAAATCTTCAAGGTTCTGTGGGCCTCTTCTATGAACTCTGATCTTTAGTTTTTTTCCATAGATTTTCAGTTGGATTCAAGTCATGTGATTGGCTGTGCCATTCTAGCAGCTTTATTTTCTTTCTCTGAAACCAGTTGAGTTTTCCTGGCTGTGTGTTTGGATTTGGGTTTACTCTAGGCTGCACGATTAATTGAGAAAAAAAAAAAAGAATAACGATCTCAATTTATACATAAATGAGATCTTCTTTCTAAATGATGGTGATTCACTTGCATATATTTATACCCTGTATTCAGATGCTCCATTCACATGTTCACGTATTTACATTACAATCCAGGATGCTATTTCAGTCAAACTTGCTCACATTCACACAGTGTAAGCCCAAACCCTATTCATTCACTAATCAGACCTGATCGTTTTTCTCCTCTCTCTTCCTCATTTGCGTTTTGCGGCAGACCTAAACACAGTCGGTTTACTTGGTGGATTTGGAGCAGCAATTTTCAGACAAAAGAGGAAAAACGAGCACCATTGCAGAAAATC
Organism: Paramisgurnus dabryanus; assembly: GCF_030506205.2. Classification (NCBI taxonomy): domain Eukaryota; kingdom Metazoa; phylum Chordata; class Actinopteri; order Cypriniformes; family Cobitidae; genus Paramisgurnus; species Paramisgurnus dabryanus. Next base: position 4,488,155 of record NC_133340.1, read on the forward strand.
CTGGCGGGGAGATAGTGACGATGTAACAATATTGGTTTTGAAAAAAATAAATATAATAACCAAATATTTTTCATTGGACATGAAGCACTGTAATTGTCCACATTTGTGTACCGCAGGTTCAAGTTACACAGAATTAAGTATTATGATGCAAGCAACTAAAAAATTGAAGGTTAAGTTAATCAAATGTAAAGTTACAGGGTCCACTCCTTCAAGTTCAAAAAATGTGCATCAATTCTTCAAAAAATCAACCCAAACGCTCTCTGTATCACTGCCACAAGTTCCCCATCAGAAAGGGTTTTAAACATGAGGGGAACATTGTAACATGCCCAGCGTTTCTCTCTGATGCCTCAAAATATTGATCGTTAAGTGTTTAAAGGGTTCGTGTTTTTAAAGTTTTATGGTTGGCCAGTTTGAGTGTACAAAAGCACTGGTGCTATTTATTTTAATTATTTTTATTCATTAATGTCAACATTGTTTATGTTTAACAGCAAGGGCCCTATTTTAACGATCTAAGCGCATTGTCTAAAGCGCAGAGCGCAACATCTAAATGGGCGTGTCCGAATCCACTTTTGCTAATTTAACGACGGGAAAAATGGTTTGTGCGCCAAGCGCATGGTCGAAAAGGGTTGGTCCTATTTTTCAATGAGTAATGGGAGTATTTTGGGCATAACGTGCAATAAACCAATTAGAGTCTCAGCTCTCATCCCCTTTAAAAGCCACTTGCGCTGGTGCTATGTCTAATCTCTATTTAGATGACAGACTTTGTAAACTGAAAAATTAAGCGGAGGAAGAAGATCCCCAGTTTAAGATTAATGTTAAATAATTATGTTGTTTTTCACTTGTATTGAAATTGTTTTCTTTTAGTCATGCAAGTAAAAAAGCAGGCTTTTAATTGCTTTAAATATATGGCTATCCAATATCATCAAAAAATAATGTATGTAAGAAAAGGTTTGTACTCTAAAAATACTTTATTTGTAACAAACAGGAGATAAAGAATTTACAAACAGTTCTCCGCACGTTTCAGCACTCTGACAGCTTAATGAGTTTTTTTAAGCATTACTTAAAAATGTTTCTCATCTCACCATATCCACACAGGGCTCAAAATTAACTTTTTTATTTGGTAGCACTGGTGCTCCCAACTTTAAAGAGTTAGGAGCACCAGCAAAAATTTAGGCGCATCCATCCAAAAATTAAAAGGCACCTAAACTACAATGTATATGTTAATAGATTTATTTTATTAAAAATAAAACGCCACCATGGCCAGCATTTAAAATTTGGTCTTCTATTTATTTTATTTTATTTTTGCTGCATAGATTCCAAAATTAATACCCAAATGCTGTTGAAATAGTATAGCAATAATAATTTAACAATTACAGGTAAAATGATTAAGATTACAATAGAAAATCTAGCAAACACGTAAAGCACTGATTAACTGGGACATTACAAAAGTGACCTTAATATAGAAGGCTAATAACTGCATTACCAGGATGCTATAAATAGGCAATGTTTTAAAAAATACTATAAAAACATACCATCACATGGTCCATCAACATGGACCACAAGGATGTTTGTCGGATGTCCATTCACCAGCGCATGCGCACATACACTATCAAACACTCTTTGACAGACAGGTCGGTGTCCCCATCAATAATGAACACATTTGTCATGACACTACTTGTGTTTTTGGCACTTTCGCCATGTTTAAGCAAGGTCTGGCGCTTAAAATGTTTTGATTCAGCCACCAACGCCGTTTTAAAGGATTAACAGTAAACACAGTAAGTTACATCGAGCCATTCTCATAGCGGAGACACACGTAATCTTTAACCCACTCTCTCCGAAAGGTTTAACGTCAAGTCTTATTTTCCGGTGGTGGAGTCGCATTTGAATCCGGAACGTCGTCATTAATTACAGTAAAAACATAGGCTGTAATCGGCTCGTTCTCATCACGCTCGCGGTTCGTCTTTCACATTTTCGCGCTTCACGTACCAACGTAGCACGGCAACAAGGAATGACTGACGCTCATATTAGCCAATCTGCGCTCTTCATTAAACGCAAGAACATAATGGTGAAATTTGATTGGTTATGTAACGTTGGAGAGAACACTGAACCTGGGACAGCAGCACAGCATCACAATCTAAATCAAGTCGCACCACACAACAAAATGGGCAGTCGCACAAATGCTCCCAAATATATTTTAAGGTCGCACAGATTAAATTTCGGTCGCATATGCGACCAAAATAGTCGCAATTTCGAGCCCTGTCCACAGGTACAGAGTCATCATATACAATAAATCCGTGAGGTAGCATTTAAAAAAAGCATTTAAAAACAGATACATTTGTTTAAAGCAAAGCATTTATTTACTTACCAGGCTACAGGTGAAGCAGCTCTTGGCGTCTTCTAACGTCTCATAATTAGTCCTCATTTATATCCAAGAGACTCAATAATAATCTTTTACATTCAATCCTTTAATCTTTCATATTTAAAAGCGTGTTTGTGCTGCTGCGCATTCATGTATGTGATAAGTAAACCCGCGTTGTCGTCCCGTTTATAGGCGCATATTACTAATGCGCTCTTTAAATAACAAAAAACATATTGCGCCATTGACTTTAGACTTTAGAGCAGGTTTTTGTTGTTCAATGGCGTAGTCTATTTTAGTTGCCTCAAAATAGCAAGGCGCCAACAATGCGCCTGATCACACCTTCTTTTTAGACCTGAATGCCCATGGGCGCAAAAGGGGGCGCAAATGCATTTGCTATTTAAACAATGTGTCGCTAAACATGAAAATGATAATTGCGCAGGGTGGAAACTAGCAAAAGACACTTGCGTCGCGCATTGCGCTGCATTGCGCCGGGTGTAAGATAGAGCCCCATATCTTAATCTTAAGTTGTCTAAAATAAGGAAAAGAGACTTTTAAGACATTAAAAAAACATTGTTGTTGAAAAAATGAGAATCGTGTGAGAGAATCATGATCTCATTGTCCATAGAGAATTCACATTTAGCAAGAATCCTGCAGCCCTTGTTAACTCATCATGAGATGTTTCTTGCATGACACCCTGGTAATTAGACACTGTTTTATAGACCATCAGTGACTGAACCAGCTGTTACTATTTACACTGACAAGGGTCAGGATTGCTTTTTTTATTACTGACTGCCTTGGCTTTCCATGGCTTTTTAGACCTTCTCCTTCAGGGTCTAATACTTCTGCTTGTGTCATTTTACATGATTACACATAACTTAATTTATGGACATCTATGGGTTGATTTCTTGATGGTTGTTACCAACATCTGGTCAATATGTCATGTCAATAGCACCTTTAGAAATAAATATACTAAAAAAACAGTGACGCGTTCAATACTTATTTTACCTGCCGTATATTACTTGTTCAGAAGACATTTGTATGACGTCTAGGATGTACTTCTAACTGTCATGTCAATGTACAAGACAGATCCACCCTGATGCGTTGATCACATACAGAGTAGTGGAATGACGTCAGGGTTAGAAAAAAACTGGATTTTTATGTTTGGGAAAATGAATCCTTTAGGGCAAAGCTTGAACTACTAGAACTGTGTTTATGACACACTGACAGTAAGGTTTTAGGGATGTTTGTGACAATCCTACTTTGTCAGGACTTGTCCCAGGAACCTGCAAAGTTACTTTTTACACAAACTCACATTCCATTATGTACTACTCAGGGAATTAAGCACACTTCTAGGTGAAAGAACGAAACTGTTAAGATGGATAGAGGAGTTAGGGAAAGGGGAGTGGTTGTGATTGTGCAACAGGCTGTGAAGTTTCATCCACTCTGGCCCCTGGGGCCGTCAGTTATTCTGTTTTCAGACTGGACACAGACACACATACAAGGCTGGATTGTGTTTCTCCTGATCCAATTACTCTCACATGGTTGGGCTAAAGAGTAAAGGGAATGTTCAGATTTGTTGTATTGCCTCTGGCTCACCATTTTGTGATTGGTTTCTGGTGGTTTCGCTCACTTTCATAAACACTCACATAAACTGCAGTTTTTATTGTTGCTCATTTTGCTCAATTTTCCCTTTTGCAGTGCACTGTTTAAATTGTTTATGAAAGGCCATAACCTTAGAAAATAAAAAATAAACAAAGACAGTTGAAATGACATTAATTATAATTAGTAGTAATGCACCGATGTATCGGCCGCCGATATTTATCCGCCGATTTTTGATGAATTTGAAATCGGCAATAGCACGAGAAAGGCCGATACAGATTTTGTATTAATTAACTGCATAAATTTTTTTCCATTAAATGTAAAAAATGAGTTAATGTTGTTAACTAAAAACCACCTTTGAAGGTTGTCATGCTGTCTTATTATATTTGTTTTAGCTTAATTTGTGCCTCTCTAATTATGTTGGTCAGTTGAATGTTAATTAGATCAAATCCATGTTCACTAAAAATTATTTGATGCAGAAATTAACTAGCTAATAGACCTGTATAGTATTGTATACAAGTGTTTAATATCGGTATCGGCCAGAAGTTGTCTGTTTAAATCGGTATCGGCCCAAAAAATCCTATCGGTGCATCCCTAATAATTAGTCTAAAAGTATGCAAGTATAAAATAGTAAAACTAGTAACTAAAGCGCTGGTCTAACAGTTAATTCATTCTCATTTTTGAAGTTATAGTAGAGCCAAAATGAAGAAAAATTTGATCCATTTCTCACCCTCCTGCTATCCTAGATGTATATTCTTCATCTAACAACAAAAAATATTTTATAAAAAATATGCAGTCACTGTCTTTTCATGGGAACCAACATTTTAAAGACAATACAGAAGATTATCCATCCATCATTAAGTCCATTATTTAAGCAATCCCCTCACCATCATACGTTTATTAAATGTATTGTGAAAAAAAAACAATATTTTAAGCGCATCTCAGCAAAATTGAAACCAAAAACTGTGTCACAATGAGAAAACTTCAGATTGCATTGGTTTTTGTATGTCTCATGATGACTAGTTGCATCCACCAATGATAATTGAAGTCAATGATTAGATAATTTTGGTAACCTACTTCAATGCAATATTGTGTGATCTTAACTCTTTCTATGGTATATTTAAAAATTAAAATGTTTAAACAGGAAAAATAGAAAAAGCGATTTTTTTTTTTCATTTGGGAAGGAAAGGGAAATAAAAACGGGGGCCTCAATGGAGGCAAAGAGCCAGCGACAATAGAGCAGATGGATAGACCCCGTTCACCTGCTGTAGGGCTTTGTGCTGCTGTTGCAGAGGTCCTGGGATCCTTAACCCAGTTTCACAGTTTATGATCTACTGAGGGACAACTTTTACTCCCACACATACTTGCACAAGCATGCAAACCTAAATGGCTGGCATGTGATTGTGGACATGGCCATCTGTTGCTGTGTCTGCAGTGTGCAGAGGAGTCAAAATATTATTTAGTTTTATCTATACAAACTTTATTTTGTGACTTCAGTAGCCACGAAAACCAGAATCTCTACCAAAGAACTAATGTGCTTTTGTGCAGTGACCCGTTTTATGTCAAAATAGCTAAATTTGATTTCCACATCCTTTTTAAGATCACCCTAACTCAACAACTAACTCATCTCTTAAAGGGATTGTTCACCCACAAATAAAAATGCTGTTTATTTACCCTCAGGCCATCTGATATATTGGCCTTTTTCTTCAATAGCACAATAAAGAAGATCATTTGCAGAAACCCACAGTGCTCTGTAATTCATATAATGCATTTATATTTAGTTCAAAAAGTATATAAATCCAATGCAAAAGCAATCCCCATGACTCCTGGTGACATAATGTTGACATATTGACGTCTTGTGAAGCCAATTGATTGATTTTTCTTAATTGAACATTGTACAGCATGATGTTCTTGTGGTGTTTGGTGGTTGTGGCAAACATCGGACAGTCTGCAGGTGAGTAAATAAACAGCTAATTTTTTATTTTTGGGTGAACTTTCCCTTTAAATATACACAACCCTATCCACTGGACTAAAAATAACCTAGAAAAATCAAGGTTAATTTGACCAAACGGGTTGGGTTTGCCCGTACTTGACCCGAAAATGGATTGGAACAACCCAGCATTTTTTAGAGTGCAAGGAAGGGAGGAAAAGCACGCATTATTGTTGTCTATTCATAAAAGAACGTCAGTATGGATACAAAAAGCTGGGCGGAGACAGTTGTTTCTGGCATGGGGCAGGGCAAATAAGGTGAGAAACAGTTGAAGAGTAATTAAAGCACACGAAACAATTTCTTTCACCTATTTTTTTGGAACACCCTTTATAATTTGAATAAATTTAATTTTAATTAAATAAACATCATGCAAATTCATACAAACATGAATAATTTTATGTTAAATTGCCGTTATTTGCTTAAAATGGTAAAGCTTAAAAAAACAGCTGCTACATCCACGACTCCAATGAGTTAATACATGTTTTCTGAAGCAACATGTTATGTTTGTGACATGAAACGTTTAGCATTGAGTTATTTTCAAAAATATAAACAATAATTTTGTCGTATTTGTTCTCGCGTGTCTTATGACTAATTATAATGTATGCGCTTCGTCACAGAAACAACCGAGTGTTAAAGTTATCAGCATACCTCCATATGTGTTAATTTGCTTAATAAGCTAAAAATTAGTTATTAGAATATAACCTCGAGTCATTGGGATTACTTTAATGATAATTGTATGTGCTTTTGGGGGCTTTGCCATTTGGAAGCCCATATAAGAGGATAACATGATGGCATTTTTGTCAGCAATTTGTCTTAAGTATGTCTTTGGATTATTTGTGTGTGTCTCAAATACTTTGTAACTAATAATTTCTACTTATATTACGTGCACTGCTGCTATGCCTTAAGCTAAGTGAATGTTGTGTATGTTGCACCCAGGTACACCCAGTTTGATTGAAAAGTGCTTCCCTAAATAGCTTCAGAACTTGATCTGGACCCAGCAGATTCATTCTCATGAGAAGAATGAACTTAATGTCTTTTCTGTGTCTAAGAGTGAACTAAATGTCTATTCTGATGAATAGATTTAGTTCAAAGTATGCATAACAATAGTCATTTGGCTTGTTTAAGGGAGGCTAAGTATCACAAACAATGTGAATGGATTCATCAGAGTACATGAGTACACGTGATTATTAAACCAGTAATACCAGTAGGATTGATTTGTTACATTATAAACTAGAAAGTGTGATTAAGACTACTCTTTGTCAAATAATAATGTAAAGAACATTCTGTGAATCAAACTTTGATGCTCCTTATCACATATTTAGATTATGAGACTTTAACCTGGATTTTACTGGCAGGGTGACATATTTCTTTGGAATGTATCTGCACACGTTATTTATTATTTAGTTAATAATGTTTCTGTTTACCTCCTTCAGGTACAATAAGACCAGTGCGAAGGAGTTTCTATGATCCCACCACAGCACCAGGCCAAGGTTGGATATGGGAGTGGGAAAATGACTCTGGTTCCTGGACCATGTATGACATGGAGGTAAACATTGCCTTGCAAGCAGCACAAGATCAACAGAAACCCTGGTTGGACCTGACAACTTTGGGCTATTGCTACCTCGTGGACTTTCAGAACATGACCCAGTTTAACAAGCAAACGCAACGGAAACGGCGCATCCAGAAACGCTCTGACATGCCATATCCATTTATCTGTGGGACACTGCCCAAATCTACACAGGCTTGGAGTACTGGCTCAAAAACCGAAAGGACGCTTAGAGGAGTTACATCAGGTGGGGGCTCTACCGGTGCCCTTCTTGGGATAGGCATTTCTGGGTCTACCCTGAGTAGAAAAGGAAGTATGGTTTACCCTAGCGGGACACTTTCAGTGTCATCCCTCGCCCCTGTTGGACAACCGTGTGCGTGCCAGCAGTGCATGCTGGTGATGAGTATAAAGGCGAATGCCACAGCAACACAAACGCTAGGACGCAAACCTCATGCAACGAAACCTAAACCCAGTTTTGGGACGCTTCCAAAAAACTCAAAATCTTTGTCTGTTTTAAATTCGTATTCTCATGCACTACCAGATGGTTTGCCTTTAAGCTACTCCCCTTCTGGAAAAACCAAGAAGTCTAGCGATTTTTCCCATTCATTTTCCCATCTTACTCCGGACACTGCCGCTCTCTCAATGTCATCTAGCTGCCATTTGCCTCCACCTTTAGCCTCGACTCCTGCTTTGTCATTTTCCAATCAGCATTCTTCATCCACACAAAACACAGCGTCTTCAGTAACATTGGTGCCAACTGCCACGCTCGTCAACGTGTCAAGTACCACATCGTCCACAACTTCTTCAACGTTACCCCAACAACGCTCTGCTGCCTATGCTGCCCCTATACCATCTCGTGCCAGTCTGGCAGGGCTTAGCCAGCCCGCTTTGCAAAAAATCGCAAGGGCACAGTCACAGGCGCTTATTGCCTCTGGGTGAGAAAAGCTATTTTCACTTTTTCTTGGAAAGTTTCTCAATCTCAAGACTAATGTGTAAATACAATTGTGTTGTTTTCTTAAGACTTTTTTTGCTTTTTATCTAACTCTCTGATAATCTGGATAGCGTCTAGAGTAGTGCAGCAAAACTTTTTATGCCGTTTAGGGCCGCACGATTATGAAAAATCATAATTGTCGATTATTCACAGTGATATTTAGGGCTCCAGACTAACTTTTTTCACTAGGAGCACAGTGGCCCCCAACTGAAAATTTTAGGGGCACAACCAGAAAATTTAGGGGCACATATCGTACGTAAATCAACATGCTAACCAAATATTCACATTTCTACTAAGTAATACACTGTATTACTAATAAATACTTTGATGATAGATGCTGAAAGTACAATGTGCTGTTTTAAATTCAGTGTCACATCACAAAAAAGGTCAAATTTACTGGTCGCACATGTGCGACTGGATTAGGGCTGCATGATAAATCGCATGTGTTTGTCAGGCGCATCTCGTCAGTAATGCCGGTTCCTTGATGATTAGTGTTAAATTGCCATCAGCTGTTTTCAGATGGAGCAGCTTTAACTACACAGAGCCGTAGTTCACTGACAATCAGGGCAATTTCACATTAATTATCGCGGACGTATCGCCTGCGATATGGCCCAGCTTGTCAGGGAACAACGGCTCTGTGCAGTTAATGTCGCGCAATCTGAAAGCAGCTGTTGGCGATTTAATACTAATCAAGGAACCAGCATTACTGACGTGATGCGCGTGGTATAGTAATATACTAAGTAAAATAATGTTAAGTAAGGGATAATGTAGAGGCAGCCGGTAGTTATTGGGAAATAAGCCCCGACAGTGTGATCAGGACCCAACGCAAATACCTTATTAAGATCCTCTGCTTCATACTTGTCTGTCTCCATTTTTTTATCTTTAACCAGTCTTTGAGAAGTTTTAATGCCCATTCTGTATTTTTTTGTGTGTTGGCTTTGTAGCTGTCATGCTCTATTTTGTCAAGTTCAGTCTCAGTAAGCTGTCTGTGTCTTGTCGTGGTTGTCGAGTGTTTGTCACAAGATGGCGCCAAACAGACAGTAATCTTTATTGGCGCGGAGCGATTTTACTCGTGCAAGTAGTCCGGCTATGCGTTATTATTTTGGTGCAGTTATTATTTGAAAAAAACGAACCTGCAAATGTCAACTGACCAATCAGAATCAAGCATTCCAGAGAGCAACATATAATTATGGGAGTTATGTTTTCAGTAAAAAATTTCAAAACTAATTGCTTAACGCCACGTCAACTTATTAATTTTAAAATCTCTGATACATCACTGTATATGATGCCCAAACATACTGCCGAAATGTACAGAAATAAGTACAATTGGACAGCTGTGATAGAGGCTTTGGGCGATTATGTATTTGTTTCACCTGCAATTGTAATCTTGATTCATTTTGTTTAAACACAACAATGATATCTCAAGGTCCTGAACACACAGACTTTGTAAAAATGTGTTCGACAAAAACATAAATCTGTCTAAAATCAATTCTGAATCACAAGGCTGCGATTCTGTGTTTCATGCGCAGCTTGGGCATGTAGGCCTACTACGGCGTTTCAATCTAAAATCATTTCGAGTCTGAGTCGTTTATAAACGTGCATTTAAAAAAGCAACACTTTTAAACAAAATCATTCAACATATCCTTTATTATCATGAAAATACCTGAAACAATTTGAAGAACGGTGATATAAAAATTCTTATAGACATTTCCTGGAATAGCGTATGGTACTTCTTCTGTGGCACAAATGGAGTTTCTTCTCGAGAGTGCCCTCTGGCTTTTGGATGTGCTGGGATTTCACTGTAATTTATTAAAATTCATTCATTTACAAAGCGCGATTTTGGACGATTAATCGTTACAGCCCTACTACTCAACATACAGAGTTTACTATCACTTAAAAAAAATTACTAAATTTTGTCACTTAATAATCCAGACTTCTATTTAGCTTTTCTGTTTACCATTTTTCTTTGATATCAGCAATGCAATATGAACGAAAGATCTATAATATAATAATTTCTTGTATTCAATTTTGAATGCTTCCCTTTCGGTCAGGATAAAATATACAAGCTCGCTCAAAACCAGATCATTCTTCTTGTCCCAGATTAATTCATTTAACTTTTTTCTCAGTTTAAGTTTAATCTGGTATTAAATGACAGATTTTCAATGTGAAGTTCTTTTGGACCACAACATCTAACCTCCTTAATCTTTGTGTGCTTGTTTTTTTTTCCTTCCTTGCATGGGAGTGTGTTTCTCACGTTTCTTACTCCGCTAAATTACCCCCGTCTGCGCTATTTGATGGCCATCTGGGGACAGAATGCCCCCCTCTCGTGCATATAGCCGTTTCTGTGTTTTTTCCCCTAAGCTCTCAGCGGTAATTTTGCGTTCACACTGGGATTCTGCAGCAAACCTTTGTTGAAATGACAAGGACTCGTCTGCATTAGCAACACAATGCTGCCCCATCTGAAGCATTTACCCTAGTAGACTCTGTGTGTTTGTGTCTGCGTGATAGTCTAAGAATTGATTGAAATTATAAGCAGACGGTTTTGACGATTTCAGTTGTAATAATCTTGGCCCTGTTTTATGAGGTGTGCGGTGTAGAAATGGTTTGAGCTGTATGCATAGTTACGACTTGACAGCATTAATACAAACACAGTTTTTGGTGTCTTACGCAACGATTGCAACATTTTGTCAAATTTCATTCATGTTAATTTTGTTTTTTAACAGGAACATGCCCTTTTGTATTTTACATGCAGATTTGTAATGATAGATGTGATTCGAATGTTTAGCAAGCAGCTTTAGTCTATTAAAGGTGTTGTGGCACACATGTGTGTTTCAGATTCAAAAGAGCATATTAAATGGTTTGTCTGCTGCAAGCCTTCCTAATAGTACATTGTGTCTTAAAGCCATCTGGAAAGAGAGAGAGAGAGAGAGAGAGAGAGAGCAGCAGTTGCTGAGCATGTGTGTGAGAGTAAAGAAAAAGACAAGTCTGTTGTAGTGGTAAGATCAAGGGTCATTAAAGGTCAAAAGCTTCCCCATTAGCTGAGCAACCTTCTACCCTCCCATATCAGACACCCTTACAAACTCTTAGCATTTCAATGGAAAGCAGAACAAAACAAGCAAAGAAATTAAAACTAGTGCAGTGATAGCGGTTATTGACCAAAATGCATTAGTAACAATCATGTCATCATTTTAAGCATGTCCCCTTTTTTAACCTCTTAACCACTTAATCATACTTTCAGTTCTCACTTTCATGTGAAAATAACATTTGTTGAAGACAAAGAGGCTGTTTACACTTGGCATTGACATGCTTTTTCGTCGAATGGATCACAAGTGGACGACATTAATGCCAGGTGTTCAAAACTTTTTGAGCTCGTTCACTTTCGACCACTTTCAACCATATTCAGAGGTAGTCGAAAATCCTTTCGATGGGATTGCTTTTGTAGTGTAAACGCACATGTGGTTGAATGTGTTCGAATAGCCACAGGAGACCGCCTCCTCTCCACCCATTTATCTAATCTGAGGTACTGAGCACAATGTTTTACGTCATTTCTGACTTCTGGCACAAACACATGGTGTACAGTAATTTTAGCATTTCATTAATAAAACGAAAGTGGCTGATCTCTGCGTAGTTTCATTTTGCAAGCGTGTGAAAGTTGTGCGATCTTATTTCATCAATTGCGCTGAAATATCAGAGAAAGCTCTAACATATACATGTAGAAAACACTGTGCAGCATGTTTACTTACAACACAAGCAGCGGATTCTGACATAATATTAGTTTGCGTCCATATAAACTCGTCATTACTCCTGCTCGCGTTTAAATGACAAGAGGGACTCGCCCACAGTCTCGACAGACCACCCCCTCACAGTATTCAGGGCAGAAGCGGTCAAAAGTGGACAAAAGAGACGGATTTAAATACCAGGTGTATACGTGATGTGTCTCTCTCGTCCACTTGTGATCTGATCGAGGAAAACACATCTTAATACCAAGTGTAAACAGCCCCAAAGTGTAGTACAATGTTAGGAGAAAATATGTTACAATTTCCAATGTACATTCAGGGCTCTAGACTGACAACCAAATGGTAGCAATTTGCCACCAAAATTTGAGAGTGTGCCACTGAATTTTACATCGTCGCACATGTGCAACCAGTAAATTTGACCTTTTTTTTGTGATGTGACACTGAATTTGAAACAGCAAATTGTACTTTCTGCATCTATCATCAAAGTATTTATTAGTAATACAGTGGAAATTTGTAGAAATGTCATTATTTGATTAACGTTGTGTGCCCCTAAATTTTTTTGGTTGCGCCCCTAAAATGTTCAGTTGGGGCCACTGTGCTCCTAGTGAAAAAAGTTAGTCTGGAGCCCTGTACATTGGGTGCATGTATATGCACAGGTACAGTTATATGTTACTAGGGGTGTCACGATTCTAAGGTTCTTTTTTTTACATTTTTTTGAAAGCACAAAAATTGTTATGCCATTTTTAGACTAGACTTTTATGAAATATAGGGCCAGATTTACTAAACAGGGCAAATTAGCGCATGAGCGCAATTCCAAAAATGCGCTGATGGGAGTGGTGATATCTGCGGGTTATTTACTAAAAAAGCGCTAATTAAATAACACAGGCGCAACAGCTGATTTCCATAATGACCAACCAATCTACTAAGAGCAGCGCAAATTAGCGCATGGTTGCAAATAAGCAGAGATGATGCTCCTGCAGGTGCATGTGATATACAGGCCGATAAATAAAGGCAGAGAGACGCGTGAACTTATCTGGTAAAATGATCCTGGAAATCCTCTCCCTTCTACCATGCAGTCTCTGATTTCTGCGATGTCTCCTCCTAGCAACAACAATTGCAGCCATTTCGAGCGCAAAATGATTTAAGACATGCTTTTTTTCGGCGTTAAATAGTCGCGCAAATGCCATACATAACACATGCGCAAACATTAGTAAATCGCGTTGCGTGAATCATTTAAATAGTCTCCTCCCAAAATGTTTGCGTCTGAAAGGGAAACTCCTAGAAATGCATATGCAAACAGGTCAGTCGCAAAAAGAACTAGATCACACCTTTTCAGCGCTAATGATCCACTGCGCGTCTTTAGTAAATTCCGACATCGCTATTTACCGCCAAAATGATGGTTTACGCTGGCGCAAGCGCTTAGTAAATCTGGCCCATAATATCTGACCTTAAACCCAGAGATGCCCTGCCATGTTAGTCGTGCTGCCAGTGGAAAAATATGGTACACGCACATATGTGATAAAAAATATGCTTTTATTAGCGTCAGATGAGATTGTGAGACTATACCACTATAAGTCATGTTTAAATTCTGTTTTCATAACTCTTAAGCAACTGAAATAAGTGTTGTGAAACTTTAACAGATCTCAGTTCAGAGAAACTGGCACAAACACCGTTCTGCACTAGTGCATGCTCTGTTCTGATTGAGTTCAGCTGAAGGCGGGAGGCGCTGGCTGTTTTTTTGTTTCCCATGTAATGAGCAGCTTGCGTGGTGTCTCCTGCATCTGCCATGCTATCTTTTGACTGGCTGTAGCAGCATCGATGATTCCATTTTTTAATTCGAAGTTCGAGGTTGTGACTCAATTTTGATCGATTTCGATTTAAAATCTCCCTCATAAACGCATGCTGTGGCACGTGGGCAATGGCGTTCTGCGAGCATGAACAGCGTGCATAACGCACAACACTGTCCATAGAAAATCATTTAAAGTAGGCGTCTGCAACTGCCATAAATGAATATATAAAATATATTCCTGATAACTACCATACTGAATTTAGATTACATGTTATCTACTGTATAATATTGGTGTTGTCACAGGCATTTAGAAATATCTTTGTTTTTATCATTTTTTATGTCATTTTAAAGACTTATAGTGTGTGAATATACGCAAATGTCTGGCTTTAAGTAACACATGAGCAAATTTCAGAATCTTTCATTGTCGTATTATTAAGTATAAAGAAATATTGGGAAGAAAATGATTAAGGAATTGTTCGCGTTTATGATTTGTATGCCCAAGTAATATAATAAATGCACAGTTTAGTTACATTATAAAAGCAAAACACTTTACGTTCATGTTATGATTCATGTTGTCAAAATGACATGTGATTATAATTTGTCTGTAATGTGTAACAGTCTCTCTCTAATTCATAATAACTCTAGGTGTGCCACTTCAACCATTATACCACTTAAAAATACTACAAAATACATGTCTGAACTAATTAGTAAAACTTGTAGGATGAGTTATATTGTTGTTGTTGATTTCCTAGGGTGCCAACAGTACCCGTGAAGAACCTTAATGACTCCGGTCCTGTTCATCTGGCTCTAGCTGGTAGGAAAATCAGAGCCACCCTTAATGAACAATAATTAATTATTAAACTGACAACATGAAACTACATTATTCACAAGATTTGCTTTAAAACATAGACATGTATTACAGGTATTACTGGCATTCTGATGAGTGCAGCTGGACTACCCGTATGCTTGACTCGCTTACCTAAACAAGTTTTACATCCCCCACCTGTCAGTAAGAGTGACATCAAACCAGTTCCTGGCATTGGACACTATTGCCGCAAGACCACCAAGAAACAAGCCCGCCAAGGTAAGAATCCTTGGGTACATCATCTTACAGACATACTCAAATATGGATGTTATGCAGTTAAACCTAGTTGGTGTTTTTTCAGGTGGAACACCAGAGGAGGTGGTGAAAAGTTATTTGCAGAAGGTCAGGAATCCACCAGAAGAAGTAAGACATCCTCATTATTTCTATGCGATCTAGAACTTCCTCTGTGATTTATACTGTATGTAACTGGCCTTAAAACTAGGTGATTTGCGAGTAGGCGGCTAATATAAAGGATACACTGCCTATTTATTTACTTTGAACATTTCTACATTTCTCTTAAAGATGCATTGTGTAACTTTTAGAAGGATCTCTTGACAGAAATGCAATATAATGTACTTTATACAACTATACTATCAGTGGTGTATTTATTACCTTAGAATGAGCCGTTTTATCTACATATGCCTCGGGTCCCTTTACATGAAAGTTGCATTTTGCTCTGTTCCTGCAGTAATACAAAAAATTTGGGCTATTGGTTGTGTTGTATAAGCATTGTGTCTATTCTTTCAGGATTGCACTATATGCATGGAAGCTCTGGGAGGGCCGTCGGGTTACAAGGGTCCAGGTGTGACGAGTGCTTCACGTACAGAGTCAGTAGGGAGACTGACAAAATGTGGGCATGTTTATCATCAGCAGTGCCTTGTGGCCATGTACACCAATGGCAATAAAGATGGCAGCATGCAGTGTCCCACGTGCAAGACCATTTATGGAGTAAAAACAGGCAACCAGCCACCCGGTAAGATGGAGTACCATGTTATCCCTCATTCGCTGCCAGGACACCCAGACTGCAAAACCATCCGGATCATCTACAACATACCGCCCGGCATACAGGTATGATTAGTACCCGTGTCATTAAAGGGGACAGAGAATGAAAACCATTTTTACCTTGTCTTTGTTGAATAATGGTAGTCTACCCACATTCACAAACATACAAAAATTGCTAGACATGCTAAACATCTCAGTCTCATAGAAATTCCTCTTTTAGAAATGTCAGCCAGAAAACAGCCCAATCTGAAAAACTGATGCTTATGACATCACAGGCATCTAACTGCCCCTTCACTTTAAAATAATTGGCTACATTTTTTGAGTGGCAGCAAAGTAAGCCAATCAGTAATGAGATTGCAAGTTAAGCCAGTAGGGGGAGCCAAATAGGTGCAAAACCACTTGTTTAAAATCCCCCACCCTAATAGAGCTATCTGAGAGAGGTTTTTAGGAAGCTTCTAAGGCATTACAGACCCAAACAACATTTTTTTTGTCTACATGTCACATCACAGAACAACGATAAATACTCCGTTCAATCATTCTATGTCACCTTTAACGTAATCATGTAAGAATTGCAATTACTGAATGTGACCTAGACTGTGAAATCCCTGTTTAAGTCATTTTTGTAATTTGCTGTTTTATACATAAAATCATACAAATATAAATATAACCTTCATATCTTTAACATTGACTGGGCCACTTGACGAAGCTTGTATTTGTTATTATATTTAATAGCACTTTCTTTCTCTAGGGCCCTGGGCATCCAAACCCAGGGAAGCCTTTCAATTCAAGAGGATTTCCTCGTCATTGCTATATCCCAGATAATGAAAAAGGACGCAAGGTATGATCTCTCAACAAACAGTTCCTGTACAGTTTCTACTGCATTTAATCACAGATGCCTTCAGGGTTTTTCCATTAGATCAGCAGAAGAAAAACACACTGATCATTGGAGCCAGTTGATTTAGATGTTAATTCTAGGACATGTAGAACTTGACAAAATTAGCTTCTTCATACTTGACCAGTTTATATTTATGTTATTTCACATTTCTAATGATATCCATTTGTTTCTACCATATTCTCAGGTGTTAAGCATGTTGTTGGTGGCGTGGGATCGCAGGCTGATCTTCTCGGTGGGCTCCTCCAGCACCACAGGAGAATCGGACACCGTCATCTGGAATGAGATCCATCACAAGACAGAATTTGGCTCCAATCTTACAGGACATGGCTATCCAGACCCCTGCTATCTTGACAATGTACTTGAGGAGATAAAAGCCCAGGGCGTCACTGAAGATGAGGTACAACAGCAGTGAGGATGAGCAGGACAGAAAAGACAGGAACCCAATGGGAGTTGGAAGGCTTGAGGGATAGTAGATGGAGTGCTATTGAATCAGTATGAGATAAAATCTCAATACTGTGTGCTTTTGGCAAAAAGTAACACCCAATGGTAATAATGTTTGGTTAATGGTAAAGAAGTTTGGTTAAAGATGGAATATGGAGGTTTAAAGGATGAGAGTAAAGAAAGGAATCTGTGTGAGAAGGAAAAATGGGAGGTGGAGGGGACTCGTGAGGTAGAAAATAAAAGGGTCAAGAAAGTATCTGTCAAAAACAGCAAGTTTTGTTTGCTTAAGCTATGTTAAAGTAAGAAATTGTGAAAGTTGTCAAAACATTGCTAGCGTGGATGTATGCTGTTTCCTAGAACCAATGTAATTTGCATACTAAATGTTTTATGAATGTACTACTGTGATTATACTACACACACAACTCTTTCTGTGTATCAAAGCTTAGATTTTCTGAACTTCTATTTTTATATGATGATTGTGGATAAAATTCAAAGTTCAGTCAGTCAGAGTAATGCTTTTGAGGTTATCTTCATTTAAAGTCCCCATGTGGTGAAAATCAAGTTTTTATTGTTGTTAATATGTCTGAATGGTTTTTTAAATGTGCTTTAAGACAAACCATCTGCATATTCATTATTCAACACAATTGCTGACTATTTTTCCAAAGACAGACAGAACATATGCAGGTTAAAACCGCCTCCTACCTCGCAAACATGTAACCAATCACATCATGATATATATATATATATATATATATATATATATATATATATATATATATATATATATATATATATATATATATATATATATATATATATATATGTATGTATGTATGTATGCATTGTGAAACATGACTTAGCAGCTATGTCTCTTAAAACTCTTGAATGTAGAATCTATATAGATGTATATCTATGGTCTGAGCTGGTGTGATTGAGTAGAGGCGGGGACTAATTTGCATAGTCATGGATCCACGTATACTAAGGGCCAGATTTACTAAACAGTGCAAATGTGTGAAAGCGCAATTTCAAAAAAGTGCAGATGGGAGTGGACATTTCTGAAGGTGATTTTCTGGCAAGGCGCACGATAAAGAACACAGGCGCAAAAATCTAATTTCTATAATGACCCATGCAGTCTACAGCCCAATTTTTAGTCGTGTGTAAGCTCTACAGCGTAGGTTGTCCGTAGCCTGATGTGTACCCCGCAAAATTTTTAAAATCGCGTCAGTTCTACGCGGACTGCAAGCGCTGTGATTGGTCCATCAGAACCCCTCCCGTCAGGTAAAAAACTGCGTCATAGGTATTTCTGTTTGCGACGGTGAAAACAAAGATGAGCCAAGTTGAGGAATGATTTAACTCAAACTGCAACAAAAGTCGCTGTTAAAGCAACACTATGTAGTTTCCATCAACAAATGACTTACAGCTCCCCCATGTGGTTGAAAAGCGCAACGGTGCCTGGTATCAGACACTCTTCTGCAGGCAGGGGGAGGGGCGAGGCTGTGTTTCCTACCCTCCACCGCCACTTTCAGAGTGTGCTTGTAGCAGCTAGGAGGCTGCTCAGGTTGCAGCAACAGTACAATTTGTCCAGTTAAAAGTTGTTCTATCACTTAAATAATTTTAGAGACATTATTTAAAAGTAAATAAAACTACATAGTGTTGCTTTAATTTACTTCTATCACTGCTGGTCTTCTCAAATAATACACAACAAGTTGCTGTTTCTTCTTCGTTTGTGGGATAACTTCTTTATTGATGGTCTGCGCATGTGTACGATGGCGCAAAAGTATAAATGAAAACCGACGCAGAACCTACGCCATCGCGGCTACACCGTAGGACCTACGCACAACTTTAACGAGCCCTTACCAAGAGCAGCACAAATTAGCATAGGGTCTGAGATATGTTTTTTAAGGAAATAAATAATGACGCAAATACAAAGTAAAACAAACCCTGGTGTACCTTGTTGTACTTGTTTGACAAAGTTATGCAATAATTGAAGATTAATAAAAAAATTAATCACAAAAAAATTATGACGCAAATACCAGTAAAAACGTAGTAAACCGGGATGCGTGATTATTTTAAATACTTTCTCCCATAAATGTTGTATCTAAAGCAGAGGTGGGCATTCTTGGATCTTGATTTTTGTGCTGGCGTGAACTATTAGTAAATCTGGCCCTAACTGAGGTAAAGGACGGTGTAAAGTTACATTTAAGCTAAACAGCATGAAGAAAATACTTTTATGAAAAAACGTTTACATATACTATTATGATGCTCAAAGATGAGTTTTAAGTTGTTTTTGCTGGTCTACACAAAGCATGATTAATTGTTTGTCAGATCTGTGAGTGCTTTAGGAGGAAGAATAGTAATGTTCCATTCAGACGAATGTGTGTCACTTGTCTCTTTCAGTGAGGTTGTTAGGCGTTTCTTTATCATAAATGACTACCGTCCTGTGCAGTAACTAATGAGAGCTGGAGAATGTGAACTCCACTTATTGGTAGTCGCTCCCAAAGTTATAAAGTTAAACTTTTCTTTGTCACGTCGCTGGACACCCCCCCATCCGGTCGCAAACGGTCACTGTTGCTCGTGCCGTTGGAAGTTGACAAGCTTGAAATGAATGAGATCATGTCGCTCTGCTACTGCTAGTTGCTGGTGGTCTGAATGGGGGCATAATGTTCTTCAAAATCTCATATTTATATGGTACAAAAATGTTTAGGTGTTTTGAGCCATAAATGCTTTAACACCGAAGGTACAGCTAAAGGTACATTTTTATCAGTGAGTGTGTTGGCAAGTTAACTGTGCTTTCTTTGGACTGTCATTCATAAAATGGTTCTACTACTTGACACAGATATCACAGGCATTGATGATATCAAACAGGATGATATCTTTGGACTGTTTTTGTGACATCACTATGACTAAACCATTGGGAGGAAGGTAGCAAAACTCCTTGTGTTACTTTGTGAATAATATACAGCATTTATATTCTTAGCTTTGTAAAAGGGTCAATTTAGTAATATTTTATCAAATAAATTAATTTCCAATTTAGTAAAAAGGAACTTGCATACAAAACAGACAGAACTGCCTGTAACTGTGAACTGTTTGTTTTGGCCAGTTTCTGTGTTCGGTCAATGACTCATTTCTAGCCACCAATAAGAACATGCCGTTGTTTGGCGTGTATGTCTGCGTACAATTGAATGCTTGCATATGTGCGAGTCCATGCCGCTTGGTACGTTTCCACTGATGAGTGTTTTACTCATTTCTATGCAATGCCCTCAAGGTGGATAGTGGCATGGAGAAAAGTGTACTCATACCCTGTAACTATACCATGCTTTGTGACCAGCATTGCATTGTGTGGATTCTGCCACTGCTGTGTAAATGTACTGTCATGCGTATGCATTCAGTTGTGCTTGATAAAATATAAAGCGTGGAGTATAGTCTCTCTTTTTTTTTTTCCTATGTGTAACACAGACGCAAAGTATAGTTTGACTGCTATGTGTAGCATACGTTCAATGCATGTGAAAGCAACAAAATGCAATGCATCTCCTGGGCTACATACTACATTGCCCTGTAGACATATATGCAACCTTAGTGTACAATTTCCGTAGGGTTTGAAAAATCCAATTGTGCGCGTACAGTACACGTGCACTTTTCTGATAAAGAAAAGTGTGTCACATACCTCGGCGTACAAGTAAAAAATGGACTATACTTCAGCCAGATTTTCATATTTTTTTCTTCATACATTTATATTTCTGTTTTGTATTGTTTTCTAATATTTTTTACTATACTTTGTTTTAGAAATGTATCAGATTTAGAATTTTTATACTTAAGTGTAAACTGTTGCCTACAATTCATTGTTCTTATGAATTGTACAGATTTTCTAAAAATGCTTTAAAGTCCATTTTCAAACTGTATAATATAATTTGACATATTATGTTTTGAGAACCAGCTATTTCTATTTGCATTGTTTATTAAGATGATCAGATATAAAATTTTATCAGTTGTGTTTAGGAGTTAATTCTCTGTGAAATTGTTTTTTTTTTTTGATATTGGAAAATTGAAATAACCTGTATGCACTAATGCAAATAAGTAAAAAAATAAAAACAATTGAATTTATCATTTTGACTGTCTGTTTACTCACTTTTCATGTTCAGAATTCGTTTTGTGTGTTTTGTATGTGTGTTTAATATCAAGCATAACTAGTCCGCCATGTTACTAGAATTTCACAATGAAGGTTGGGGCGCTTTGATAATTAAAAAATGTCTCCCATTCACGTTCCTCATATCAGCAGTGTGGCCTTTTTATCTGATGCCCATCCTCTTTATGCCTTTTAGGGGGTGGTTTCCCTGACAGGGTTTAGATTAAGACAGGACCCGTTTAGTTTTTACAAACATACCTTACAAAAACATTACTGGTGTGCATCTTGATATAAAACAATGGCACTGATACACTCTTAGGAAGGATGTGTTAATTTTTTACACATCTTTGTGCGTTAAGCTTTTAAAACATTATGTGTCATTTTGTGTTAAAATATAACACATGTTGTGTTAAAAGTAACACAAAATGTGTTGTTTCAATAATAACACAAAGATGGGTGGATTCTGGGACAAGGCATTTAGTGTGTTGTCCCAGAATCAACACTAATGTGTGTATAATTTAAGCAGTGGTGGCCGGTGACTTCATTTTTAGAGGGCGCACAAGGCAAAGTTCGTCACAACATTTATGTAGCCCATCATGTGTGTGGTTCATCATTTCAAAATATGTGTTCGGTGCGTCGAGTCCCTATGTGCATCACATGTTTTGTCATAATCAGTGCCTGCTGCAGACGCGTCTAAAGAGTTTATGATAAAAGAGACACTCGCGGTTGCCAGATACTCAAATAATCTCATGCGTAATCAGAGTTTACTGTTAAGGGAGTGTCTTGTGTGTATTTTGTGAACGTGAGCGTCTCTTTTATCATAAACTATTTTGACGTGTGTGCAGCAGGCACTTATTTTGACAAAACACGTGATGCACATGGTTCACATGACTCAACAAACACATATTTCGAAAACACAAGTAATACACATGACACTCCGAACACATATTTTAAATTTGTGTTCGTCGGATGAGCAGTCACGAGCCACCACTGATTTTAAGTTAAGCTGCCAAGGCGGTTTAAACATGAAAAAAGGTTTAAGCCCTGTCTGGAAAACTGCCTATTTTTAACACTTGCTTGTACAAAAACTAATGTGTCAGTGCTTTGTTGCATGTGTTTCCAAATTTGTAACAGTTTTCCTATCAAAAACTTGCCATACCTGGAATGTCATTATTATTATGTCAAATGAGAAATAATTAGTAGGCAAATTACAAGGATAATTATAATGTAAGATAAACACTAATGTCAGTATCATTTCTTTTATTTACCACTAGCTGGAGCTGCTGACACAGTTTTAAACATGTGAATGGTTCAGACTTTTGGAATGCTTGCACAAAAAGAACCCAACAGCCTTTCTCACATAAGTGATGTCTGATAAATATTTTGTGATATTTGTCATAGTCTCTAGAATATAGACATAATGTAGGAATGAAATATATAAGTAATGTCTTCTGACATCAAAGCCATTAACAAATGCCTTCTGATCAAACATCATGATCTCACAAGAATTTTTATGTATTTTATGAGGTGGCTAATTCTTATGCAATGAATCATATTAAAACGTATGATTTATGATAAAAAACAGTCTCCACTCTTAAGCCCAACATCACAGGGGCAAATGCAAATTGTGTAATAAATGTACGAATGTGGTTGTACAAGTTAATACAAATACAAAAATATACATATTGCCATGAGATAGCATTGGATCAAAGCAATATACATGTTTTGGTTTTATTGAGGCTGTTCCTCTTTTCTTCACCACAGTAGCTACCTTTTAAAAACACCAACAAAAAAGACACTTTAAAATACTAACAGAACACAACACTGAATATTAAAATGTCTCATCCTGTTTTCATCGTATTAAAAATAGCATAAAATAACACTTTATTTCGACAACTACTTTCATTCTCATGCATGCAAAAAGTACGTTGGGAACTAGAAATCCGCACCCAGTTTCAGCAATACAGGTTTAATCCAACAAGTAGTCCTAACTCCAATGAATCAAGTTAGTTATGCAACATATTCGGTTAACTGGAGAACGGGTTAAAATACTTTTTCATTGTGTTTCAGGTTGACGTGTTCTTTTAAAAGGAAAACATCAAGTTAATGTATTGTATTTTTCTTGTATGACTACTTTAGACCTGACTAACCTCTAATATGCATCATGAATATATATATATATCATTAAAATAAATAAAAACAATCAAATCTTTCCTAGTTTCAGAAATTAAACTTTGTGATGACTTCCACCACAAGTTATCATTTGTTCTTAAATTGTGTCACTCGTAAGCTACACCCAAAATTTAAGTACAGGATAACAAAAGGCAAAAGCCATAAATGCAGGTGCACCTTGCACAATAAATGTTACCAAATTTATCAAAGGAAATATTATCACAATGAGAATCAGAAATCAAGATATGATTCGTATTATTCAGTAATTGTGCATTCTTTGCATAATAATTATCTATGGCTTAACTTACTTAACAAGTTCTCACCATGAATGTAGCCATATAATGGCGTTAAGAATAAACAAACAAACAAGCATAATAATTATCAGAAATTCCTGTAAGACTTTATTTACCAACAGTGATGAGTCAGAGTCTGTCTATAGAATGAAAGTGCCATATCCACCCTTATGAAAGACATTTTTTCAGCACATGAGTACTGCGTAGTTATTCATGTTCTCAATAGGCAAGATTGGCCTAGACATATTTGTTCTTTTGTTTTTTCAGACTAACGTTTCCTCTCCCGTCTGTTGTTTTACATAGCTGCTGTTGAAAGTATGCAAATATCTTTTGTCATCACTAAACCGACAACATGGCCAAAAACTCTTGGTAATTTTGTCTAAGCTCCTGCCAAATGTTCGGAAACAACTTTTTAAGAGTTTAGGAGCCGCACACTAAAATTAAATATTGATTGAATTTGCTCTTTTTCAAGTTAGTGGATGCATGCAATTAATTATCTAAAATTAGATATATGCATTTAGTTGAACTTACTCAATTGTTTTTTTTTTTGAGTAAAAATAAGTTAAATTCAACAATCATGTTAGTTTACTCTTAAAACGAATGTGTTAAAATAACACATCTTGTGTCTATCATGGATGTGTTAATTTTAACAAATTGTTTTGTGTTAAACTATTTAACACATTATGTGTTATTTTAACACATTATGTGTCATTTCGTGTTGATGTTGGGTACATATAAATAAAAGGGACAACACAAGATGTGTTCAAAATAACACAGAGATGTCAGAGCTCAACGCAAATAATTTTTATATTGGCACGGTCGGGCCAATAAAAAAATTTCAGTGTCACATATTTAAAAATGATATTTCAAAAGTCAAATATAATTGTTTACATATACACAAGACAAGTTTCAACGAAAAAAGGCTCCCAACTTTTCTGCTTTACCTGTAAACTGACAGCAAATTGTGCAAAATATTGCTTCCCATATGTCTGCTTCCAATATGTTAAATAATATACATTGATGAAAATATATTTTAGTGACTGAGGGTTTAAAGCACTGGCCTGATCGGCAAGTGACAATACTTTTTACTGGCCCGAACGTCTCTCACGCTTGCCCCGGGCCACCGGGCAGTCCTTTATGTTGAGCCCTGGATGTGTTGTCCTTAACTAAGATGTGTTATTTTAACACATTAGTTTTAAGAGTGTTCCACTTAAACTTTGAAATATAAAGTTATACAGCAACAGCACACATTAGCAAGCTAACCATAACTAACACTTAATTGAAAACAGAAGCTGGTTATGGCATAAACATTTTCAATGTAATGTTTTCTAATCAAAAGAACACTAAATAACCAATACATGTTAATGAGAATGGTAACCATTTAAAAACCCAACAACAAAACAGAAACTCTTTAAAATATTAATATAACAACATACTACTATGTTGAACATTAATAAGTCCCTCTCTTTTCTTATCTTAATAAAAAAAGCATAAAATAACCTGCTATTTTGATATTTACTCTCATTTTTCAGTCTCATTATTTAGGAACTGGAAATCCCCACCCAGTTTCAGCCATATTGCTTTAATACAACACAAATTATTCATGTAGTCCCAACTTAAATGAGTCATGTTCACATAAGTTGATTTTAAACACATGCGTATCTCTAGAAACCACCTAATATTTTTCGACAATGATATTGTGAATATGTGCAAATTTAAATTATGTTAAATTTAATAAGAGTCAGAATAATTTTTTTCAGTGTACATGATAGGAACCTAACAAAGTTATATATTTTTTTAAATATACACAGAAAGTCCTTTACAGCTTGAAAGAATAAATGGAACAACATAAAATAAGCATACAGAGATGATTATTAGCGTTAGGAGTTTATAAGCACCATGGGAAATGTGTGATTATTTCAGTCAACATAATAAGAACAATCACATGAAAATGAAACAAAGATATGAAAGGACAAAGATATATGGTATGATCCTATGTCATGAAAGTGCATGAAAACAGGTTGAATGAGAAGCACTTGAAAGATGTGTTTAAGGACAGCATGGTTTAGATTTTGATCTTTTATTTTAAAGATCATTAGGCATATGGGTGCACATAACTGGCGCGTATGCGCGATTAAAATAAAAAAATGTGCACCAGACACGGCTCTAAAAGGCGCTTTTGCGTACCAACGTTACAACCAAAGTTATGCTAGTAGTTATTTATGAAGGTTATAACATGAGTGAAAAACAATAACCAGGCATATTTATCTTATGTACATCATTGTCTATCATGTATATAAACCGAAGAGATATGGCGAATAGTGTAAGCACCAAGCAACATCTCTATGTGCTCTTTTAAGAACCAGGCCAAAAAAGTGCTTATTATTCAGTCTCATGCCTGCAAAAATGCTAATTCTACCAGAAAGACTCAAGGAGGAAAAGTAATGTTACAATGGTATTTATATAAACTATTCATAAGCAAATGGAAGCAGCGAAAATATAGTTCTTTGGCATAGACCCTGTCCATAACTCAAAGCCAGAGGGTTGTAGATCCTTGTTGCTCCTGCCTGAGACAAAGGCGGGAGAGGATCCTACCCCATACATGCATAGACCGGGGACAACCTGGTGGTGGTGGGGAGGATGGAGGTCGGAGGTCAGTGTCAGTATCTGCACACGAAAAAGAAGTTTAGTAAGGCACTTATATACTCCAAGAGTCAAGTGATGATTGGCTAGACTTTTAGAAATTTACAACAAATGATGCTTAACCCGAAACAGTTTGCACAATTTCTAAACTAACAGTTACAAAAGGAAAATTAATTGTTGGTTAAATACATAACTACAATATTAAATTACATTTTAATGCCTCTACTAAATATTGCATAGCACAGAAAGCACGTCAGGTAACAATAATAGCAAACTGGTAAGTGCTTCCGTGTAAGGTTACAGCAGTCACAAACCACAAATCGTAGTGCTTAGAAAACTCCGGATGTACAAGCTTTATTACAAGCTCAACGAGGACGTGAATGCTTTTACACGATGAAATCTTGTAATTACAGTAATTCAGATATGGCAAAACTGAAAATCCCCACCTAGTACAGCAATGACTGCTTTAATAAAACACAAATTATTATTTGAGTAGTCCCAACTCAAATTAATCAAGTTTATTCAATATGATGAAAATAAAACAAAAATATTTAAGTGGTATTGTATTAATATATTAACCATTAAATGAACAGTGTAAAAAAACATTTTATTTTAGATTTGTGTTTGATTAAGTTTATGAAGTGCAAATTTTACATTTTAGTTTTGAATCATTTTCAATAATCAAATTCTCCCTCCCACAGTTTTATTGCTAAAATTGAATGCATTTTTCCTTCGACGAGACCTTTTTAGATCTGACTATCCTCTGAAACATTTGCATGACAAATATAATTATAAAACAATCTGATCGCTCTTTCAGGAAAAAATCTTTGTAAATGACTACAGACACAAGTTATGCTTTGATCTCTTTTATTGTAAGCAACACCCAAAATTTAAAAACAGGTGCTCGGGTAACAAAATGCAGAAGCTGTCATTCAAGTGACGTGTTATCAGAGTTAACCTTTAAGAAGTATGATCACAATGAGAATCAAAAATCAAGATATGATTCATATTATTTAGTAATTGAAATGTCTTCGTAAAAGACCTCGTCGCCAGCCATGAGTCAGAGTCTGTCTTTAGAATGAAATGCTTTATACACCCTTATGAAAAACATTTTGCACAAGTGAAGCTGAGTAGTTAATCAAGTTCTCAAGATTGACGCTTTTGTTCTTTTGAGACTAACATGTGTTGTTTCACAGAGCAATTATTAAAGCATCCACATATATTGTCATACACTAAACCAACAAATAGGCCAAGAGTAGTATTAGTAATTTTGGCAGTGTTCCTGCTGATGTTCAGAACCATACATGAGATGAACCTGAAAAAAGTTTTTTACTACACAGTCTGAAAGAATAAATGAAAACGTAAAATAAGCATACAGAGAAGATTATTAATGTTGAGAGTTTTTTGAGCACCATGGGAAAAGTTTGACTATTTCAGTCAACACAATAAGAACAATCACATTCGAATGAAAGAGAGTATGCAGAACAATGATATGCTGTATGGTCCTATGTGAATCATGAAAGTGCGTGAAAACAGGTTCAATGAGAAGCATTTGCAAGTTGTGTTTGAAGACCGCAGGTGAGATGTTCAAAGTTTAGATTTTGGTATTTCATTTTAGGGTTTTTTTAATAATCAATGCTGACTTCAGAATTATAGAAAAGTATAGGACCATATAGCACCAGAAATGTTTGGTGTGTAGCTTTATAATGCTGATTTAGAATAATCATGCATGTCAAAACAAATATGGTTATGATAAGCAAATGAGTTCAGCAGATGCGGTAGAAGCTGCATTAAACTATTAAACAGTTAATTGCTCTAAATTTAAACCAATTAGTTAGTGAAATGCTCCTCTCTTTAACAGCAAACAATGAAACTATGTACATGAATGATAGCATATGAAAAATAGATTAAATAGACATGTGCATGTTTCTGTCTTTAGTACTGAACTCCAAAAATCACTGTTCACATACAACACTCTAAAAATGGCTGGGTTATTTTTGACCCATGCTGGGTAAATATTGGACAGAACACATTGTTGCATAACAACAACCCAACATTGGGCCATTTTAAACCCAGCATGTATTTTGTCCAATATTTGCCCAACATGGGTCAAAAATAACCCAGCAATTTTTAGAGTGAAGTTTAAAACATTTCCTGTTTTTTAAATTCGCAACTTTGAACATTGTTATGGGCTGTTTGAAACAATCATCAACACATTTTAATTAGCAGGGTCAGGCCAGCAATCACATGATTGTGGTTAGGGCATAGTATAAAGGGTCAGTAAATGTAAAAGGCTGTTTACACATGGTATTAAGATGAATTTTGGTCACAAGTGGATGACGCTAAAGACAGGTGTTAACAGGGTGTGAAACTTTTTGAGCTTGTTCACTTTCGACCACATTCAGAGGTAGTCGAAAACGCATTCGACCGTATAGCTTTTGTGGTGGTCGAATGTGTTCGAGCAGCCACAAAAGACTGCCTGCTCTCAGCCTATTGATCTAATGTTAAAGACCAACCACAATGTATTTACATCTGACTTCTAGCTTAAACCCACAGCATTCAGCGCAGCCTTTAGGCGATTATTGATTGAACTAAAGTGGTTGAAAGTTCGATTATTGAACTAAAGTGGTTTCTTTCCTCTTATTTTGTTTAATTTAGCGAACGGTTGAAAGTTATGCAAGCTTTTTATAAATTGCTCTAAAGTATCAGAGAAAGCTCTTCCCTATACACTTACAAAACACTGTGTAGCATGTGCAGCACAAGCAGCAGATTCTGACATAATATTAGTGCGCGTCAGATTAAACCCATCAACCTGAAAGAAGAGGGACTCCCTCAAAGACCATCCCCTCAAAATAATCAGGACAGAAGCGGTCGAAAGTGGACAAAAGAGGGTGATTAAAACACCAGGTGTAAATGTGAACGTGTCTCTCTCGTCCACTTGTTATCCGATCTGGCAAAACGCATCTTAAAGAGCACCAATTATCTGATTCACGATTTTACATTGCCTTTGGGGCTCTCCTGATTTTGCCAAGTGGTTGATGTCTTCAAGGCAACATTATGTTGACCCTGGGACAACATTTCAATCAACCAATCATATTTCAGAAAAAAGTTTACAGTTTGTTTTGAGTTTAAGCTTAGGATTAGTTGTTTCTAGACCATTGTTTTCACTTATCATGTTCCTCTGATATGCTCCGCATATGCTTTTATATTTAAAGAATTTACTGCTAAACCATGATTCAAACGCAATTTATTCTGGTTAGCAGGCCAATCAGAGGACAATGCGCTTTTTAAAATGATGAGCTGCTAATTTGACGGGTTTCAGGGTGGTACGGCATAGAGGAGCAACAATAATGTACAGCAAGTAATGTTTTTTTTTTACCATAAACCACACAAACACATTGTATAACACCAAATGCACAAAATAACATTGTTTTTAGCAACATAATAGGTGCTCTAAGGTTATTTAGTGGGAGGTTTGGGATAGGGGTTAGGGGATTTGTCAGAGACCTGCCCCAAGTTCTTTCCTGGGAATGCTTGCCTGACACTCGATGTTGAAATACCGGCCTCCATATGACCACTTTGTGGTGTGGCATAACTCCAGATGACGTTTTCTTTAATTGCGACTGGAGTACAATGAGCGTTGATCTTTGTGTCTGAGGTTTTGGGGTGATCAATACTCTCAATACCATATAGTATATACTGTAGTGTAGATAAATTCAAGATTAATCAAGTTCCAAACTCCAAAAGCATTAAAGGTAAAAAGTCAGCTGCGGCATACACGTGTAAAACTGATTGACAACAAAGGTGTCATAATAGCATGTTTAAAACAGGTCAAAACTATGTTAGGAACTTTTTTTCACAAAATCAAAACTATGTCTACACTTAAAAAAAAATGCTGTAATTATGCAGCTGGTTGCCAGTAACTTACTGTAGAAGATAAAGACTGAATATGTTTTATGTTCATTTAACTTTGAACAAACTGTTGCCAGTAATTAACATGTAAAATCTACAGTAAGTTACTGGCAGCAAGTGGCCAATAATACCCAGTAATACTATAATTTTTACAGTATAGGGTATAAGTATTCTTAAAAAATGTCTAATTCTTTCCACAGCACCAGTGTCACATATCATACGTCCATAGGCTCTTTGAAATTACAAATAAATACAGATCTGTTACACCACAATGGGTGTGTCATGGACAATGGATGAATACTTGTTTTATTAATTCAGTCATGTCCTTGACTGGAATGGATCAAAACAAATTTACTCAATCACAAAGCATTTTTGTTATGAGCAATCTTAGAGCAATGTCTGCTTTGTACCAAATTATTCTTTTGAATTTCCTGATTGGTTAAGAAAAAAAGTCTCTTGCAAAGGTCTCTTACTTAAAATATTACAATATAACTAGATTTAATGATATACATTATATGAAAACTGTGAAATGTAATATTAATATAGCTTTTTAATTTTTATTATAGTTTTTTATTTTTATTTTTTATTCTGAGGTGATACCAAGTACATTTAAGTCAGTCATTTATTTAAGGCGCTAATTTTAAAGAGGCAACAACCATTGCTATCGTCAGGTATGAGAATGTTTACGGCAGATATGTTCAGGGGTGCAGCCAATCCACTCCACCCAAAAACAGTGAAGTTTATGATACACAACAGCTCCTTTGAATTGTTGGAATATTATGTTCAACCGGTTTCTACGCCTTCCGTCATTTCAATGCGTAGAACTGATAGCATTCAAGTTCTTTTTTCATTTCAATTGCATTAATAATCAACATTTACGTCAACCACTCACACAAGAAATATCTGGTGCGCACTTGAGTAACCCTCTATAACCCTGCTATGAGTATGAATCTGTACAATGATAATAAAAGCACAGAAAGTTTTATACCGTTTTAGGCATTTGCAGTTTACTGAAATATATTTATCATCCTGTAGTTTGATATCTTTCCTTGGCATTTTACCTATCATGATATTATTTCGTTTGCAATTACTTTTTATCACACTTTTTAATTTGATCACAATGAGTGAAGTGTACTGTATTTTTTTATTTACACTATTAAATACTTGGTCTTTAACCAAGATTATTATCTAATAGGGATATCTAACAAGCAATGATTCCAGTGAAGATTGCACAAGAAGTGCGGTATTAGTTTTAGTTGTACAGTTATTAGAAAAAATGTGGTTTGTTTAGTTCCTTGAAACTAAAAGAAGCATTGGTGTTGCGCAGTGGGAAGAAATTTGCCTGACGATAGATGTGTCTTAGTGCCGTGGTACAATCACAAACACTTGTGGTGTGGAAAACATACCGCAGACAAAACTAAATATGTTATGCATAACTTAGTGTGTAATGATTTTATATTAGTCTTACACAAATGTATAACTTATATATTTATTTATTTATTTATTTTCTACAGTACAGAAACTTTATTCTTTGTTAGTTTTATTTATAAGCACATTAAGTGGATTGAAAAACAGTTGAAACATTTTCTGAATGATTTTGATCAAATGTTTTGTTATATACTGTTAAATAATGAAATATATTTTATACCATAAATTAATATTAGTATACCTTTAATACTCAAAGCTAACTTATGCTTAAAATATACACCAAAATAAATTGCTGTAGTTAGCTATTTGCCAGTAACTTACTGTAGATTTAAATTTATGTTATTTACTGGCAGCAGTTTGTTCAAAGTTAAATGAACATTAAACATTAACAAGTCTTTGTCTTTACAAAATAAAACTAAAATAACCGCCTCATGCAAAGTATTCTGGGAACCAGAAGTCCTCATGAATCCTTTTTCTGTTTTTTCCCCTTCAGATTTTGGTTCCCAGTATGCTTTGCATGAGGCTGTTATTTTAGTTTTATTTTGTAAAGACAAAGACTTGTTAATGTTTAATGTTCTTTTAACTTTGAACAATCTGTTGCCAGTAAATAGCATACATTTAAATCTACAGTAAGTTACTGGCAAACAGCTCATTTCTACACATTTTTTACAGTCTAATTCTATTTACATTTCCCAGTACGTTCCTTTTTTACACCAACAAAATCTAAAAAATGCATAAAGCTGATTTCGCCTGATGTTATGTAACTTTTATCTTTCCACCCAAAGCCAGCACTAAGTGATTTAGGACCAGGTTACTAACAGTTAGAAATTTGGAAATACTAATATCAAATTAATCCTAATATCAAAAGGAGCTGGGTTATAATATATGAATATAAAACCCTAACAAGGAAATAGAATGCTCCTTAATTTTAATAGCTGCTGTTTTACGTAATGATAGCTCTGTTGTTGTCATTCTCTTGTCATAAATTCCACCCACTAAAAAATGTTCCTTTGAAGTGATTGACCTTACGCTGTCTTTTCGAACCTAACACTCCCTCTTCTTTCTCACCTGTGCTTTTAGACACACAACAGCCAAGGAAAATAATAAATTTTATACCATGGCCCGAAACCCAGAACACACAAACATTTTCATTTCTTTCAAAATATGTTATGTGTAATCTTATCCTGTATATTCACTTTCCCTCCCTGTTATAGTCTTATGGTACACCTGCCTCCATGATTTTATTACCTTAATACAGAAATTGTCATTTCTTTGACATCATCCTGCCTTTTCTTCACCCCTCACTCTTCACTTTGTTTCCCCTCATTTGTTATTTTAGACTTACAAAATGTAATAAATAGGAGAAACTTGACTCACAACTTCAGATTGGCAAACCAGATCCACCAGACTCCTCATAAGCATTTCTGGTTTCACCACGGCATGCTTCCTTCATTTTAGGTCTCTCATTAACATCATTTTTATTGTTTATCATTCATTTATCCTGTGTCAGAAAAAAGAAAAAATATTCTATATCACACAAAATTTAAGTCTTAAACTAGTTTTCACTTTCCTTAGGATCATTATGACACCACTACAACATATTCTAACCTGGTCCATGGTTTGGTTTAAATAAGTGAAGAACTTCTTTTTACATTTTACTAGTGTCAGGATAGCATATATTAGGGAATAGGTCGAAAATTGATTGACATGTGAAGGTGACATCTTTGTCAAGTAGGAACGCATACTCAATATGTGACCTCTGCATTTAACCCATCCACAGGCACTGCAAGTCATGAACACACACGCACACACCCCTTGCTCAAGGGCACCTCATCGCAACCTACAAGTCATGAGATTCGAACCTGCAACTCTCAGGTTACACGCTATGGCTATGACTGCCCCCTTTAAGGCTATGACTGCGCCCTGTAAAGTCCAATTTATAGTCATGCGTAAGGTCTACCCCATAGCTATGCCGTAGGTTATTCATAGCCTCTGCGTATAGCCTGACGTGCACCTCGCCAAATTTTTAACAGAGCGTCAGTTCTACGCTGACAGTAAGTGCTGTGATTGGTCAACTAGAGCCCCTCCTGTCAGGAAACAAAAGATAGGTGTCATAGGTATTTCCGTTTCTGACGGTGAGAACACATATGGGCCAAGTGGAGGAGTGATTTAGCTGAAACTGCAACAAAAGTCGCTGTTTATTTACTCTGATCACTGCTGGTCATCTCAAAACATACAAAACAAGTTGCTGTTTCTCCTTCATTTGATACTTTTCGACGACGCAAAAGTATAAATGAAAACCGATGCGTAACCTAAGCCTTCGCGGCTACACCGTAGGACCTACGCACAACTTTAATGAGCCCATAAGGCTAGGACTGCCCCATGTATGGCTATGACTGCCTCTTGTAAGGCTACAACCACCCAATGTAAGGCTATGACTCCCCCACGTAAGACTACGACTGCCCCCTGTTTACCCAATGTTTCCCCCAAAACTGTCTCTGGGCTAT
The DNA here is from genome assembly GCF_030506205.2 of Paramisgurnus dabryanus. Lineage (NCBI taxonomy): Eukaryota > Metazoa > Chordata > Actinopteri > Cypriniformes > Cobitidae > Paramisgurnus > Paramisgurnus dabryanus. Next base: position 4,522,447 of record NC_133340.1, read on the forward strand.
ACACTCTAAAAAAGTTGGGTTATTTCTAACCCATGCTTTAGGTCAAAAAGGGACGAACCCAACATATTACTTTGAATTTTAACCAGTGCTTGGTTGTTTTAACCCATTGTTCGGTCAAATACAAATATTTTCTGGGTTAATTTAATGTCTGGGTTCATCCTTTTGACCCAATGTTGTGAAGTGATGGTTTTTGTAAGGAAACATTAAAAAATTATAAGCTTTATAAACTTATCATGTGTTCATGACAGAGTTGACGGAAGGCTTTACAAAAACGTTATTACAGTATGGGCTACCTTTAAATTTTTTATTTGAACTGTAATAAAGAGGTTTTGTTGCTAGAAAATTCTAATTAAACATAAATAATTCAATACTATTCTATGTACTAGAGGTGGATATTTTTTGTAGATCTGTGCAATAAGTAATTGCTTTCTGGTAATTGTATCATGCACTTCATGTCCAACATGATCTCATGAAAAGTCGTGGTAGTCACAAAAAATTGGAGTAATTAATTTGTGTCCATGGCACGAAATTCAGCTTTTTTGTGCATTGAGCACGAATGTCTTTTTCGTGTCACTCGCACAAATTTCTATAAATAGCTTTTCGTGTTCGTCACACGACTTTCTTTTTCGTTTCATTTAATGTATTGTTTTCTAATTTTTTTCCTATTTTTAAATAATTGTTGCTTGGGGTTAGATTTGGGGTTTGGGTTAGGATGTACTTTTATGTATTGGTTTCTACATGTTTTTCTTCTAAAACTATTCTCGCCTGGAGTTGAGGTTAGAGTTGGGGTTTGGGTTAGGATGTCTAAAAATGTAACAAAAAGTCATTCTAACCCCAACCCTGAGAAAATAGGAAAAACAATGAGAAAACAATACATAAAATGACATGAAAAAGAAAGTCGTGCCATGGACATGAATAAACTAATACATTTTTCGTGTCAGTGCGGTTATCTTTGTTTAAAACATTCCTCAACCACTTGACATTTGTCTCAAAGCTAACAAATTTTAATGCAATACCATTATATTTCATTACTATAGGATGGTTTCCTGGACAGGGATAGCTTAAGCCAGAACTAGGCCTTAGTTTGATCAAGACAGCCCTAACATTTAAAGTTCATCTATTTCATTCCTAAAAACAACGTTATTTTGTGTATTTGATTTAATATAATGTGAAAGCGTGGTTTATGGTTAAAAAACACATTATTTTCCACATACCGTATATTTTTGTAGCTCCAGATTTCACTCTCTTCTTGAAACGCACGGATTTAAAAAACTCTGTGTCCCTGATTGGCCAGCTAATCTGTACGTGGTGATTGGCCTGAATACCTCTGACGTCAGCCGGAAATGTGACGCTCCTTACCATGTTTGAAAGATTCGCGCACAATGCAATGCAGGCTGTGAGTCCAAGTGGGAGGAATTATGATAATATGGGTCTTGTTTACATCACCAATCCCAGGAAGTAAACTGTTGCCTACAATTCGTGTCTTTGTTTGTAGTGCAAGAAAAGAGATTTACGTTGGAAAAGATAACTTGCATCATCGTTTACTTTGGGGTTTGGAAACCGCCTCTTTAAGCGTTTATTTTTTCAATATAAAGGCCCTAATTTTGATTTTTGTGTAAGTATTTTTCAGTCACTTAAACTTTTGCCACAAAAGTTTAGCACATTCTGTTAATAAAGCTTTTCTTGTAATTGTCAGGCTACAATTTTAGTTTAATATGTCGCTTGTTATTTAGCAAATTAATTGACTACATATTTGACAGTCCAAGAAAAAAGTATATACAATTTGAATATAATCTCTTTATGAGGACAATAATATTTGCAATAATTTTATATATTTTATTTTAAATAGTATATTTCAGTTTTTCTTTGTTTTTCTTGTAAAACTGCTTTGTAGAAACAGTACAGTTTGAAGTTCAGTACTGTATAAATAAATGTAACTTGACTTATTTCACAATGGGTGTACGTTTTAATAATTACACACTCTTCCTGACTTGAACAAAAATAATTTTATTAGTATTGAAATAAAAATATTAATTATTCATGTAAAAATAACTTTTTATCATTTTTTAAAAAAGCTTTGATTCTATATAGGATATTGACAAGATATTTAATTTTTCTACTTCCCCTATTTATTTTGCCCAAAGTACCGAGAGTACCTGCCTAATAAAGACAGAGTGCCACATTCATGACTCAACAGCATATACGTGAGCACTAATGTTTAATAATTCTGAATTTGCTAAACAAGAAAAGATAAATATACATGGAAAGCTGATGGAAAGCAATAATAGTCTCAAAGATACACCATAAAGTCTGTGTATACACTCTTAAAAATAAAGTTGCTTAAACACGTTCTTAAAAGTGATGCTACTTAAGAACCATTTTAGGTCAAAAGTTATTAAAAAAACTTTCTACTATACCAACAATGTTTTGTAAAACAGAAAGGTTCTTTCAAACCATACAACAAAAATGTTTTCATGGCATTGTGTAGCATATTTATTTTTAAGAGTGTGTATTCCTATTAATCCTTTCAAATGCGTGTTGAACACACCCAATGTCATTAGAACAAAAAAAATCTCAATCAAACGCAATTGTGTGGATGATCATACACAAATATTGCGTATGTCTGTGCATATGCGTACAAAAGTGTCATAAATCTCTGTTCACACCCTAAAAATGTATTAAAGAAATAAAGAACATTTATTTTTAGTTGCGTTGTGTTGAATGCAACATATGCCTCTGGCGATCATAATTGTCACTTTTTAAGTACTAAATCCTTAGCATCTGCATCAAGTCTTTGAGATAATGTGGCATTCTTCCCTAATTACATAATAGACATGCATATCAATTTTATAATCCCCTATCTAAAGAGACATTTTACATCAACACATATGAAATGAAAATATCCAATCTTTTATACAATCATATAAAACCCATTTTAATACCTATAAATGGTGTTATTAAATGAGTCATGAGTCAACAAGGAAAATAAAAAAATAATAATGGCACAGCTTGACAACAGCAGGGGCGAGGTGGGACCAAAAAATAAAAATCTACCAGAAAATTTCGTAGACCATCAGCCCTCCGTGGTCAAAAAAAAGAAAAAGGTTCCCTGTAAATAAGCAAATGCTGAAATCTAAAATGACAATAAAATGACTACGCAACAACATGAAATACCAAGTGAAATAATTATTATTTAAAAGATCTTGTAGTCAACAAAAGTTCCCTAGTTTCAGGTAAGCTAAAGCTTAATTTGGTTGCAAAGCAGTTGCTTATAAAATTATTAAGCCTATTTGGAGGGAGATGTTTAATGTGACAAAATGTCAGTCATCGTGTGATAATGAAAATATAACGAGGCCTAGACTACATGTTCCGAAGTGTTGTCAGTGAACAGGCTGTAAAACTGTTGGCTAAGTTACAGACACTCATGAACAACTGATGCTGATTATCTGGGAAACATTCACTAACAGCAGTCAAGTTGTCATTGTTTGTGTTAAACAAGTTGTGCATTTGCTGTAACATTAAAACAGGAGATCAGACTTTCTCTTTGCTCAAAGTGATGCTCGGAGCTCCATTCCTCTGTGGGTGAACGAGGATATGCTTTTGTATTGGTTGTTGCGTTAAATCTTACCCAGATACAACAGTGCTATTTTCTGCTATTGTGTAGCCTCTTTCATTTTTTGATTGGCTGATAAGTGGGATGCTCGAGCTCGACTAGAACTCCAGGGGAGACGGGCTAGAGCAGGGATTGGGAACCCTGGGTCCTGGAGGGCCACTGTACTGCAGAGTTTTGTTCCAACCATAATTAAACACACCTGAAAAATCTAATTAAAATCTTCAGGATCACTTGGAAATGCAGGTGTGTTTGATTAGGGTTGGAACTAAACTCTCCAGGAGAGTGGCCCTCCAGGACCCAGGGTTCCCCACTCCTGGGCTAGAGTGCCGTTTCGTTTTAAATTGTTTAACTATAGTAACCATATATTTTGGGTTTTAACTGTATACCAATGTGGATTTATTATCACTGTATACTTGAGACTTTGTTTTAACACCGTGTTACAACTAGAGCCGTGTAAATTAGTTTTTATGTCTATAACAAATGCAGACCTGGCGCCAGACCATAACTAACAGGGGGGCATGGGACTTCCACGGGGCACGCAATCAGCAACAATAACTTGCAAAAACAAGGCATAAAACAACAAATACAGTGCAAGCACACACAACTGGTAACGTACAGACCAACCCTGAATCACGAAATTACGAACCTATAGTCACGTAATTTCGTGAGTGTTTTCCGTGACACTGACACGTTTTTCCGCCTTTTTGCGTGAACATGTCACGCATTTATGTCCTATTTTCAAACCATTGAAGCTTCAGTTTAGGGTTAGATTTGGTGTTTGCATTAGGATATCATTTTAAGTATTGGTTTATAAATTTTTTGTCTTTATTTTTTATAATTTTTGATTTTTAAACCATTGTCGCCTGGCATTAGGGTTAGAGTTTGTTTAGATAAGGATGTCATTTTATGTAAATCTAACCCTAAACCGAAGCGACAATGGTAAGAAAAATAGGACAAAACATTTAAGTAACAAATACGTGACAGTGACAGGTTTACAGAAATACGTGACATGTTCACGCAAATTTCGTGATAATGGGTTGACTGTCAGTTCATTTCCCGTATAGAGTGCAGAAGATCACAAACTAATCAGTAGGCCTATTACCATAATCACGTCGCAATGCTGTTAACGTCTAAGCCACATTTCACATTAAGCTTATGTAAATTAAAACGCACAACTTACCTTTAAAAAAGCTGAAGGCGACGTATGCAAACATTAAACTTCCTTAAAACAGTGTCCTGTGGATTTGAAAATCCCGCCTCTACTGTTGCTAATCTTCGAGTTTGAGCCAACCGGTGTTTGCATGAAGTCAGATGGAGCAGACGGTGCTGGTTTGTAAATGTTCTAATATCCATATTTTACAAGATCCATAAAATACCGCAAAAAAAAAAAAAAAAAAACACGTTGCTAGTAGGCCTATCAAGTCACATTATGCTAAAGATGAGGCATGAGACAACGCAATTCAACCAATTACAGAAACTGGTCTATTTTAATTTAAAATATAACTATATTATGAAACATATAATGTTTAATTTATTTTAATTATTCTTAATATATATATATTAAATTAATAAAAAAAACTGTGTAGGACGCACAGCAACCTCTTTGGGGTGGGAGGGGGGCACAGCCCGAATGCACCCTCATGACGCCGGCCCTTAACAAATGCTAGGAGTTGTTGACTTATTAAACAAATTGTGAAATGTTTTAAGCAACAAGGATTTGATGACTTAAATACCCAATTATAAAAAAAAAAACATTTAGCATGATAAAGAAATTTACATTTATGCCTCCAACCCACTCTTTGTCCAGTATTTTAACAAAACTAAATATTTTCACAAGTTTACAGGAAACCGTCTTCTGACAGAGAAAAAGATCAAAAGCACAGATTTTCTCGCTCACCCCTAAAGAATATTATTTAAAACCACAGCTTATGTAATATATGTTGAGCACAAAATCAAACTTTGGACTAAAAGACGGATGTCAGGTTAAATTAAATATTGTAACAAACATGTATCTGATTCTTACCAAATGGAGTACATTAGCTTATTAATAAGCATGTTTGGACCATAGACTGTAAAAGGTTTGGATATACACCCTGTATTGTTGACAGGGAAAAGAATATCACTGTGTCAGTCTGTTTCGGTATGCGCGCTATTGCCATCAGTGAGTAAATTGCCACACCTTACAAACGTCAACGTTTAAAACATCCTCTACAGTTTTGTCTCGTCAGTTTGATTATTTAAAATCTAAGAGGACAAATCGAGGATAAGCTCTGCAAGGATAATTTTACCTCTTAGTGCGTATGGTTATGAATTTGAACAGCAATAAAGGGTAGGTTACTGACAACAAAAATAAATTACAATGATAAAATAGAAATTGTTTATCAGAAATTACTATAATCTTTAAGTTCAATATTATTGTTATTTATTATTTATGTTAAATCGTTCTGCATTTAACAATGTCTATATTTAAAACTTTTTTGTTTCACTGAGCCGATCATTGAAAACATTTTTTGATTCTTCTGTTTAGTCTTTTCCCCCATTGGGGACAATGTTTTATAATTTAGTTTAGGGTTAAACATTTAAGTTCATTAAACACAAGTAGGAAGAGATGTTCATCTGTCATTTTATTGTATGATTTCTCTACATTTTGTATTTTTACTTTATATTATATTATTTTTATTGTTATGTTGCCTAAATTTTCATTAAATGATTGACTGACTGATATATGATTCAACGAAAGAATAGCCTCTATTTGGAGAAAAATCATTATCACTTTTGACTCCTTTTCTGCGAAATGCATTTGAAAGTGCTGGATACGAAAATTCACACACAAGACAGCATCCCCTTTGCTTAAGAAGCTATACGTTATACAAAAGCAGATACAGATGGCTAAAGAAATCTGGAAGTATTTTGATTTTCCTTATGAGCACTTAGTTTGGCATCCATATTTTTTATTCAATCACCTTAACCCAGAATTAATATCAGTAATTACTCTTAAACTGCCATAATTGGCGGATGTCTGGAAAGACTTTATTGATTGACTTTTATTAATGATGATGTGACTTGAAATATTCCTTGCAAAACAATAATTTTTTGTTAAATTCATCAGTTAATTTCATTGTTTAAAAACCCATTTTTTTGTTGCTTGATTAGACCGAATTTAGGATAAATTCACATATTTCATAAAATATCACAAAACAGTGGCCTTCCTGTCGCCATCTGGTGGCCCACAGTTTGAGGACCACTGCGTTTAAGACCACTGCCACCTACCTCAAGTTTATAGCGATTCCGCAATCGCTGAACGCAGCGCAAAATCAAAAAAAGATCTCGTTTTTGTAATCCTGCATAATTTGTCATTGCATCGCAAAAAAAATCACAAAAATGAAACGATGTAATATTCTGTCATGAAACGGAAATTAAATGTTCTCCTTTTAAGCTTTGCACTTGAACGGGCACATACACATTATGCACACTTTAGGGAAAATATAGTTTGGATCCCTACTGGATCGCTGCATTGTGGTTTTCAAACAAGACTATGCAACCCATATGCCACCTTTCTCTCTCTCTCTCTCTCTCTCTCTCTCTCTCTCTCTCTCTCTCTCTCTCTCTCTCTCTCTCTCTCTCTCTCTCTCTCTCTCTCTCTCTCTCTCTCTCTCTCTCTCTCTCTCTCTCTCTCTCTCTCTCTCTCTCTCTCTCAGCTGGTTTTAGCTGGTCTCCCAGCCTGGTCATAGCTGGTTTATCATGCTGGTTTAAGAGGGTTTTTTAGCTGGTTTTAGCTGGTCAGGCTGGTCTTAGCTGGTTTTAGCTGGTCAGGATGGGTGGTCTTAGCTGGTCAGGCTGATTTTAGCTGTTCAGGCTGGTTTAAGCTGGTTTAAGCTGGTAAGGCTGGTTTAAGCTTGTCAGGCTGATCTTAGCTGGTTTAAGATGGTCAGGCTTAGCTGGATTAAGCCGGTCAGGCTGATTTTTGCTGGTCAGGCTGGTTGTAGCTGGTTTAAACTGGTCAGGCTGATCTTAGTTGGTCAGGCTGGCTGGTCTTGTCTGGTTTAAGCTGGCCAGGCTGGTTTTATCTGCTTTAAGATGGTCAGGCTGGCTGGTTTTAGCTGTGTAACTCTGAATGGTTATTAAATGAATATAAACTTGTGTATCAGATTATTAAGATATTGTGTTTTTTGTAGTATGTTTCATTACTGATGACATTAAAATTGTTATTTATTATAGAAATGTGGTGTTTGTTTTATTTGTATTTTGTGTAGTGTACTTAAGTTGATTATATGTGGTCATACAACTATGGTGAATGTATTTCTTCAGACAATAATTTAATCTCATTTTAGTCAGGGCATGCTACAGATTCATGCTTTATATTATGCTATAATTTATTTGTGAAAACCAGTTTTATCATTTTGTTCATTTTGTCATTTAAGCTTGTCAGTAAGTGAAAAAATCTGATTAATTAGTAATTTGGTAAAATAGGCTGCATTTACACTTGGCATTAACATGCAACCTGTTTCCGGATGTTGTCCGCAATCCAGCCATTGTGTCTACATTCGCAGGTCAACTTATTTAAATATGGTGCGGGAAAGACCGATCTGATTGGTTAACTAGATAGAAAAGTCAGTTGATGTTGCCAGGTGTTAACGTGCTGTGTTCTGATTGACTAATGATCTGATCTGCTTGGACCAGCTAGGACCAGCCTGGGTTTAAATCGTTTTTTTTTTTTTTTTTTTTGCAGGGATGGTCTCTCGACATCAACATCATTACTACCAAGCTTTTGTCAGCTCTTTTAAACTTTATTAAACATATTTAAAATCACGTTCCCTGATAAGGAAATACTCTGTGTGGATGATTTTTTGTTGAGAATTGTGCCAATGTTGCGTTTTTTTTTTAGATATTCATGCTTGATGATGATGTTTTAAGTTCCTGACAACGTTTGTAGTGCCATGTTACAACTTGTTAGCAACCACCCCTTTTAAAACATGATAAAACTTTAAAAATCATGAGTGGGGTTATTAGGCAGACTGGTGTGTTTTATTTCATAGAGTTAAACGTGAAAATATCTTGGGTTTGTAACCCAGGATCTAATTTAAGGCTTTACCCACAACCCCATTCATAAAACCCATTGACTTCAGGACGATGGAACCAGAAATGCTAAAATGCTAACTTGCTTTTGGGTTCTGCCTACAAAAATACATCATCGCTGCAGCACTCTATTTGCTGAAAGAGGAAAATGGTCTCAGTGATTTGATCTTTAATGAATGTTTTTATTAAACTTTTGTCCATTTTGTTATAACAAAACAAACAAAGAAAAAGAAACACAGTTCAGGCAGACCTTAAATACACAATTCTCACATCAACTGTCAATAAAATAAATAGGTTACAAGGGAAGATGCATCAGTGTTCACAGGAATAGGCTTTTCTTTATGAGCTGTTACAGCAACTTTTAAGAAAGAAATAAACAATCATCCAAAGTGAGAGAAACATAGTCCAAATAGGGTGTCCATATCCGTTTGAATACGTCTGTAGAAGAATGTAATATACATGTTAAAAATGTATGTAAAAAAGAGTTAATAATAGATTTATAATTATGTTCTCATTAGTATCCAACATTTATAATACATCTTAAATTAATAAAAACAGAATGGATTAAAACAAAAATGACCTTGCGAGCTGAAAGTTACCCAAACTTAAGGGTTAAGGAAATTAGCAGAGATCACACACACAATTATTAGAAAAATTGTAACAATAAATATTGTCTTCTGATGTTCAGTTATAAGAAATTAGGTTCTCAACATATACCAGGGACCAGAAACTATTAAATGGGTATTTTTTTCCTTTTCTGTTTGCCTCACATTTCCTGATTTCATCAAAAACACATAAGCCTAATAAAAGTTCTTTCCTTTCTCAGCTGTAAAAATACATCATGTTAATGAACTTCTGTATTCATGCAAAAACTAAAACCTTTTGTCTTATTTTATTTTAGCAGGTCCTTTATTTCTAAGTATGATGGCAAAAGAAAAACTTTCCTCACAATATGTAAGTGAATCTTTATGTACAATGCAATTGTATTTATAGCATATGTATAATATGAATTCAAAAAGTAATTAATTCATTTACAAAATACGTCAAAAATACGTCAAAAATACATTGAAAGCTTGCCAGACTTACCTTAAAGAGCAGAATACAACTTGATGAAAAAACTTTCAATAAAAACATATAAATACTGTAATGTAACAATTAAGAACAGGTTTAAAATGTGGTATTTTTTCACATAGTTTGTATATGGTGGACTTTGTTTGGAGGAACTAATGCAACCACAACAATCGTTCCAACCACCACAACTGGTGCTTTAACTTCAACCACCAATGTTCCAACAACCACAATCCATGCCCCAACAACTACAACAGGTGCTCCAAGCACCACAACAGTTGCTCCAACGAGTACAACTGTTGCCCCAACAACTACAACCGATGCTCCAATCACCACAACGGTTGCTCCAACCACCACAACCACTGCTCCAACGACCACAACCACTGCACCAACCACCACAACCATAGCTCCAACCACGACAATGGTTGCTTCAACCACCACAACCATTAGTCCAACCACCACAACGGTTGCTCAAACCACCACAACCGCTGCTCAAACCACCACAACCGCTGCTCCAACAACCACAACAACTGTTGCTCCAACCACCACAACAGTTGCTCCAACCACCACAACAGTTGCTCCAACCACCACAACAGTTGCTCCAACCACGACAACAGTTGCTCCAATCACCACAACCGCTGCTCCAACCACCACAACCGCTGCTTCAACCACCACAACGGTTGCTCCAACCACCACAACGGTTGCTCCAACCACCACAACGGTTGCTCCAACCACCACAACGGTTGCTCCAACCACCACAACGGTTGCTCCAACGACCACAACAATTCCTCCAACCACCACAACGGTTCCTCCAACCACTACAACTGTTGCTCCAACCACCACAAGCGTTGCTCCAACCACCACAAGCGTTGCTCCAACCACCACAACCGCTGCTCCAACAACCACAACCGCTGCTTCAACCACCACAACAATTGCTCTAACCACAACAGTTGCTCCAACCACCACAACGGTTCCTTCAACCACCACAACGGTAGCTCCAACCACCCCAACGGTTCCTCCAAGCACCACAACGGTTGCTCCAACCACCACAACGGTTGCTCCAACCACCACAACGGTTGCTCCAACCACCACAACTGTTGGTCCAACCACAACAACAGTTGCTCCAACCACCACAACCGTTGCTCCAACCACTACAACGGTTGCTCCAACCACCACAACAGTTGCTCCAACCACCACAACTGTTGGTCCAACCACCACAACAGTTGCTCCAACCACCACAACAGTTGCTCCAACCACCACAACCGTTGCTCCAACCACCACAACGGTTGCTCCAACCACCACAACGGTTGCTCAAACCAGCACAACCGCTGCTCCAACCTCCACAACCGCTGCTCCAACCACCACAACCGCTGCTCCAACCACCACAACAGTTACTCCAACCACCACAACGGTTCCTCCAACCACCACAACGGTAGCTCCAACAACCACAACCGTTCCTCCAACCACTACAACAGTTGTTCCAACCACCACAACCGTTGCTCCAACCACCACAACCGTTGCTCCAACCACCACAACCGTTGCTCCAACCACCACAACCGCTGCTCCAACTACAACAACCGCTGCTCCAACCACCACAACCGCTGCTCCAACCACCACGACCGTTGCTCCAACCACCACAACGGTTGCTCCAACCACCACAACCGTTGCTCCAACCACCACAACGGTTGCTCAAACCAGCACAACCGCTGCTCCAACCTCCACAACCGCTGCTCCAACCACCACAACCGCTGCTCCAACCACCACAACAGTTGCTCCAACCACCACAACAGTTGCTCCAACCACCACAACGGTTCCTCCAACCACCACAACGGTAGCTCCAACCACCACAACGGTTCCTCCAACCACCACAACAGTTGTTCCAACCACCAAAACTGTTGCTCCAACCACCTCAACCTTTGCTCCAACCACCACAACCGTTGCTCCAACCACCACAACCGCTGCTCCAACTACAACAACCGCTGCTCCAACCACCACAACCGTTGCTCCAACCACCACAACGGTTCCTCCAACCACCACAACAGTTGTTCCAACCACCACAACCGTTGCTCCAACCACCACAACCGTTGCTCCAACCACCACAACGGTTGCTCCAACCACCACAACGGTTGCTCAAACCACCACAACGGTTCCTCCAACCACTACAACAGTTGCTCCAACCACCACAAGCGTTGCTCCAACCACCACAACCGCTGCTCCAACCACCACAACCGCTGCTCCAACCACCACAACCGCTGCTCCAACCACCACAACCACTGCTCCAACATCCACAACAGTTGCTCCAACCACCACAACAGTTGCTCCAACCACCACAATGGTTCCTTCAACTACCACAACGGTAGCTCCAACCACCACAACGGTTCCTTCAACTACCACAACGGTAGCTCCAACCACCACAACGGTTCCTCCAACCACCACAACGGTTGCTCCAACCACCACAACCGTTGCTCCAACCACCACAACCGTTGGTCCAACCACCACAACCGTTGGTCCAACCACCACAACCGCTGCTCCAACCACCACAACCACTGCTCCAACCACCACAACCGCTGCTCCAACCACCACAACAGTTGCTCCAACCACCACAACGATTCCTTCAACTACCACAACGTTAGCTCCAACAACCACAACGGTTCCTCCAACCACCACAACGGTTGCTCCAACCACCACAACAGCTGCTCCAACCACCACAACGGTTGCTCAAACCACCACAACAGTTGCTCCAACCACCACAACAGTTGCTCCAACCACCACAACAGATGCTCCAACCACCACAACCGCTGCTCCAACCACAACAACCGCTGCTCCAACCACCACAACTGCTGCTCCAACCACCACAACAGTTGCTCCAACCACCACAACAGTTGCTCCAACCACCACAACGATTCCTTCAACTACCACAACGTTAGCTCCAACCACCACAACGGTTCTTCCAACCACAACAATGGTTGCTCCAACCACCACAACAGTTGCTCCAACCACCACAACAGCTGCTCCAACAGCCAAAACAGTTGCTCCAACCACCACAACGGTTGCTCCAACCACCACAACGGTTGCTCCAACCACCACAACGGTTCCTCCAACCACCACAACCGCTGCTCCAACCACCACAACCACTGCTCCCACCACCACAACAGTTGCTCCAACCACCACAACAGTTGCTACAACCACCACAACGGTTCCTTCAACTACCACAACCGCTGCTCCAACCACCACAACGGTTGCTCCAACCACCACAACAGTTGCTCCAACCACCACAACAGTTGATCCAACCACCACAACAGCTGCTCCAACCACCACAACCGCTGCTCCAACCACCACAACCGCTGCTCCAACCACCACAACCGCTGCTCCAACCACCACAACAGTTGCTTCAACCACCACAACAGTTGCTCCAACCACCACAACGATTCCTTCAACTACCACAACGTTAGCTCCAACAACCACAACGGTTCCTCCAACCACCACAACAGTTGCTCCAACCACCACAACAGCTGCTCCAACGACCACAACCGCTGCTCCAACCACCACAACCGCTGCTCCAACCACCACAACAGTTGCTCCAACCACCACAACAGTTGCTCCAACCACCACAACGATTCCTCCAACCACCACAACAGTAGATCCAACCACCGCAACAGTTGCTCCAACCACTACAACCGCTGCTCCAACCACCACAACCGCTGCTCCAACCACCACAACCGTTGCTCCAACCACAACAACAACTGCTGCTCCAACCACCACAACGGTTGCCCCAACCACCACAACGGTTGCACCAACCACCACAACCGCTGCGCCGACCACCAAAACGGTTGCACCAACCACCACAACAGTTGCTCCAACCACCACAACGGTTGCTCCAAGCACCACAACGGTTGCTCCAACCACCACAACTGCTGCTCCAACCACCACAACGGTTGCTCCAACCACCACAACAGTTGCTCCAACCACCACAACCACTGCTCCAACCACCACAACGGTTGCACCAACCACCACAACTGCTGCTCCAACCACCACAACCGTTGCTCCAACCACCACAACAGTTGCTCCAACCACCACAACAATTCCTCCAACCACCACAACCGTTGCTCCAACCACCACAACGGTAGATCCAACCACCACAACCGCTGCTCCAACCACCACAACAGTTGCTCCAACCACCACAACAGTTGTTCCAACCACCACAACCGCTGCTCCAACCACCACAACCGCTGCTCTAACCACCACAACCGCTGCTCCAACCACCACAACCACTGCTCCAACCACCACAACGGTTCCTTCAACTACCACAACGGTAGCTCCAACCACCACAACGGTTCCTCCAACCACCACAACGGTTGCTCCAACCACCACAACCGTTGGTCCAACCACCACAACCGTTGGTCCAACCACCACAACAGCTGCTCCAACCACCACAACCGCTGCTCCAACCACCACAACCGCTGCTCCAACCACCACAACGATTCCTTCAACTACCACAACGTTAGCTCCAACAACCACAACGGTTCCTCCAACCACCACAACGGTTGCTCCAACCACCACAACAGCTGCTCCAACCACCACAACGGTTGCTCCAACCACCACAACAGTTGCTCCAACCACCACAACCGTTGGTCCAACCACCACAACCGCTGCTCCATCCACAACAACCGCTGCTCCAACCACCACAACCGCTGCTCCAACCACCACAACAGTTGCTCCAACCACCACAACAGTTGCTCCAACCACCACAACGATTCCTTCAACTACCACAACGTTAGCTCCAACAACCACAACGGTTCTTCCAACCACCACAACGGTTGCTCCAACCACCACAACAGTTCCTCCAACCACCACAACGGTTGCTCCAACCACCACAACAGTTGCTCCAACCACCACAACAGTTGATGCAACCACCACAACAGTTGATGCAACCACCACAACAGCTGCTCCAACCACCACAACCGCTGCTCCAACCACCACAACCGCTGGTCCAACCACCACAACCGCTGCTCCAACCACCACAACAGTTGCTCCAACCACCACAACAGTTGCTCCAACCACCACAACGATTCCTTCAACTACCACAACGTTAGCTCCAACAACCACAACGGTTCCTCCAACCACCACAACAGTTGCTCCAACCACCACAACAGCTGCTCCAACCACCACAACCGCTGCTCCAACCACCACAAACGCTGCTCAAACCAGCACAACAGTTGCTCCAACCACCACAACAGTTGCTCCAACTACCACAACGATTCCTCCAACCACCACAACGGTAGATCCAACAACCACAACAGTTTCTCAAACCACTACAACGGTTGCTCCAACCACCACAACAGTTGCTCCAACCACTACAACCGCTGCTCCAACCACCACAACCGCTGCTCCAACCACGACAACCGTTGCTCCAACAACCACAACAGTTGCTCCAACCACCACAACGGTTCCTCCGACCACAAGAACCGCTGCTCCAACCACCACAACGGTTGCTCCAACCACCACAACGGTTGCTCCAACCACCACAACCGCTGCTCCAACCACCACAACCGTTGGTCCAACCACCACAACAGCTGCTCCAACCACCACAACCGCTGCTCCAACCACAACAACCGCTGCTCCAACCACCACAACCGCTGCTCCAACCACCACAACAGTTGCTCCAACCACCACAACAGTTGCTCCAACCACCACAACAGTTGCTCCAACCACCACAACGATTCCTTTAACTACCACAACGTTAGCTCCAACAACCACAACGGTTCTTCCAACCACCACAACGGTTGCTCCAACCACCACAACAGTTGCTCCAACCACCACAACAGCTCCTCCAACCACCACAACCGCTGCTCCAACCACCACAACCGCTGCTCCAACCACCACAACAGTTGCTCCAACCACCACAACAGTTGCTCCAACCACCACAACGATTCCTCCAACCACCACAACGGTAGATCCAACAATCACAACGGTTCCTCAAACCACTACAACGGTTGCTCCAACCACGACAACCGTTGCTCCAACAACCACAACGGTTGCTCCAACCACCACAACGGTTCCTCCGACCACAACAACCGCTGCTCCAACCACCACAACGGTTGCTCCAACCACCACAATGGTTGCTCCAACCACCACAACCGCTGCTCCAACCACCACAACTGCTGCTCCAACCACCACAACGGTTGCACCAACCACCACAACCGCTGCTCCAACTACCACAACCACTGCTCCAACCACGACAACCGTTGCTCCAACCACCACAACAGTTGCTCCAACCACCACAACAATTCCTCTAACCACCACAACGGTAGATCCAACCACCACAACAGTAGATCCAACCACCACAACGGTTCCTCCAACCACTACAACGGTTGCTCCAACCACCACAACAGTTGCTCCAACCACCACAACCGCTGCTCCAACCACCACAACCGCTGCTCCAACCACCACAACGGTAGATCCATCCACCACAACGGTTCCTCCAACCACTACAACGGTTGCTCCAACCACCACAACAGTTGCTCCAACCACCACAACCGCTGCTCCAACCACCACAACCGCTGCTCCAACCACCACAACCGTTGCTCCAACCACCACAACGGTTGCTCCAACCACAACAACGGTTGCTCCAAGCACCACAACGGTTGCTCCAACCACCACAACGGTTGCTCCAACCACCACAACGGTTGCTCCAACCACCACAACCGCTGCTCCAACCACCACAACGGTTGCACCAACCACCACAACTGCTGCTCCAACCACCACAACCGCTGCTCCAACCACCACAACCCCTGCTCCAACCACCACAACGGTCGCTCCAACCACCACAACCATTGTTCCAACCACCACAACCATTGTTCCAACCACCACAACAGTTGCTCCAGACACCACAACAGTTGCTCCAACCACCACAACAGTTGCTCCAACCACCACAGTTGCTCCAACCACCACAACAGTTGCTCCAACCACCACAACGGTTGCTCAAACCACCACAACGGATCCTCCAACCACTACAACAGTTGGTCCAACCACGACAAGCGTTGCTCCAACCACCACAACCGCTACTCCAACCACCACAACCGTTGCTTCAACCACCACAACGATTCCTCCAACCACCACAACGGTAGATCCAACCACCACAAAGGTTCCTCCAGCCACTACAACCTCTGCTCCAACCACTACAACCGCTGCTGCAACCACCACAACCGTTGCTCCAACCACCACAACGGTTGCTCCAACCACCACGACCGCTGCTCCAACCACCACAACCGCTGCTCCAACCACCACAACGGTCACTCCAACCACCACAACCATTGTTCCAACCACAACAACAGTAGCTCCAACCACCACAACGGTTCCTCCAACCACCACAACGGTTGCTCCAACCACCACAACAGCTGCTCCAACCACCACAACCGCTGCTCCAACCACCACAACCGCTGCTTCAACCACCACAACCGCTGCTCCAACCACCACAACCACTGCTCCAACCACCACAACAGTTGCTCCAACCACCACAACAGTTGCTCCAACCACCACAATGGTTCCTTCAACTACCACAACGGTAGCTCCAACCACCACAACGGTTCCTCCAACCACCACAATGGTTGCTCCAACCACCACAACAGTTGCTCCAACCACCACAACCGTTGGTCCAACCACCACAACAGCTGCTCCAACCACCACAACAGTTGCTCCAACCACCACAACCGCTGCTCCAACCACTACAACAGTTGCTCCAACCACCACAACGGTTGCTCCAACCACCACAACAGTTGCTCCAACCACCACAACTCTTGGTCCAACCACCACAACCGCTGTTCCAACCACTACAACCGCTGCTCCAACCACCACAACCGCTGCTCCAACCACCACAACGGTCACTCCAACCTCCACAACCATTGTTCCAACCACCACAACCGCTGCTCCAACCACTACAACCGCTGCTCCAACCACCACAACGATTGCTCCAACCACCACAACAGTTGCTCCAACCACCACAACGGTTCCTTCAACCACCACAACGGTAGCTCCAACCACCACAACGGTTCCTCCAACCACCACAACGGTTGCTCCAACCACCACAACGGTTGCTCCAACCACCACAACCGTTGCTCCAACCACCACAACCGTTGCTCCAACCACCACAACCGCTGCTTTAACCACCACAACCGCTGCTCCAACCACCACAACCGCTGCTCAAACCACCACAACAGTTGCTCTAACCACCACAACAGTTGCTCCAACCACCACAATGGTTCCTCCAACCACCACAACGGTTGCTCCAACCACCACAACAGCTGCTCCAACCACCACAACCACTGCTCCAACCACCACAACAGTTGCTCTAACCACCACAACAGTTGCTCCAACCACCACAATGGTTCCTCCAACCACCACAACGGTTGCTCCAACCACCACAACAGCTGCTCCAACCACCACAACCACTGCTCCAACCACCACAACAGTTGCTCCAACCACCACAACAGTTGCTCCAACCACCACAATGGTTCCTTCAACTACCACAACGGTTGCTCCAACCACCACAACTGTTGGTCCAACCACCACAACAGCTGCTCCAACCACCACAACCGTTGGTCCAACCACCACAACAGCTGCTCCAACCACCACAACAGTTGCTCCAACTACCACAACGGTTGCTCCAACCACCACAACCGTTGGTCCAACCACCACAACAGTTGCTCCAACCACCACAACGATTCCTCCAACCACCACAACGGTTGCTTCAACCACCACAACAGTTGCTCCAACCACCACAACTGTTGGTCCAACCACCACAACCGCTGCTCCAACCACTACAACCGCTGCTCCAACCACCACAACCGCTGCTCCAACCACCACAACGGTCACTCCAACCTCCACAACCATTGTTCCAACCACCACAACCGCTGTTCCAACCACTATAACCGCTGCTCCAACCACCACAACAATTGCTCCAACCACCACAACAGTTGCTCCAACCACCACATCGGTTCCTTCAACCACCACAACGGTAGCTCCAACCACCACAACGGTTCCTCCAACCACCACAACGGTTGCTCCAACCACCACAACGGTTGCTCCAACCACCACAACCGTTGCTCCAACCACCACAACCGCTGCTCCAACCACCACAACCGCTGCTTCAACCACCACAACCGCTGCTCCAACCACCACAACCACTGCTCAAACCACCACAACAGTTGCTCTAACCACCACAACAGTTGCTCCAACCACCACAACGGTTCCTCCAACCACCACAACGGTTGCTCAAACCAGCACAACCGTTGCTCCAACCACCGCAACGGTTGTTCCAACCACCACAACCGTTTCTCCAACCACCACAACCGTTGCTCCAACCACCACAACGGTTGCTCCAACCACCACAACGGTTCCTCCAACCACCACAACGGTTGCTCCAACCACCACAACAGTTTCTCCAACCACCACAACAGTTGGTCCAACCACCACAACCGTGGGTCCAACCACCACAACCGTTGGTCCAACCACCACAACCGCTGCTCCAACCACTACAACCGCTGCTCCAACCACCACAACGGTTCCTCCAACCACCACAACGGTTCCTCCAACCACCACAACAGTTGCTCCAACCACCACAACTGTTGGTCCAACCACCACAACCGCTGTTCCAACCACCACAACCATTGCTCCAACCAGCAAAATTGTGGCTCCAACCACCACAACGGTTCCTCCAACCACCACAATGGTTGCTCCAACCACCACAACAGTTGCTCCAACCACCACAACCGTTGGTCCAACCACCACAACAGCTGCTCCAACCACCACAACAGTTGCTCCAACCACCACAACCGCTGCTCCAACCACTACAACAGTTGCTCCAACCACCACAACGATTCCTCCAACCACCACAACGGTTGCTCCAACCACCACAACAGTTGCTCCAACCACCACAACTGTTGGTCCAACCACCACAACCGCTGTTCCAACCACTACAACCGCTGCTCCAACCACCACAACCGCTGCTCCAACCACCACAACGGTCACTCCAACCTCCACAACCATTGTTCCAACCACCACAACCGCTGCTCCAACCACTACAACCGCTGCTCCAACCACCACAACAGTTGCTCCAACCACCACAACGGTTCCTTCAACCACCACAACGGTAGCTCCAACCACCACAACGGTTCCTCCAACCACCACAACGGTTGCTCCAACCACCACAACGGTTGCTCCAACCACCACAACCGTTGCTCCAACCACCACAACCGTTGCTCCAACCACCACAACCGTTGCTCCAACCACCACAACCGTTGCTCCAACCACCACAACCGCTGCTCCAACCACCACAACCGCTGCTCCAACCACCACAACCGCTGCTCAAACCACCACAACAGTTGCTCTAACCACCACAACAGTTGCTCTAACCACCACAACAGTTGCTCTAACCACCACAACAGTTGCTCCAACCACCACAATGGTTCCTCCAACCACCACAACGGTTGCTCCAACCACCACAACCGCTGCTCCAACCACCACAACCGCTGCTTCAACCACCACAACCGCTGCTCCAACCACCACAACCACTGCTCCAACCACCACAACAGTTGCTCCAACCACCACAACAGTTGCTCCAACCACCACAATGGTTCCTTCAACTACCACAACGGTTGCTCCAACCACCACAACCGTTGGTCCAACCACCACAACAGCTGCTCCAACCACCACAACCGTTGGTCCAACCACCACAACAGCTGCTCCAACCACCACAACGGTTGCTCCAACTACCACAACGGTTGCTCCAACCACCACAACCGTTGGTCCAACCACCACAACAGTTGCTCCAACCACCACAACGATTCCTCCAACCACCACAACGGTTGCTTCAACCACCACAACAGTTGCTCCAACCACCACAACCGTTGGTCCAACCACCACAACCGCTGCTCCAACCACTACAACCGCTGCTCCAACCACCACAACCGCTGCTCCAACCACCACAACAATTGCTCCAACCACCACAACAGTTGCTCCAACCACCACAACGGTTCCTTCAACCACCACAACGGTAGCTCCAACCACCACAACGGTAGCTCCAACCACCACAACGGTTCCTCCAACCACCACAACGGTTGCTCCAACCACCACAACGGTTGCTCCAACCACCACAACCGTTGCTCCAACCACCACAACCGCTGCTTCAACCACCACAACCGCTGCTTCAACCACCACAACCGCTGCTCCAACCACCACAACCACTGCTCAAACCACCACAACAGTTGCTACAACCACCACAACGGTTCCTTCAACCACCACAACGGTTGCTCAAACCAGCACAACCGTTGCTCCAACCACCGCAACGGTTGTTCCAACCACCACAACCGTTTCTCCAACCACCACAACCGTTGCTCCAACCACCACAACGGTTGCTCCAACCACCACAACGGTTCCTCCAACCACCACAACGGTTGCTCCAACCACCACAACGGTTGCTCCAACCACCACAACAGTTTCTCCAACCACCACAACAGTTGGTCCAACCACCACAACCGTGGGTCCAACCACCACAACCGTTGGTCCAACCACCACAACCGCTGCTCCAACCACTACAACCGCTGCTCCAACCACCACAACGGTTCCTCCAACCACCACAACGGTTCCTCCAACCACCACAACGGTTGCTCCAACCACCACAACCGTTGCTCCAACCACCGCAACGGTTGTTCCAACCACCACAACCGTTTCTCCAACCACCACAACCGTTGCTCCAACCACCACAACTGTTGCTCCAACCACCACAACCGTTGAACCAACCACCACAACCATTGCTCCCACCACCACAACCGTTGATCCAACCACCACAACCGTTGCTCCAACCACCACAACCATTCCTCCAACCACCACAACCGGTTCTCCAACCACCACAACCTTTGCGCCAACCACCACAACTGATACCCCAACAACCAGAACAGTTGCTCCAACAACAAGCGATGCTACAAAAACCTCAACCAATACCCCAACAACTACAAAAGTTACTTTAACCACCACAACAGTTGCTCCAACCACCTCAACTGATGCCCCAACAACCACAACCATTGCTCCAACCACCACAACCATTCCTCCAACCACCACAACCGGTTCTTCAACCACCACAACCTTTGCTCCAACCACCACAACTGATACCCCAACAACCAGAACAGTTGCTCCAACAACAAGCGATGCTACAAAAACCTCAACCAATACCCCAATAACTACAAAAGTTACTTCAACCACCACATCCGGTGCTCCAACCACCACAACCTTTGCTCCAACCACCACAACTGATACCCCAACAACTAGAACAGTTGCTCCAACAACAGCCGATGCTACAAAAACCTCAACCACTACCCCAACAACTACAAAAGTTACTTTAACCACCACAACAGTTGCTCCAACCACCACAACCATTGCTCCAACCAGCAAAATTGTGGCTCCAACCACCACAACCTTTGCTCCAACCACCACAACTGATACCCCAACAACCGGAACAGTTGCTCCAACAACAACTGATGCTACACAATCCTCAACCAATGCTCCAACAACTACAAAAGTTACTTTAACCACCACAACAGTTGCTCCAACCACAACAACCATTGCTCCAACCACCACAACCATTTCTCCAACCACCACAACCGGTTCTCCACCCACCACAACCTTGGCTCCAACCACAACAACTGATACCCCAACAACCAGAACAGTTGCTCCAACAACAACCGATGCTACAAAAACCTCAACCAATACCCCAACTACTACAACAGTTACTTTAACTGTTGCTCCAACAACCACAACCATTGCTCCAACCACCACAACCGATGCTCCACCCACCACAAATGTTGCTCCAACTACCACAACAGTTACTTCATCCACCACATCCGGTGCTCCAACCACCACAACCTTTGCTCCAACCACCACAACTGATACGCCAACAACCAGAACAGTTGCTCCAACAACAACCGATGCTACAAAAACCTCAACCACTACCCCAACAACTACAAAAGTTACTTCTACCACCACAACTGGAGCTCCAACCACCACAACCGGTGCTCCAACTACCACAACCGGTGCTCCAACCACCACAATCTTTGCTCCAACCACCACAACTGATACCCCAAC
Organism: Paramisgurnus dabryanus; assembly: GCF_030506205.2. Lineage (NCBI taxonomy): Eukaryota > Metazoa > Chordata > Actinopteri > Cypriniformes > Cobitidae > Paramisgurnus > Paramisgurnus dabryanus. The sequence goes on from NC_133340.1 coordinate 4,545,338, forward strand.
AACCAGAACAGTTGCTCCAACAACAACCGATGCTACACAATCCTCAACCAATACCCCAACAACTACAAAAGTTAGTTTAACCACCACAACAGTTGCTCCAACCACAACAACCAGTGCTCCAACCACCACAACCATTCCTCCAACCACCACAACCGGTTCTCCAACCACCACAACCTTTGCTCCAACCATCACAACTAATACCCCAACAACCAGAACAGTTGCTCCAGCAACAACTGATGCTACACAATCCTCAACTAATACCCCAACAACTACAAAAGTTACTTTAACCACCACAACAGTTTCTCCAACAACCATTGCTCCAACCACCACAACCGATGCTCCACCCACCACAAATGTTGCTCCAACCACCACAACAGTTACTTCAACCACCACATCCAGTGCTCCATTCACCACAACCTTTGCTCCAACCACCACAACTGATACCCCAACAACCAGAATCACTGCTCCAACAACAACCGATGCAACAAAAACCACTACCCCAACAACTACAAAAGTTACTTTAACCACCACAACAGTTGCTCCAACCACCACAACCATTGCTCCAACCACCACAACCATTGCTCCAACCACCACAATTGTTGCTCCAACCACCACAATTGTTGCTCCAACCACCACAATTGTTGCTCCAACCACCACAATTGTTGCTCCAACCACCACAATTGTTGCTCCAACCACCACAACCGTTGCTCCAACCACCACAACAGTTACTTCTACCACCACAACCTTTGCTCCAATCACCACAACTGATACCACAACAACCAGAACAGTTGCTCCAACAACAACTGATGCTACAAAAACCTCAACCACTACCCCAACAACTACAAAAGTTACTTTAACCACCACAACAGTTGCTCCAACCACCACAACCATTGCTCCAACCACCACAACCATTGCTCCAACCACCACAATTGTTGCTCCAACCACCACAACAGTTACTTCAACCACCACAACAGTTGCTCCAACCACCACAATTGATACTCAAACAACCACAACCGTTGCTCCAACCACCACAACTGATACCCCAACAACCACAACCGTTGCAACATCAACAACAACCAATGCTACAAAAACCTCAACCAATACCCCAACAACTACAAAAGTTACTTTATCCACCACAACAGTTGCTCCAACCACGACAACCATTGCTCCAACCACCACAACAGTTATTTCAACCACCACAACCGGAACTCCAACCACCACAACCTTTGCTCCAACCACCACAACTGATACCCCAACAACCAGAACCATTGCTCCAACAACAACTGATTCTACAAAAACCTCAACCATTACACCAACAACTACAAAAGTTACTTTATCCACCACAACAGTGGCTCCAACCACAACAACCGTTGCTCCAACCACCACAATTGTTGCTCCAACCACCACAACAGTTACTTTAACCACCACAACCGGAGCTCCAACCACACCAAGCTTTGCTTCAACCATAACAACTGATACCCCAACAACCAGAACAGTTGCTCCAACAACCGATGCTACAAAAACCTCAACCAATACCCCAACAACTACAAAAGTTACTTTAACCACCACAACACTTGCTCCAACCACCACAAAAGTTACTCCAACCACCACAACAGTTACTTCAACCACCACAACAGTTGTTCCAACCACCACAACTGATGCTCCACCCACAACAACTGTTGCTCCAACCACCACAATAGTTACTGCAACCACCACAACAGGTGCTCCGACCACCACAACCTTTGCTCCAACCACCACAACTGATACCCCAACAACCAGAACAGTTGCTTCAACAAACGATGCTACAAAAACCTCAACTAATACCCCAACAACTACAAAAGTTACTTTAACCACCACAACAGTTGCTCCAACCACCACAACCATTGCTCCAAACACCACAACCATTGCTCCAACCACCACAATTGTTGCTCCAACCACCACAATTGTTGCTCCAACCACCACAATTGTTGCTCCAACCACCACAATTGTTGCTCCAACCACCACAACCGTTGCTCCAACCACCACAACAGTTACTTCTACCACCACAACCTTTGCTCCAATCACCACAACTGATACCACAACAACCAGAACAGTTGCTCCAACAAAAACTGATGCTACAAAAACCTCAACCAATACCCCAACTACTACAAAAGTTACTTTAACCACCACAACCATTGCTCCAACCACCACAAATGTTGCTCCAACCACCACAATAGTTACTTCAACCACCAAATCCGGTGCTCCAACCACCACAATCTTTGCTCCAACCACCACAACTGATACCCCAACAACCAGAACCGTTGCTCCAACAACAACTGATGCTACAAAAACGTCAACCACTACCCCAACAACTACAAAAGTTACTTTAACCACCACAACAGTTGCTCCGACCACCACAACCATTGCTCCAACCACCACAACTGTTGCTCCAACAACCACAACAGTTACTTCAACCACCAAAACAGTTCCTTCAACCACCACAACCATATCTCCAACCACCACAACCATTGCTCCAACCACCAGAACTGACACCCCAACAACCAGAATCGTTGGTCCAACAACAACCGATGCTACAAAAACCTCAACCAATACCCCATCAACTACAAAAGTTACTTTAACCACCACAACAGTTGCTCCAACCACGACAACCATTGCTCCAACCACCACAACAGTTGCTCAATCCACCACATTATTTGCTTCAACCACAACAACTGATGCCCCAACAACCACATCTGATGTTTTTACCACAACAACCCGTGCCTTGTCCACCACAACTAATGCTCTGACAACCCAATCTGATGCTATTACCACAACAACTCATGCTTTGACAGCCACAACCAATGTTCTGACAACAACAACAGTTGCTCCAACAAACACAACTGATTCTCAAACTACAACAGTTGCTTTGACCACAACCACCACAAGTGATGCTCTTACAACTGCAACTAATGTTCCAAACACTGCAATGTCAAAAACTACAACACCAGTTCAAACAACCACAACCAGGGAACCCTCTACATCCCAACTCCCAATTACCATAGCTATGCAGAACACAACAGCAATACTTACAAAACCCACAACAGATGTTCCAACAACTACGACAATAGTTCCAAATCCCACACACATCTCAGCAACCACTTCAGCTACAACTACAACTCCAAATACCCCAAGAACATTAACAACAACACATCAAACATCCACTAATTATGTACCAGCTACCACAAGTATAGCACAGACCACATCACCAATTGAAATTACCACAGCTAATGCTCAAACTAGCAGAACTTTGGCACTTACCACAACACCACTTCCAACAACTATAGCTGATTCTCAAATAATCATAACTACTGCGTCACCAACAACAGTTGAAACAACCACCGTTATTGCTCCAACAATTGCAACTACAACAAAAACTTACAAAACCATGACCCTGACAACTGCAACTGTCTCTCCAACAACCACAACCTTTGGTCAAACAACAACAACTATCACTCCAATACCTACAGTTACAGCACCAACCACAACAACACTTCTAACAAGCACAACAGTTACTCCAACAAGCACAACAACATCATCAACTGCAACCCGTACAACAACTGTTCCAGTAAGAACAACTTCAGCAATTACCAAAACTATTGGTACAGTTTCTACATCTTCAACAACAACAACAAATCCTGAAAAAACTACAACAGCTGTTTCAAGAAGTACAACTATAGTCTCACGTCAAACAACCACAACTTTTGCTCCGAAAAGTACAACTGCCTCTGCAACAGACACACTTTCTGCAACAACTACAGTTACAGCAGCAACAGCAAAAACAACACGTCCAACAAACACAACTGTTCCTTTAACAAGCACAACACTAATTCCAAAAATTACAACTTCTGATCAGGCAAGCACAACTGTCTTGGCAAAAGGCACAACATTTGGTCAAACCTCAATAATCATTACTTCATCAAATACAGCTACAGCACCAACCACAACAAACACAACTGTTTCTCCAACAAGCACAACTTTTTCTGTAACAGACACAACCTTTAGTCAAACATCAACAACTCTCGCTTCATCAACTACAGCTACAGCACCAACCATAACAACACTTCCAACAAAGACAACTGTTGCTTCAACCAACACATCTGTCTCTGCAACAGGTACAACCTTTGGTGAAACATCAACAACTCTCACTTCATCCACTACAGCTACAGCACCAACCACAACAACACTTCCAACAAACACAACTGTTGCTTCAACTAGCACAACTGTTTCTGCAACTGGCACAACCTTTGGTGAAACATCAACAACTCTCGCTTCATCAGCTACAGCACCAACCACAACAACACTTCCAACAAACACAAATGTTGCTTCAACCAACACATCTGTCTCTGCAACAGGCACAACCTTTGGTGAAACATCAACAACTCTCGCTTCATCAAGTACAGCTACAGCTCCAAGCATAACAACAATTCAAACAAACACAACTGTTGCTTCAACCATCACAACTGTCTCTGCAACAGGCACAACCTTTGGACAAACATCAACAACTCTTGCTTCATCAACCACAGCTACAGCACCAACCACAACAAACGCAACTGTTGTTCCATCCAGCACACCTGTCTCAGCAACAGGTACAACCTTTGATCAAACATCAACAATTCTTGCTGCTTCAAGTACATTGGCTGCTCCAAGCACAATAAACACAACTGTTGTTCCATCCAGCACACCTGTCTCAGCAACAGGTACAACCTTTGAGCAAACATCAAAAACTCTTGCTTCATCATCTACAGCTACAGCACAAACCACAACAAACACAGCTGTTGCTCCAGCCAGCACATCTGTCTCTGCAACAGGCACAACCTTTGGGCAAACATCAGCACCTCTTGCTTCATTAACTACAGCTACAGCACCAACCACAAGAGACACAACTTTTGCTCCAGTCAGCACAACTGTCTCTGCAACAGGCACAACCTTTGGTCAAACATCAACAATTCTAACTTCATCAACTACAGCTACAGCACCAACCTCAACAAAGACAACTGTCGTTCGAGCCAGCACACCTGTCTCTGCAACAGGCACAATCTTTGATCAAACATCAACAATTCTTGTTGCTTCAAGTACAACTGCAGTTTCAAGCACAATAACACTTCCAACAAACATTACTGTTGATTCAACCAGCACAACTGTCTCTGCAACAGGCCCAACCTTTAGTCAAACATCAACAATTCTTGCAGCTTCAAGTACAACTGCAACTTCAAGCACAACAAACACAACTGTTGCTCCAGCCAGCACAACTGTCTCTGTAACAAGCACAACCTTTGGTCAAACATCAACAATTCTCACTTTATCAAATACAGCTACAGCACCAACCACAACAAACACATCTGTTGCTCTAACAAGCACAACAACAAATCCAAAAAACACATCTGATTCAACCAGCACAACTGTATCAGCAACAGGCACAACTTTTAATCAAACATCAACCACTCTCGCTTCATCAATTACAGCACCATCAACAACAAACACAACTGTTGCTCCAACAAGCACAACAACAATTCCAAAAACCACAGCTGCTGTTACAATAACTACACCTGTCTCTGTAACAGGCACAACCTTTGGTCAAACATCAACAATTCTCACTTCATCAAATACAGCTACAGCACCAACCACAACAAACACATCTGTTGCTCTAACAAGCAAAACAACAAATCCAAAAAACACATCTGATTCAACCAGCACAACTGTATCAGCAACAGGCACAACTTTTGATCAAACATCAACCACTCTCGCTTTATCAATTACAGCACCATCAACAACAAACACAACTGTTGCTCCAACAAGCACAACAACAATTCCGAAAACCACAGCTGCTGTTACAATAACTACACCTGTCTCTGCAACAGGCACAACCTTTGGTCAAACATCAACAATTCTCACTTCATCAAATACAGCACCAACCACAACAAACACATATGTTGCTCTAACAAGCACAACAGCAAATCCAAAAAACACATCTGATTCAACCAGCACAACTGTATCAGCAACAGGCACAACTTTTGGTCAAACATCAACCACTCTTGCTTCACCAATTACAGCACCATCAACAACAAACACAACTGTTGCTCCAACAAGCACAACAACAATTCCAAAAAACACAGCTGCTGCTACAATAACTACACCTGCCTCTGCAACAGGCACAACCTTTGGACAAACATCAACAATGCTTGCTGCTTCAAGTACAGCTGCAGCTCCAAGCACAACAAACACAACTGTTGCTCCATCCGGCACAACAACAAATCCAAAAAACACATCTGATTCAACAAGCACAACTGTTACTGCAACAGGCCAAACCTTTGGTCAAACATCAACAACTCTCACTTTAACAGCTACAGCTACAGCACCAAGCAAAACAACACTTTCAACAAACACAACTGTTGCTTCATCCAGCAGAACTGTCTCTGCAACAGGTGCAACCTTTGGTCAAGCATCAACAATGATCGCTGCTTCAAGTACACCTGCAGCTCCAAACACAACAAACACAAATGTTTCTCCATCTGGCACAACAACAAATGCAAAGAACACATCTGATTCAACAAGCACAACTGTTACTGCAACAGGCCAAACCTTTGGTCAAACACCAACAACTCTCACTTTAACAGCTACAGCACCAAGCAAAACAACACTTTCAACAAACACAACTGTTGCCCCATCCAGCACAACTGTCTCTGCAACAGGCCCAACATTTGGTCAAAAAACAACAATGATCGCTGCTTCAAGTAAAGCTGCAGTTCCAAGCACAACAAACACAACTGTTGCTCCATCCGGCACAACAACAATTCAAAAAAATATATCTGATTCAACCAGCACAACTGTCTCTATAACAAGCAGAACCTTTGGGGAAACATCAGCAACTCTCACTACATCAACTACAGCACCAACCACAACAAATACAACTGTTGCTTCAACAAGCAAAAATGTATTTGCAACAAGCACAACCTTTGATCAAACATCAACAATTCTCCCTTCATCAACTACAACCTCAGGTTTAAGCACAACAACTCTCCCAACAAACACATCTGTTGCTCCAGCCAGCACATCTTTCTCTGCAACAGACACAACCTTTGGTCAAACATCATCAGTCCTTGCTTCTTCAAGTACAGCTGCAGCTCAAAGCACAACAAACACCACTGTTGTTCCAGCCAACACAACTGCTTCTGCAACAGGCACAACTTTTGCTGAAACATCAACAATTCCTACTTCATCATCTACAGCTACAACACCAACCACAACTGTTGCTTCAACCAGCACAAATGTCTCTGCAACAAGCACAACCTTTGGTGAAACATCAACAATTCTCCATTCATCAACTACAGCTGAAGCCCCAAACACAACAACACTCCCAACAAACACAACTGTTGCTTCAGCCAGCACATCTGTCTCTGCAACAGGCACAACCTTTGGTCAAACATCATCAATTCTCGCTGCTTCAAGTACAGCTTCAACATCAACCACAACAAACACAGCTGTTGCTCCAACAAGCACAACAACAAATCCAAAAAATACATCTGATTCAATAAGCACAACTTTCTCAACAACAGGCACAACTTTTAGTGAAACATCAACAAATACCACTTTAACAGCTACAGCTACAGAACCAAACACAACAACACTTCCAACAAAGACAACTGTTGCTCCATCCAGCACAACTGTCTCTGCAACAGGCGCTACCTTTGGTCAAGTATCAACAACTCTCGTTTCATCAATTACAGCTACAGCGCCAACCACAACAAACACAACTGTTACTCCAACAAGCACAACAACCAATGCAAAAAACACATCTGATTCAACAAGCACAACTCTCTCAGCAACAGGCCCTACCTTTGGTCAAACATCAACAATTCCTGCTTCCTCAATTACAGCTGCAGCTCAAAGCACAACAAACACAACTTTTGTTCCAGCCAACACAACTGCTTCTGCAAAAGGCACAACTTATGGTGAAACATCAACAATTCTTACTTCATCATCTACAGCTACAGCACCAACCACAACAACACTTCTAACTGAACAAAGTGTTGCTTCCACAACTACAACTATGGTGTTCACATCCAGAACACCTATTGAAACTGGTTCAGCAGAAGTGACAAGTAAACTGCTGTTCAACTCTTCATCTCCAGTCCCCAGTGAAGCACTCGTGCTTAGTGCTATCAACATTCTCCTGGAATCCAGAGTTTCACAATTCAACAAATTAGTCAAGCTGGTGAATGTCAGTTATGAGAGTAAGTGTTGTCATTTTCAGGTGAACATTGTGAATGTTTAATGAGGGATGAATGACAAGCTTTGGTGAAATGTAATTTGAGTATATCTTTCCAAACAGAAATCTCGGACACCTCCTATGCAGTCTTCTTTACATTTACCTTGAGTGACATCAGCATGCCAGAAGACCCAGAGCTTAGAAACAACACTAACAAGCAAGTTCAGGACATGATCAATGATGCGGTAAGCATTCAGAAAAATACACAAGTGATAAAGTTTGGGTGCAGTGCAAATCTTCCCCAGAGTTTGATGGATGGTTTCTTATTCCCCTGCAGCTGAACACTCTTCTCAATGATGCAAACAGTGTGAAGTTTGAACCCAACTCATCCAACTTCACGTAAGATTTAAACTGACTTTTGTGTCTGAAAGATGCTTATGTATTATGGTCATATTTAATGCATCATGACATTTTGGGATTTTAAACTCTTGAAAGTTTGTTTTGCCAAAAAATGTTTACCACACTTAACCTGAAGCTTATTTCAAATGTATTATCTGCTTTTCTTACAGAAGCACATCAGATCAAATCTTTGGCTATATGGATTACACCTTCCAAGATGGAGATGAGATACAACCTGTCAGCTTTCTAAATGAGCTTCGTAAACTGATGGGTACGTTTACATTAACGAACTTCAGCCATTCTTAATTGAAGTTTGTAACTTAATGAAACTAACAGTATTTTGCATGGGGAAAAAATTCAGTATAAATATTTCAATCTGATCTTGCAGGTCTGAGCACTACAACAACGTCTCCACTGTCAACAAGTAGCTTCCCTGTGACGTCTTTCCAGCAAATGTAAGTGTTTCAGAAATTGATCAGTTATGGAGTCTTTATTTAAATATAAAGCTCTGAACTGTATTAAAGTAAGTTGTGCCATTTGTAGATCTGGATCAGCAGAGGTGACCAGCAAACTGGTGTTCAACTCCTTATCTCCGGTCCCCAGTGAAGCTTTGGTGCTCAGTGCTATCAACATTCTTCTAGAATCCAGAGTTTCACAACTGAAAGAAACAGTCAAGCTGGTGAATGTCAGCTATGAAAGTAAGTGTTGTCATTTTCAGGTGAAAAGTTTTCTTCATACAGTATAAACGTTTCAACCAGTGATAGATTGCAAGCTTTGAGGAAATGTAAAATGAATATATCTTTCCAAACAGAAATCTCTGACACCTCCTATGCAGTCTTCTTTACATTTACCTTGAGTAACGTCAGCATGCCAGAAGACCCAGAGCTTAGAAACAAAACTTACAAGCAAGTTCAGGACATGATCAATGATGCGGTAAGCATTCAGAAAAATACACAAGTGATAAAGTTGGGTGCAGTGCAAATTTTCCCCAGAGTTTGATGGATGGTTTCTTATTCCTCTGCAGCTGAACACTCTTCTCAATGATCCAAACAGTGTGAAATTTGAACCCAACTCATCCAACTTCACGTAAGATTTAAACTGACTTCTGTGTCTGAAAGATGCTTATGTATTATGGTCATATTTAATGCATCATGACATTTTGGGATTTTTAACTCTTGAAAATTTGTTTTGCCAAAAAATGTTTACCACACTTAACCTGAAGCTTATTTCAAATGTATTATCTGCTTTTCTTACAGAAGCACAACAGATCAAATCTTTGGCAATATGGATTACACCTTCCAAGATGGAGATGAGATACAACCTGTCAGCTTTCTCAATGAGCTTCGTAAACTGATGGGTACGTTTACATTAACGAACTTCAGCCATTCTTAAGTGAAGTTTGTAACTTAATGAAACTAACAGTATTTTGCATGGGGAAAAAAAATCAGTATAAATATTTCAATCTGATCTTGCAGGTCTGAGCACTACAACAACGTCTCCACTGTCAACAAGTAGCTTCCCTGTGACGTCTTTCCAGCAAATGTAAGTGTTTCAGAAATTGATCCGTTACGGAGTCTTTATTTAAATATAAAGCTCTGAACTGTATTAAAGTAAGTTGTGCCATTTGTAGATCTGGATCAGCAGAGGTGACCAGCAAACTGGTGTTCAACTCCTTATCTCCAGTCCCCAGTGAAGCTTTGGTGCTCAGCGCTATTAACATTCTTCTAGAATCCAGAGTTTCACAACTGAAAGAAACAGTCAAGCTGGTGAATGTCAGCTATGAAAGTAAGTGTTGTCATTTTCAGGTGAAAAGTTTTCTTCATGCAGTATAAACGTTTCAAACAGTGATAGATTGCAAGCTTTGAGGAAATGTAATTTGAGTTTATCTTTCCAAACAGAAATCTCGGACACCTCCTATACAGTCTTCTTTACATTTACCTTGAGTAACATCAGCATGCCAGAAGACCCAGAGCTTAAAAACAACACTTACAAGCAAGTGCAGGACATGATCAATGAGGCGGTAAGCATTTCAAAAATTACCCAGTAAAAAATGTTGGTTGCAGTGCAAATTTTCTCCAGTGTTTGATGGATGGTTTGTTATTCCTCTGCAGCTGAACACTCTTCTGAATGATCCAAACAGTGTAAAGTTTAACCCCAGCTCCTCCAACTTCACGTAAGATTTAAACTGACTTCTGTCTCTGAAAGATACTTATGCTTATGTTCAAATTGAATGCATCATGACAATTTGGGATATTAAAACAACTCTTGAATATTTTGTTGAAGCTCATTTCAAATGCATTTCCTGCTCTTCTTACAGGAGCACATCAGATCAAATCTTTGGCAATATGGATTACACCTTCCAAGATGGAGATGAGATACAACCTGTCAGCTTCCTCAATGAGCTTCGTAAACTGATGGGTACGTTCACATTAACGAACTTCAGCCATTCTTAAGTTAAGTGGTAACACTTTAGTATAGGGACCAATTCTCACTTTTAACTAGTGTCTTATTAGCTTACATATTGGGTGTTTATTAGTGCTTATTAAGGACATATTTATGCCTTATTCTGCATGACCATTTTGCACATCCCTTAACCCAATCTAATACCAAAACCTAACGGCTACAACAACCACCTTATTATCTATTAATTAGCAGTAAATTGGGTGTTTACTGAGGCAAAAGTCATAATAAATAATTAAAAAGTGTTCCCCATACTAAAGTGTTACCGAAATTTGTAACTTGCTGAAAGCTACAGTATTTTTCATTGAAAGATATTCAGTTTAAATATTTTAATCTGATCTTGCAGGACTGAGCACTACAACAACGACTCCACTGTCAACAAGTAGCTTCCCTGTGACGTCTTTCCAGCAAATGTAAGGGTTTCAGAATTTAATCAGTTATGGAGTCTTTACTTAAATCTGAAGCCCTGAACTGTATTAAAAGTAAGTTGTGCCATTTCTAGATCTGGATCAGCAGAGGTGACAAGCAAACTGGTGTTCAACTCCTCATCTCCAATCCCCAGTGAAGCTTTGGTGCTCAGTGCTATCAACATTCTCCTGGAATCCAGAGTTTCAGAACTGAAAGAAACAGTCAAGCTGATGAATGTCAGCTATGAAAGTAAGTGTTGTCATTTTCAGGTGAAAAACTATTTTTATAAAGTATAAATGTTTCAAACAGCAGTAGATTGCAAGCTTTGGGGAAATGTTATTTGAGTTTATCTTTCCAAACAGAAATCTCGGACACCTCCTATGCAGTCTTCTTTACATTTACCTTGAGTAACATCAGCATGCCAGAAGACCCAGAGCTTAAAAACAACACTTACAAGCAAGTGCAGGACATGATCAATGAGGCGGTAAGCATTTAGAAAATTAGCCAGAAAAAAGTTTGGTTGCAGTGCAAATCTTCTCCAGTGTTTGATGGATGGTTTGTTATTTCTCTGCAGCTGAACACTCTTCTGAATGATCCAAACAGTGTGAAGTTTTACCCCAGCTCCTCCAACTTCACGTAAGATTTAAATTGATTTCTGTCCCTAAAATTGTCACGGTCGGGAAACAAAGGAGACGAGGAAAACCCAAACGCAGACTAAAATAAAGAATACTTTAATATATACAGACACACAGAACCAAAACACCCACGAGGGGGTAAAACATTACAATAAACAGACACGAGAACTAAACTCACTAACATACACACTGAGAACACTAAACTACATAAACTCACACAAAAGACCAGGAACAGGAATACACTCAGGGAACTTGCAGGGAACACAGAAGAATACCAACGCACGGAGGACAGGACAGAAGGGTATTAAATAGGGAGTTCTAACCACAGACACCTGGAGCTAATCAAACATAAGGGAGCGGGAAACAATTCACGAACCCTGAGAGAAACGTGGACCGCGGAAGGGCATGTCACACAATCTCTCAGGGCAGACACGTACTGTCACAACCTAATCTCTCAAACTCGGATAAGACAAGGAATGGAGAGATCAGGTCATGACAGTACCCCCCCCCCCCCTAAGGGCGGATATTAGACGCCCTCAGGAGGAGACACTAAACACAGGACCTGAAATGGGACAAAAACCAGGAAAACAAAGAAACCAAAACCAATGGTAAACAAGACAACATAGTAACAGGGTTGGGATGGGCTAACAAAAACAAAATACAAGGAAGGGGAGAGGGAGTAACAGTAAAATTTGTATGGTGAAAATCAGTTTGTGTCCTAACAGTTTTATGAGTCCTTTTGGTGGTGCTGGTGACAGATGGAGAAGTCCGGGGGGAAGAACGAGAGTTCATGACAACGGGAGGGGGCTGACGTGGGAACACAGGGGGCACAGGAAGCACAGGGGACTCAGGAACAACAGGAGGAACAGGAAGCACGGGGGGCACAGGAAACGAAGACTGCAACGGACAAGACTGTTCAGATCCGCCGGAAAGGGCGGATTCCTCCACGTCCATCGACTCTGGACGCGCCGGCGACTCTGGACGCGCCGGCGACTCTGGACGCGCCGGCGACTCTGGACGCGCCGGCGACTCTGGACGCGCCGGCGACTCTGGACGCGCCGGCGACTCTGGACGCGCCGGCGACTCTGGACGCGCCGGCGACTCTGGACGCGCCGGCGACTCTGGACGCGCCGGCGACTCTGGACGCGCCGGCGACTCTGGACGCGCCGGCGACTCTGGACGCGCCGGCGACTCTGGAGACTTGGGGGAAGTGGATGGTACTGGTTGCACGGGAGAGGTGTTCTTCCTCCTTGTCTTCCGTCTAGGACGAGGAGCGGAAAGCGCCGGAGGAGTGGGAGACAGCACGGCCGGGCCACCCAGCTCCGTAGATGAACCACCCGACGCCGAGTCCCAGGAGGCATGTCTCTCACGTTTCCCCCTGAGACTGTCGGGTGGACAGGACACCGGTGGCGGAGAAGAGAAGGGCCTGTCTGAAGAAAGAACTCCCACTCGCCGACGCTCCGGGATGGTTACCAGAGGGGCTGGAAAAGAGGTCCTTCCTCCCTGGAATGCCCCTCTGGCCGTGGCACCTCTCCACGCGTTGCTTCCCCCGCGTCGAACCAGTCTTGTCCCACGGAAAGCCGCGTAGTCGATGTTAGGATTAAGATCCATAGTCCGCTGGGTTTAGTTAGGCGTTGGTATTCTGTCACGGTCGGGAAACAAAGGAGACGAGGAAAACCCAAACGCAGACTAAAATAAAGAATACTTTAATATATACAGACACACAGAACCAAAACACCCAAGAGGGGGTAAAACATTACAATAAACAGACACGAGAACTAAACTCACTAACATACACACTGAGAACACTAAACTACATAAACTCACACAAAAGACCAGGAACAGGAATACACTCAGGGAACTTGCAGGGAACACAGAAGAATACCAACGCACGGAGGACAGGACAGAAGGGTATTAAATAGGGAGTTCTAACAACAGACACCTGGAGCTAATCAAACATAAGGGAGCGGGAAACAATTCACGAACCCTGAGAGAAACGTGGACCGCGGAAGGGCATGTCACAGAATCTCTCAGGGCAGACACGTACTGTCACAACCTAATCTCTCAAACTCGGATAAGACAAGGAATGGAGAGATCAGGTCATGACAAAAATATGCTTATGCATTATAGTCATATTTAATGCATCATGACATTTTGAGATATTAAAACATCTCTTGAATATTTTTTTTTCCTAAATAGTCTACAATACTGTTTAATACACCTAACCTGAAGTTTATTTCAAATGTATTTTTTGTTGTTCTTTCAGGAGCACATCAGATCAAATAAACGGCAATATGGACTACATCTTCCAAGATGGAGATGAGATACAACCAGTCAGCTTCCTCAATGAGCTTCGTAAACTGATGGGTACGTTCATATTGGTGATCTTAAACCAATAAAGTGAATCTTAAGTGAAATTTGTAACTTGCTGAAACTTATGGTATTTTTCATAGAGAGGATTTCATTTTTAATATTTCAATCTGATCTTGCAGGTCTGACCACTACAACGTTGTCTCCACTCTCGACAAGCAGCTTCCCTGTGACGTCTTTCCAGCAAATGTAAGTGGAGATATATACATAACAAACAATGCTTAGTTATACAATCTATATTTAAATCTAAAGTTCTGAACTGTATTAAAAGTAAGTTGTGCACTTGTAGATCCGGTTCAGCAGAGGTGACAAGCAAACTGGTGTTCAACTCCTCATCTCCAGTCCCCAGTGAAGCTTTGGTGCTCAGTGCTATCAACATTCTCCTGGAATCCAGAGTTTCACAACTGAAAGAAACAGTCAAGCTGATGAATGTCAGTTATGAAAGTAAGTGTTGTCATTTTCAGGTGAAAAACTATTTTTATAAAGTATAAATGTTTCAAACAGCAGTAGATTGCAAGCTTTGGGGAAATGTAAATTAATAATATCTTTCCAAACAGAAATCTCGGACACCTCCTATGCAGTCTTATTCACATTTACATTGAGTAACATCAGCATGCCAGAAGACCCAGAGCTTAGAAACAACACTTACAAGCAAGTGCAGGACATGATCAATGAGGCGGTAAGCATTTAGAAAATTACCCAGTAAAAAGTTTGGTTGCATTGCAAATCTTCTCCAGTGTTTGATGGATGGTTTGTTTTAATCGTGCAGCTGAACACTCTTCTGAATGATCCAAACAGTGTGAAGTTTAACCCCAGCTCCTCCAACTTCACGTAAGATTTAAACTGACTTCTGCTCTAAAAGATACTTTTGCTTATGTTAATATTAAATGCATCATGATATTTTGGGATATTGAAACAATTCTTGAATATTTATTTTGCCTAAAGAGTCTATAATACTGTTTAACACACTTAACCTAAAGCTCATTTCAAAAGTATTTTCTGCTCTTCTTACAGGAGCACATCAGATCAAATCTTTGGCAATATGGATTACACCTTCCAAGATGAAGATGAGATACAACCTGCCAGCTTCCTAAATGAGCTTCATAAACTCATGGGTATGTTCACATTAACGAACTTCAGCCATTCTTAAGTGAAGTATTTTTCGTGGAAAGAAATTCAGTTTAAATTTTTCAATCTGATCTTGCAGGTCTGAGCACTACAACAACA
Source organism: Paramisgurnus dabryanus (assembly GCF_030506205.2). Taxonomy (NCBI): domain Eukaryota; kingdom Metazoa; phylum Chordata; class Actinopteri; order Cypriniformes; family Cobitidae; genus Paramisgurnus; species Paramisgurnus dabryanus. The sequence goes on from NC_133340.1 coordinate 4,561,082, forward strand.
TCTCCGCTGTCAACAAGTAGCTTCCCTGTAACTAATTTCCAGCAAATGTGAGTGTTACAGAAATTGATCAGTTATAGTCTTTATTCATATCTAAAGCCCTGAACTGTACATAAACTAAGTTGTGCCATTTGTAGATCTGGATCAGCAGAGGTTACAAGCAAACTGGTGTTCAACTCCTCATCTCCAGTCCCCAGTGAAGCTTTGGTGCTCAGTGCTATCAACATTCTCCTGGAATCCAGAGTTTCACAACTGAAAGAAACAGTCAAGCTGATGAATGTCAGCTATGAAAGTAAGTGTTGTCATTTTCAGGTGAAAAACTATTTTTATACAGAATAAACGTTTCAAACTGCGATAGATTGCAAGCTTTGGGGAAATGTAAATTGAAAATATCTTTCCAAACAGAAATCTCAGACACCTCCTATGCAGTCTTCTTTGCATTTACCTTGAGTAACATCAGCATGCCAGAAGACCTAGAGCTTAGAAACAACACTTACAAGCAAGTGCAGGACATGATCAATGAGGCGGTAAGGATTTAGAAAATTACCCAGTAAAAAGTTTGGTTGCAGTGCAAATCTTCTCCAGTGTTTGATGGATGGTTTGTTATATCTCTGCAGCTGAACACTCTTCTCAATGATCCAAAAAGTGTGAAGTTTGAACCCAGCTCCTCCAACTTCATGTAAGATTTAAACTGACTTCTGTCTCTGAAAGATACTTTTGCTTATGGTCATATTTAATGAATCATGAAATTTTGGGATACTAAAACAACTGTTGAATATTTTTTTGCCTAAATAGTCTACAATACTGTTTAATACACCTAACCTGAAGCTCATTTCAAATGTATTTTTTTCTTCTTTTAGGAGCACATCAGATCAAATAAACGGCAATATGGATTACATCTTTCAAGATGGAGCTGAGATACAACCTGTCAGCTTCCTCAATGAGCTTCGTAAACTGATGGGTACGTTCATATTGGTGATCTTAAACCAATAAAGTGAATCTTAAGTGAAATTTGTAACTTGCTGAAACGTATAGTATTTTTCATAGAGATGATTTTATTTGTAATATTTTAATCTGATCTTGCAGGTCGGACCACTACAACGTTGTCTCCACTCTCAACAAGCAGTTTCCCTGTGACGTCTTTCCAGCAAATGTAAGTGTAGATATATACATTACAAAAATTGCTTAGTTATGGAGTCTTTATTTATATCTAAATCCCTGAACTGTATTAAAAGTAAGTTGTGCACTTGTAGATCTGGTTCAGCAGAGGTGACAAGCAAACTGGTGTTCAACTCCTCATCTCCAGTCCCCAGTGAAGCTTTGGTGCTCAGTGCTATCAACATTCTCCTGGAATCCAGAGTTTCACAACTGAAAGAAACAGTCAAGCTGGTCAATGTCAGCTATGAAAGTAAGTGTTGTCATTTTCAGGTGAAACGTTTTCGTTATACAGTATAAACGTTTCAACCAGCGATAGACTGCAAGCTTAAGGGAAATGTAAATTGAATTTATCTTTCCAAACAGAAATCTCTGACACCTCCTATGCAGTCTTCTTTTCGTTTACCTTGAGTAACATCAGCATGCCAGAAGACCCAGAGCTTAAAAACAACACTTACAAGCAAGTGCAGGACATGATCAATGAGGCGGTAAGCAATTAGAAAATTAGCCAGTAAAAAGTTTGGTTGCAGTGCAAATCTTCTCCAGTGTTTGATGAATGGTTTGTTATTTCTCTGCAGCTGAACACTCTTCTGAATGATCCAAACAGTGTGAAGTTTAACTCCAGCTCCTCCAACTTCACGTAAGATTTAAATTGATTTCTGTCCCTAAAATATGCTTATGCATTATAGTCATATTTAATGCATCATGACATTTTGAGATATTAAAACATCTCTTGAATATTTTTTTTTGCCTAAATAGTCTACAATACTGTTTAATACACCTAACCTGAAGTTTATTTCAAATGTATTTTTTGTTGTTCTTTCAGGAGCACATCAGATCAAATAAACGGCAATATGGACTACATCTTCCAAGATGGAGATGAGATACAACCAGTCAGCTTCCTCAATGAGCTTCGTAAGCTGATGGGTACGTTCATATTGGTGATCTTAAACCAATAAAGTGATTCTTAAGTGAAATTTGTAACTTGCTGAAACTTATAGTATTTTTCATAGAGAGGATTTCATTTTTAATATTTCAATCTGATCTTGCAGGTCTGACCACTACAACGTTGTCTCCACTCTCGACAAGCAGCTTCCCTGTGACGTCTTTCCAGCAAATGTAAGTGGAGATATATACATAACAAACAATGCTTAGTTATACAATCTATATTTAAATCTAAAGTTCTGAACTGTATTAAAAGTAAGTTGTGCACTTGTAGATCCGGTTCAGCAGAGGTGACAAGCAAACTGGTGTTCAACTCCTCATCTCCAGTCCCCAGTGAAGCTTTGGTGCTCAGTGCTATCAACATTCTCCTGGAATCCAGAGTTTCACAACTGAAAGAAACAGTCAAGCTGGTCAATGTCAGTTATGAAAGTAAGTGTTGTCATTTTCAGGTGAAAAACTATTTTTATACATTATAAACGTTTCAACCAGCAATAGATTGCAAGCTTTAGGGAAATGTAAATTGAATTTATCTTTCCAAACAGAAATCTCTGACACCTCCTATGCAGTCTTCTTTTCGTTTACCTTGAGTAACATCAGCATGCCAGAAGACCCAGAGCTTAAAAACAACACTTACAAGCAAGTGCAGGACATGATCAATGAGGCGGTAAGCATTTAGAAAATTACCCAGTAAAAAGTTTGGTTGCAGTGCAAATCTTCTCCAGTGTTTGAAGGATGGTTTGTTTTAATCCTGCAGCTGAACACTCTTCTGAATGATCCAAACAGTGTGAAGTTTAACCCCAGCTCCTCCAACTTCACGTAAGATTTAAACTGATTTCTGTCCCTAAAATATGCTTATGCATTACGATCATATTTAATGCATCATGACATTTTGAGATATTAAAAACATCTCTTGAATATTTTATTTTGCCTAAATATTCTACAATACTGTTTAATACACCTAACCTGAAGTTTATTTCAAATGTATTTTTTTGTTGTTCTTTCAGGAGCACATCAGATCAAATAAACGGCAATGTGGACTACACCTTCCAAGATGGAGATGAGATACAACCAGTCAGCTTCCTCAATGAGCTTCGTAAACAAATGGGTAGGTTAGGTTCATATTGGTGATCTTAAACCAATAAAGTGAATCTTAAGTGAAATTTGTAACTTGCTGAAACTTATAGTATTTTTCATCGAGAGGATTTCATTTGTAATATTTCAATCTGATCTTGCAGGTCTGACCACTACAACGTTGTCTCCACTTTCAACAAGCAGCTTCCCTGTGACTTCTTTCCAGCAAATGTAAGTGTAGATATATACATTACAAACAATGCTTAATTATGGAGTCTTTATTTATATCTAAATCCCTGAACTGTATTAAACGTAAGTTGTGCACTTGTAGATCTGGTTCAGCAGAGGTAACAAGCAAACTGGTGTTCAACTCCTCATCTCCAGTCCCCAGTGAAGCTTTGGTGCTCAGTGCTATCAACATTCTCCTGGAATCCAGAGTTTCACAACTGAAAGAAACAGTCAAGCTAGTGAATGTCAGCTATGAAAGTAAGTGTTGTCATTTTCAGGTGAAAAGTTTTCTTTATACAGTATAAATGTTTCAAGCAGTGATAGATCGCAAGCTTAAGGGAAATTGAATTTATCTTTCCAAACAGAAATCTCAGACACCTCCTATGCAGTCTTCTTTACATTTACCTTGAGTAACATCAGCATGCCAGAAGAACCAGAGCTTAGAAACAACACTTACCAGCAAGTACAGGACATGATCAATGAGGCGGTAAGCATTTAGAAAATTACCCAGCAAAAAAGTTTGGTTGCAGTGCAAATCTTCTCCAGTGTTTGATGGATGGTTTGTTTTAATCCTGCAGCTGAACACTCTTCTGAATGATCCAAACAGTGTGACGTTTAACCCCAGCTCCTCCAACTTTACGTAAGATTTAAACTGACTTCTGTCTCTGAAAGATACTTTTGCTTATGGTCATATTTAATGAATCATGAAATTGTGGGATACTAAAACAACTGTTGAATATTTTTTTTGCCTAAATAGTCTACAATACTGTTTAATACACCTAACCTGAAGCTCATTTCAAATGTATTTTTTTCTTCTTTTAGGAGCACATCAGATCAAATAAACGGCAATATGGATTACATCTTTCAAGATGGAGCTGAGATACAACCTGTCAGCTTCCTCAATGAGCTTCGTAAACTGATGGGTACGTTCATATTGGTGATCTTAAACCAATAAAGTGAATCTTAAGTGAAATTTGTAACTTGCTGAAACGTATAGTATTTTTCATAGAGATGATTTTATTTGTAATATTTTAATCTGATCTTGCAGGTCTGACCACTACAACGTTGTCTCCACTCTCAACAAGCAGTTTCCCTGTGACGTCTTTCCAGCAAATGTAAGTGTAGATATATACATTACAAAAATTGCTTAGTTATGGAGTCTTTATTTATATCTAAATCCCTGAACTGTATTAAAAGTAAGTTGTGCACTTGTAGATCTGGTTCAGCAGAGGTGACAAGCAAACTGGTGTTCAACTCCTCATCTCCAGTCCCCAGTGAAGCTTTGGTGCTCAGTGCTATCAACATTCTCCTGGAATCCAGAGTTTCACAACTGAAAGAAACAGTCAAGCTGGTCAATGTCAGCTATGAAAGTAAGTGTTGTCATTTTCAGGTGAAAAGTTTTCGTTATACAGTATAAACGTTTCAACCAGCGATAGACTGCAAGCTTAAGGGAAATGTAAATTGAATATATCTTTCCAAACAGAAATCTCTGACACCTCCTATGCAGTCTTCTTTTCGTTTACCTTGAGTAACATCAGCATGCCAGAAGACCCAGAGCTTAGAAACAACACTTACAAGCAAGTGCAGGACATGATCAATGAGGCGGTAAGCATTTAGAAAATTACCCAGCAAAAAAGTTTGGTTGCAGTGCAAATCTTCTCCAGTGTTTGATGGATGGTTTGTTTTAATCCTGCAGCTGAACACTCTTCTGAATGATCCAAACAGTGTGAAGTTTAACTCCAGCTCCTCCAACTTCACGTAAGATTTAAATTGATTTCTGTCCCTAAAATATGCTTATGCATTATAGTCATATTTAATGCATCATGACATTTTGAGATATTAAAACATCTCTTGAATATTTTTTTTTGCCTAAATAGTCTACAATACTGTTTAATACACCTAACCTGAAGTTTATTTCAAATGTATTTTTTGTTCATCTTTCAGGATCACATCAGATCAAATAAACGGCAATATGAACTACATCTTCCAAGATGGAGATGAGATACAACCAGTCAGCTTCCTCAATGAGCTTCGTAAACTAATGGGTAGGTTAGGTTCATATTGGTGATCTTAATCCAATAAAGTGAATCTTAAGTGAAATTTGTAACTTGCTGAAACATATAGTATTTTTCATAGAGAGGATTTCATTTGTAATGTTTCAATCTGATCTTGCAGGTCTGACCACTACAACGTTGTCTCCACTCTCAACAAGCAGCTTCCCTGTGACGTCTTTCCAGCAAATGTAAGTGTAGATATATACATTACAAAAAAATGTTTAGTTATGGAATCTTTTTTAAAACTAAAGCCCTGAACTGTTTTAAAAGTATGTTGTGCACTTGCAGATCTGGTTCAGCAGAGGTTACAAGCAAGCTGGTGTTCAACTCCTCATCTCCAGTCCCCAGTGAAGCTTTGGTGCTCAGTGCTATCAACATTCTCCTGGAATCTAGAGTTTCACAACTGAAAGAAACAGTCAAGCTGATGAATGTCAGCTATGAAAGTAAGTGTTGTCATTTTTGGGCTTAAAGCTATCTATAAATAGTTTAAATGTTTCAACCAGTGATAAATTGCAAGTTTTGGAAATTTTTTTATTGAATTTATATTTCCAAACAGAAATCTCAGACACCTCCTATGCAGTCTTCTTCACATTTACCTTGAGTAACATCAGCATGCCAGAAGACCAAGAGCTTAGAAACAACACTTACAAGCAAGTGCAGGACATGATCAATGAGGCGGTAAGCAGTTAGAAAATTCCCCAGTAAAAAGTTTGGTTGCAGTGCAAATCTTCTCCAGTGTTTGATGGATGGTTTGTTATTTCTCTGCAGCTGAACACTCTTCTGAATGATCCAAACAGTGTGAAGTTTAACCCCAGCTCCTCCAACTTCACGTAAGATTTAAATTGATTTCTGTCCCTAAAATATGCTTATGCATTATAGTCATATTTAATGCATCATGACATTTTGAGATATTAAAACATCTCTTGAATATTTTATTTTGCCTAAATAGTCTACAATACTGTTTAATACACCTAAACTGAAGTTTATTTCTTTATTTCAAATTTATTTTTTGTTGTTCTTTCAGGAGCACATCAGATCAAATAAACGGCAATATGTATTACACCTTCCAAGATGGAGATGAGATACAACCTGTCAGCTTCCTCAATGAGCTTCGTAAACTGATGGGTACATTCATATTGGTGATCTTAAACCAATAAAGTGAATCTTAAGTGAAATTTGTAACTTGCTGAAACTTAAAGAATTTTTCATAGAGAGGATTTCATTTGTGATATTTCAATCTGATCTTGCAGGTCTGACCACTACAACGTTGTCTCCACTCTCAACAAACAGCGTCCCTGTGACTTCTTTCCAGAAAATGTAAGTGTAGATATATACATTACAAAAAATGATTAGTTATGGAGTCTTTTTTAAATCTAAAGCTCTGAACTGTATTAAAAGTAAGTTGTGCACTTGTAGATCTGGTTCAGCAGAGGTAACAAGCAAACTGGTGTTCAACTCCTCATCTCCAGTCCCCAGTGAAGCTTTGGTGCTCAGTGCTATCAACATTCTCCTGGAATCCAGAGTTTCACAACTGAAAGAAACAGTCAAGCTGATGAATGTCAGCTATGAAAGTAAGTGGTGTCATTTTCAGGTGAAAAGTTTTCTTTATACAGTATAAATGTTTCAACCAGCGATAGACTGCAAGCTTAAGGGAAATTGAATATATCTTTCCAAACAGAAATCTCAGACACTTCCTATGCAGTCTTCTTTACATTTACCTTGAGTAACATCAGCATGCCAGAAGAACCAGAGCTTAGAAACAACACTTACCAACAAGTACAGGACATGATCAATGAGGCGGTAAGCATTTAGAAAATTACCCAGCAAAAAAGTTTGGTTGCAGTGCAAATCTTCTCCAGTGTTTGATGGATGGTTTGTTTTAATCCTGCAGCTGAACACTCTTCTGAATGATCCAAACAGTGTGAAGTTTAACCTCAGCTCCACCAACTTCACGTAAGATTTAAACTGACTTCTGTGTCTGAAAGATTCTTATACATTATGGTCATATTTAATGCATCATGACATTTTGAGATATTAAAACAACTTGTGAATATTTTTTTTGCCTTAATAGTCTATAATACTGTTGAACACACTTTACCCGAAGCTCATTTCAAGTGTATTTTTTTGGTCTTCTTTTAGGAGCATATCAGACCAAATACATGGCAATATGGATTACACCTTCCAAGATGGGGATGAGATACAACCTGTTAGCTTCCTCAATGAGCTTCGTAAACTGATGGGTACGTTCATATTGGCGATCTTCAGCCATTCTTAAGTGAAGTTTGTAACCTGCTGAAACTTACAGTATTTTTCTTGGAAAGAAATTCAGGTTACATTTTTTTATCTGATCTTGCAGGTCTGAGCACTACAACAACATCTCCGCTTTCAACAAGTAGCTTCCCTGTGACTTCTTTCCAGCAAATGTAAGTGTTTCAGAAATTGATCAGTTATGCAGTCTTTATTTAAACCTAAAACTCTGAACTGTATTAAAAGTAAATTATGCCATTTGTAGATCTGGATCAGCAGAAGTGACAAGCAAACTGGTGTTCAACTCCTCATCTCCAGTCCCCAGTGAAGCTTTGGTGCTCAGTGCTATCAACATTCTCCTGGAATCCAGAGTTTCACAACTGAAAGAAACAGTCAAGCTGATGAATGTCAGCTATGAAAGTAAGTGTTGTCATTTTCAGGTGAAAAGTTTTCGTTATACAGTATAAATGTTCCAACCAGTAATAGATTGCAAGCTTTAGGGAAATGTAAATTGAATTTATCTTTCCAAACAGAAATCTCAGACACCTCCTATGCAGTCTTCTTCACATTTATCTTGAGTAACATCAGCATGCCAGAAGACCCAGAGCTTAGAAACAACACTTACCAGCAAGTGCAGGACTTGATCAATGAGGCGGTAAGCATTTAGAAAATTAGACAGCAAAAAAGTTTGGTTGCAGTGCAAATCTTCTCCAGTGTTTGATGGATGGCTTGTTTTAATCCTGCAGCTGAACACTCTTCTGAATGATCCAAACAGTGTGAAGTTTAACCCCAGCTCCTCCAACTTCACGTAAGATTTAATCTGACTTCTATCTCTGAAAGATACCTATGCAATATGACATTTTATGATTTATGACATTATTAAACTGCTCCTCTTCAAAAACTTTTAAATACTCATAAACTGAAGCTCATATCAACAGTCTTTGCTTCTCTTCTTTTAGGAGCACATCAGACCAAATACATGGCAAAATGGATTACATCTTCCAAGAAGGAAATAAGATACAACCTGTCAGCTTCCTAAATGAGCTCAATAAACTCAAGGGTACGTTCATATTGACAATCTGAAGCCATTCTAAAGTGAACTTTGAAAATTGCTGAAACATACAGTCATTTTGATTAAATTGATTTCAGTTTTAATGTTTCCATCTGGCTTTGCAGGAGTGAGTTCTACAATGTCTCCACTTACAACCATTAGCTTCCCTGTGACGTCATTTCAGCAAATGTAAGTGTTACAGAAATTGATCAGTTATGCAGTCTTCATTTAAATCTAAAGTCCTGAACTGTATTAAAATTATGTTGTGCCATTTGTAGATCTGGATCAGCAGTGGTGACAAGCAAACTGGTGTTCAACTCCTCATCTCCAGTCCCCAGTGAAGCTTTGGTGCTCAGTGCTATCAACATTCTTCTTGAATCCAGAGTTTCACAACTGAAAGAAACAGTCAAGCTGATGAATGTCAGCTATGAAAGTAAGTGTTGTCATTTTTAGGTGAAAATCTATCTACTGTATAAACAATATGAATGTTTCAGTCGGTGATAGATTGCAAGCTTTGTGGAAATGTAAATTGAATTTATCTTTCCAAACAGAAATCTCAGACACCTCCTATGCAGTCTTCTTTACATTTGCGTTGAGTAACATCAGCATGCCAGAAGACCCAGAGCTTAGAAACAACACTTACAAGCAAGTGCAGGACATGATCAACGATGCAGTAAGCATTTAGAAAATCCCAGCAAAAAGTGTTGGTGTCGTGCAAATCTTCTCCAGAGTTTGATTGATGGTTTGTTATTTCTCTGCAGCTGAACACTCTTCTGAATGATCCAAACAGTGTGAAATTTGAACCTAGCTCATCCAACTTCACGTAAGATTTAAACTGACTTCTGTCTCTGAAAGATATTTATGCTTATCATAATATTAAATGCATTATTACATTTAGGTATTTTTTAAACAACTTTGCCTACAATCTCTATAATACTGTTTAACACACTTAACCTGAAGCTTATTTCAAGTGTATTTTCTGCTCTTCTTTTAGGAGCACCTCAGACCAAATCTTTGGCAATATGGATTACACCTTCCAAGATGGAGCTGTGATACAACCTGTCAGCTTCCTCAATGAGCTTCATAAACTGATGGGTATGTTCATATTGACGATTTTAAGCCATTCTAAAGTGAACTTTGGAAATTGCTGAAATGTACAGTATTTTTAATTGAATTAAATTTAAATGTAATGTTTCGATCTGGCTTTGCAGGAATGAGCACTACAACGTCTCCGCTTCCAAGTAGCTTCCCTGTGACGTCCTTCCAGCAAATGTAAGTGTTACAGAAATTGCTTGGTTATGGAGTCTTTATTTTAAACTTTATTAAAAGTAAATTATGCCATTTGTAGATCTGGTTCAGCAGAGGTGACAAGCAAACTGGTGTTCAACTCCTCATCTCCAGTCCCCAGTGAAGCTTTGGTGCTCAGTGCTATCAACATTCTCCTGGAATCCAGAGTTTCAGAACTGAAAGAAACAGTCAAGCTGATGAATGTCAGTTATGAAAGTAAGTGTTGTCATTTTCAGGTGAAAAGTTTTATTTATACAGTATGAACCCATCAAGCAGTGATAGATCGCAAGCTTAAGGGAAATGTAAATTGAAAATATCTTTCCAAACAGAAATCTCAGACACCACCTATGCAGTCTTCTTTACATTTACCTTGAGTAACATCAGCATGCCAGAAGACCCAGAGCTTAGAAACAACACTTACCAGCAAGTGCAGGACATGATCAACGATGCGGTAAGCACTAAATTTACCCAGTAAAAAAGTTTTGTTGCAGTGCAAATCTTCTCCAGTGTTTGATGGATGGTTTGTTATCCTCTGCAGCTGAACACTCTTCTGAATGATCCAAACAGTGTGAAGTTTAACCCCAGCTCCTCCAACTTCATGTAAGATTGACGAAAACTGATGATGAAAACTGACTTCTGTCTCTAAAAGATATTTATGCCATATAACATTTTACGATATTTAAACTGCTCCTCTTGAAAAATTAATTTGGCTATAACCTTAAAAAAACTGTTAAATATTCATAAACTGAAGCCCATATCAACTGTCTTTGCTGCTCTTATTTCAGTAGCACATCAGACCAAATCCATGGCAATATGGATTACATTTTCCAAGATGGAGATGACATACAACCTGTCAGTTTCTTAAACGAGCTTCGTTTGCAAAACAGTATGTCAATTCTATTACAATACAACATTCAAAAATAATTTTTGTGGATTTTAACAGCATATTGTTCCTACCTTCATTGTTTATTTCTTTCCAATTCATCAGTGCTAACTTTGTGTTTTCAGGCCTAACAACTCCTCCTGCCAGCAATTCTCAGACCACTACTGATGCAACAATTCTGTAAGAGAGTAATTCATTAATTTTCTATAAGGAAATCATTATCGTTTTTACTCTTTGTCTATTTATTTCCTCATTTTTTTTTCTTTTTTAACAGTGGGACGGCTGTTATTAGCATTCGGCTTGTGTTTGAAACGTTGGGCCTAATGCCAAATGAAAGTAAAATTATGGAGTTGGTTTCTATACTGAATGCAAATCTCACAACTAAACAAGATGACAGAGCAACACAGTTTGGTGAACCTGTGAGCAACGTAAATGTCTCATTTGACAGTAAGTTTTTTTTTAATGAATATATTCTCTGAACATAAATGGTATACAAACAAGGTACTCCATTTTACAGAGTTTTTGTACTTCGGTAGTTTGTAATTTTTTTCTCTACTACTTTTTCAAATGTAAGATAAGTCCCTTTCACACATACAGTCTTTACTGGTAATTTACTGGTAAATTGCAGTTAACATGTCATGTGTGAACAGAACCTTTCCGGTAAATCAGTGCTGCCAATTTACCAGTAAGACAGGTTGTACGATTACCAGTAATTTACCAGTAAGCGCTATGTGTGAACAAAAAATATAGGATAACCGGCATTTAGAACGGACGCCGTCAGACCGCGCTGACAGATCGGGCCAATCAGAACGTTTTTATACAGGTGACGCGTTTACCCCCGCACTGTTTACGGACATTTCCACACACATGATGCTTAAAAGTCGAGTACACCTGAAGTTAACATCCACATTTCTTCAAAGTTGTTTAAAACAGCTTACTATCTATTTGCCAAATTGCCGACGTCCTTAGTACACCCCCTGTGAAGCCTAATGTGCCAACGCAGGGCCCGTTAAACGCAATGTTGTTTGGTCACGAGCAACTTCGCGACCGTTTGCCACAGATGTGAAAACAACAAAATACGGACCGACGATATTAAGTCATAATCCACTATTGTTTACAAATACGACACGGAGCTCGCCAACCGCGCGCCACAGGTAACTTCCGCTTTCTCTCTGAGTTTAGTGGTATTTTGATACTGATGTGTGAATGATGTCTTGCTGGTAAAAAGACGGAACGTCACTGCATGTGTGAACAGCACATTTTTGTATTTACTGGTAAATTCATTCTGGTAAATTCATGGTAATTTACCAGAATTACTGTGTGAAAGAGGCTATAGTGTTGCCAACAGTGTTGAATGAATTACTCATTATTCCCTGTTAACAGTAATTTGTTACACTTAAATCTCACTAAATGACTATTATTGGCTAGATGGCTAGTGTTAAATACATAAAAATAATAGTAATAATGAACATTACAGCAAAAAAACAATTAGTTCAAGTCAATGACTTATATTTAAGTTGTACTTACTGTATGTAAAAATAGACAGCTAGTGTACCTACAGGTATGTAAAAATTGACAACTCTTTTTTCCCCAAGGTATTTCTAATCATTCATATGCCCTCAACTTTGGATATGTGATCAGCAATGTATGGATGTCAGAAAAATTTGAAAACAGGAACAGCACCAACAAACTCATCCAAGACAAAATAAATAAACTGGTGGGTTTACAACATTTCATGTAATTTAGACATTTTTCTCTGCTATAAATGTTTACACATAAAGTAAATGAATGAATTATTCAATTAATTTCTGTATTATTACTATTTTCTAGCTAAACGAGATCCTAAATGATCCCTCAGCCAATCCAGTCCAGTTTAATGAGACCATATTCTCGTAAGTCAAAATTAATTTTACTCATTAATCAAAATAGTGTTTTTTATCACTATCACCTTATCAATTTATCATTGGATTTTTGTGTAATATAGTGCTTGTGGGAAAAATGAGCTCATGGTTTTCTTATTTTTTCATTTATTTTGTTTACAATTGTTTTTGTATCCTCCCTAGGAATAATTTCACTGAGATCATGGCTTTTGTGGAATACAATATTTCACAAAAAAATGACATCCAGTCACCCAGTAAATTTCTCCAGGCAATTCTTAAGGAAAATAGTACGTCTCATTTAATCAGCTTTTTAGTACTATATGAATGCAACATTAAACAGATAATTCAACACAACATTTAATACATTTACTACTTTACTGAATGTATTAACTGCAAAAATTTTTTTAAATGTCATACTCCACAAATAGCATTTATTTGCATAATAATCATAATAATCAAACAATTTTTTTTTTTTACAGGCTTGACAACTCCAACTGTGTAAGTACAAAAAGTTTACTTGCATACTCGAATAAACTGGCATTGTTTTGGTTTATTCTCTTTCTCAAAATTATTTTGATTCACCTTTTTCAGACTTGGAAGAGCAATTATTTACATCCGGCTTGTTTTTATAACGAGAGGCACCATACCAAGCGAGAGCGCTGTTCTACAAGTAGCCAACAACCTGCTGGACAAACGTCTAAGAAGCAAACGAGACCTGACAGAACAAAAACTCAGTGATCCTGTGAGCTTTGTGAATGTCACCTATACAAGTAAGTTTGTGTCACCAGGAAACAATAACTCCATATTACAATAAAGAGATTTGTGCATGCACTAATGTCTAATGTGTTTTTTTTCTTAAAGAAATTTCTGATAATTCGTATGCCCTCAATTTTGGATTTGAAATCAGCAATGTCACCATGTCTGAGAATCTTGTACTCAGGGACGACACATACACAATAATCCAATCTTCAATAAATAAATTGGTAAGTTTGAAAGTATTTGAAAGACTGCTAATGCATATGAAATAATGTACAATTTAAATTTCAATATGAAATTAAGATATATTAAATGAAACCCAGCATAAAAACAATAATAAATATCATTACCATATTTATTAATTATAAATAATACACAATATTAATGTGTTTTTTTGCCAACCTGTTTAGCTGAACGAGATCCTAAATGACCCAAATGCCACTCCATTTGAGTTCAAAAAGGCCAATTTTACGTAAGTCATGACTTCATAATTTAATGAGACGTGAAAGAACAAGTATTATTAATGATGATGTGATCACTTTAAATTATCTCCTAATGTTCAACACTGTTTATTTTGAATTTCCCAGGGGTAATACCACTGTGATTAAGGCCGATGTCGAGTACATTTTCTCAGAAGATGACTTCAAGTCACCCAGTCTTTTTCTCAAGGCACTTATCACTGTTAATATTGGTATGTTGTTCTGCATTCAATTGAAATATTAATAGCTCTTTACATTCTTTAAAATGCTGGGTTATTTTTGGGTCATCCCTTTGGTTGGGTTGAAAATAACGCAGCATTTTTATAGTATTCCTTGAGCTGAGAGTTTCTGTTTTCTTTTATTATTAAAGTTATTTCCATTTTCCCCAAAACATTTGTCTATAGAAGCCAGTAACCCAACTGCTACAACCACATTTCCCTCTGTGGTGAACACTACTGGGCCAAACAACAGCACTAGTGCAGCGTGGATTGTGGCTATAATTGTTCCTTGTGCTATAGCCATCCTGCTTGTACCTTGCTGGATTCTCCTTTGTGTAAGTTTCTTGATGACAAAACATAAATATGTGTACTGTTTTTTAAGTGATTTATAATTATTTATTATATATAACTTTGTTATATTATATAATACTGCAATATGTAATGTAATATAATATAATACTTTTTTGACTGAGAAAGTTTGTCTAATGCACTCTTTCTCTCGCTCTCTATCTATCTCTCTTTAGTGTCTGCTTTGTGGTTGCTGTGCACGAATAAGACGACGTTGGCACAGAAGACAGTCATACAATGTACAGTACACGACTCGACACAGCATCTTCTAGTGAACTTGAGAGGCAACAAAGAAAAATTTTACAGGAAAAGTGATCTTTTTGCAACTGTAACGCACAACTATTCTTTGAAATCACTTATTCTTATGTTATTTATTACAGAGCAATGATTATTGTTAATATTGTTATTTAAATTATGTAATGAATATGTTAACTTTGAGCTTTTTAATATGCACTATTTATTTTCTTCCTGTTTTGCTGGACAGACAGGAGCTACACAAAATTTTACTGAATGTAATTTTCCCCAAGCTGTATTATCTAATGAAATTAAATTATTTATTTAATACTTGTGTCATTTTTAAAATATTTCATGTAGATTTTTTTCTCTATATAATTAATTGATTTGATGTCACATATTTCGTTTTTGTGAAAAAAATAAATTTTATTTATTTACACTTTATGACCTTTATCTTCATGTGACAAATTATGTAAAACATGCCAAACGTAAAGTTACCACAAATGAAAGTTCACCACGAATGAAAATTCAGTCCTTATGTACTCATATAAGTTTACATCTGCTTGAGTTTCTGTCTTCTGAAAAAGAAGACCTTGTAAACACACAGTTTACATTGACTTTTATAGTATTTTTTGGTCCTACTATGGCAGTCAATGGGTACAATCAACTCTGTGGTTTCAAAATGTCTTCTTTTTAGAAGAAACTTAGAACAACATGAGGGTTTAGAACAACATGAGGGTGAATAAATGATGACAGAATTGTTATTTTTGGTCTCTTTAAACAGTGGATTAAACTACATAGAGTAGATTTTCAAAATAAAAAAACATTATTGTCGTTATAGATACATTTATTAAGCTAGACCCAGAGGTGTTTCTGGCCAAAAAACACAAATACTTTGCCAAAATGTGCAAAACTAAAAAAAAAATCACTTAAAAGACTGCTAATATGTCAGTGGAGAAACTAAGAGAACTGATGATTACCAGTATGCATTCATAGTGAGAGACTGTGACCTGAACATACACTCTAAAAACAAACGGTGCTAAATAGCACTAGAGGTAATTCTTGGCTTGTAATCATAGAGGAACCATTTAAAGGGCCATATAGCACCGATGTAGTACCTGTGTAGCACCGGTGTAGAACCATATTCTGCTATGTAGAACCATATGTGGTGCTATATGACCGCGTATGGTTCTTCATGGGTGCTTCATAGGTGCTATATAGAACTAAAAATGGTTTATGAATGGTAAACTCTATGATTATGAGCCAAGAACCACTTTTAGTGCTATTAAGTACCGTTTGTTTTCAGAGTGTATGCACATTTATAGTCCTTGGAGTCGATCTGGACATGATTCTGGAGCTACAAGCAGTATTATAGATGAGACAACGTGGAAGATGACGATAGTAGGCTAAAATAATTGCATGTCATTCAACACCAAACAGATCAACTTGCATATGTCCTCTTTTGGGACCTTAAAAGTTATCCCACAAGTTGCATCTCTTATTGAGCTGATAAGAAGATGATAAAATAACAACGCTTCATTTGTATTTTAAATTTTAACCCAATTATTGATCAAATTAGTAAGAGGTTTAATATTTGGATGCAAAGGGACTTTGGGGTATTATAATTCAGGGACGGGTATTATTGTCCAAAGCTGAAGGGGTTTCTAGGTCAGTGTATACATCTTAATCATTGGATGATCCTATATATAAAATATATTGTACTAGTTAGTCAGTTACTAAATAAAGATGGGAATTTATTAACATATAAGGAATTTTTGGATAGATTTAAAATACCAGTTAAACCCAAGGAATTTGCTGTTGTGATGGATGCGGTTCCCAAAAAGGTATTGATTCTTTTTAAAAATACATCACAAGATGGAGATCCAAACCTTATTGACATAAAGAGCAAAATATTTATTGGTGATATAAATATATTGCAAAACAGAGTCACAAATAACTATATTAGAAACAAATTTAATAGAATCGTTTATACTCCAGCTCGTTTTTTTTGGACTTCTGTTTTTGGGAATGTGAGTTGGCGGAAAGCTTGGCGAACACTGGACAAATTTTTTATGAATAATAAAATAAAAGAAGTCTCTTTTAAAATAATGCATAGGATATACCCGGTTAAGCATGTGTTGTACAAGATGTTTTGGGTTGAATTGGAAAGATTTATTATGAAAAAACTGAACATTGTTTTACAGCTAACTGGACTGGACATATTAATATACTTCATCAAACACTTGATAAAGAAAAGGAATATCTTATTCAAATGTTGATTTTACTGGGGAAATTTCACATTCATAAAGTAAAATGGTCTGACTCCAAACCAAACTTCTTTCACTTTAAACAAGAGCTTAAGAATTACTGTATTATGCTAAAAAACTGTAACAGTAAAAAATCTGACAGAGCTCACATGATTACAAGCAAATATGACAATGCTAGTTGAATGACACCTTTTTTATTTTCTTTTTTCTCTCTCTCTCTTTGTTAATTTATTTATTTTATATAACTCTGGCTTTGTTGATTGTAAAATAATTGTATACTTTTGTTTAATTGCATATTTCTCATTGTACTATTGTTGACTGCAAAAAAAAAAAAATAAAAAAAAAAACTTAGGCCAATAGACTTTTTTGACATTTCATTCAAGTGACAAATCCTGGGGTTGTAAATGGACATGTAAAAACGTTTCTGGATAATTTTTGCACTCAATAAAGCCACATACCTTCTATGTAAATATCAAAGAACAATTTAAAGAGCACCAATTATTCTAATAAATTAGCACGTTAGCACGTTATTGTAATATCCCATAGTACATACATGTTATTAAAACTTGAACTAATGCACTGTGAGTCTTATAAATTGCTTACATACCTCACCGATTTCTGCATGTCTGGAAAACGCTCGGATTTAGTTCCTGTCTCCGCCTCCCAAAATGTCTAGTGTATTCGGATTGGTCAGATGACTACTCAACTGTTATTGGTCAACTGGGTTCGGCGTGTGTTTGAAAGGTTACGCCCCTGACTACGCGTGGGTTTTCCGGTTCTGACTGAGAGTCACAGGCAACATAAACAAGCGCTATATTTCTCTATAAACGATGGTGTCTGTACTGCCTTACCACTTCAAGCTCGATCCAGAGAGTTCAGACGGCCGTTATGATATAAACGATCTCCGTCAATGAACGCGATTGGATTTAACTTTTTTAGGTGTCCTTAGCTCTGCCAGAATGCTAAACGAAGACGAAAATGTGTTGCAAAGACATCCAAAAGGTAATTATAACGTACTACATTACTTTGCAAACTATATGGAAACACCAAATGTAGCACATAGAAAGTATTTTTTGAAATGATTATAAAACTATTTCACTTATTAACATTATTTACCTATAGTAAACTTTATTATAAAAGCCTGCTTACATACTATTTTACTGTGCAAACTATATGGAAACACCAAATGTAGCACATAGAAAGTATTTGTTGAAATGATTATAAAACTATTTCATTTGTTAACATTATTTTACTATAGTAAACTTTATTATAAAAGACCGCTTACATACTATATTACTGTGCAAACTATATGGAAACACCAAATGTAGCACATAGAAAGTATTTGTTGAAATGATTATAAAACTATTTCACTTATTAACATTATTTTACTATAGTAAACTTTATTATAAAAGACTGTTACATACTATATTACTGTGCAAACTAACACCAAATGTAGCACAAAGAAAGTATTAATTGAAATGAATGTTCTACATTATTTCACTATGGTAAACTTTTTTATGAAAGACTGCTTACTTATAAGTGCTATGTTTTTACTTATTAGGTTTTAAGGAGAATGCAACATGTTCCAGGGCCTCTTACCTGCGTGATTCATCATCCAGGTTTTGCACAAATTGTCTAAATCCCTACACACAGAACATTTATTGTACTGACTATAAGCCTTTGAGGTGCAGGACTAGAGTAAGTTTTATTACATTTTTAAACCAATAACACTAAAGTATCATTATAGTAACAAAGTACCCAAAAGAACAAAAGATGTAACTTTAAAGAAAATATAATAGTCAGTCAAAAGTTTTTTTTATTTATTACAAATATATATTTAAATGTTAAACAATATATAAATAAACATACTTTAGTAACCATATTGTGCTCTTGTTTCAAAAATTGTTCAATTCATTTCTTACAGCTATCTATTCAGATAAATGGCATATCAAAGCTTTGTCAGCTGGTGCTATTTAAGACGACACTATAAGGTTATCATCCTGTCGTGTGTTGTTCTCCAGATACGCTTGGAGCTTCCTGATCAGATCGGTCACAATTTTGGCTTTCGACGACCCCTGCACTGAAGATGGCATGCAATCACCTCCTCCTTTGAAGGTCTCTCAAACTGTGATGCCAGGTCCATTGGAATCAGGGCTTCCTTCAGCTTATCTTCAAATACCTCATCAAACACAAGCCTGATCACATCCTCCACATAACTGTAGAAATATTGCAGTCAATAAATCTTTTGTTTTGATCATTTATTTCCCTGCTTCATACATTAAGTTTTTAATTATGAATGTATTTGAAATAAAACATTACTGCTTACGGTATGTCACTTGTGTGTTTTGGGAACATAGCCTTGTACTTTCCCTCTCCTGCTTTTATTACGGCTTGGTGACATTGTAATGGATGGCTGCAAGGTACAAATACCTGTAAAATATAAACAAGCAATTAATTTATTGTAAAAGTAAATACTACTTTATTTAACACAGTTACTAAAATACTTAAATACCTGCACAGCATTCCAATAAATGAGAAAATCAATTTTTTTTGCTGCAAATCTGAAATCTCAGGCTACGGACGGCAAAGGCATCCACTGATGATGGTGATGGAAACATTGTGAAACGATGCTACTGCCTGGGTTCCTATTATTATGCAGAGAAAAAAACTTTATCATCATCAGTTATACATCTAAGACTGGTAGTGGTTTCACTAGCTAAATACATCATATGTGTTACACACCTTTGCTCCTCATATGCCAGTCTGACTCCTTGTACTGTGTGTAATGATGTTGCATGTTTGCATACAGTGTAGAAGGATGTGTCCAGCTGCGAATCTAGGATATAGACAAATAAAACAAACATGTATTCAGTCAAAAATACATATTATAACAATAGAGTACAACGACTATAAATCGTTAGACTATTCATTAAAACGTAAATGTATTACATATTACATGGCCCAACATTAGCAACACACATTACGTGTTTACTTCGTTTCAAAGTCTAAGAAAGCTTCAAGTAAATACAACAGTAAAATACATATAACTTTAAACAAATCATCTGTACTTAGAGTTTCTAGAGTTTTATCATGAGAACAAATTTTACTGGTAACAGTTTAGCTGGCATTTGTATTTGTATTTAGCTTAGCAACTTAGCAAGTTTGTAAACATGTCTAAACCAACATCGATAAAAAAACGATAGTCTGCATAATTCAACATACACGTGTGTAAATATGGTACGTTGTTTATGAAATACAGTATTACAACACAAAACAATTAGCTTGCAAGCTTAGCTCTACACGCACATTATGTTAATCTCCGGTTACCGGTTACGTAACGTACAGTAAAAGGCAAATAATAAACGTGAATACTTACAGCCTGTGATCCAGAAGTGCACAGTAATCCAACTTTCAAGAGGAGACGTCGTGCAAATCCAGCTTCGGTTCATAAGAAGCAGTTATTGTGAAAACTCCGTGAACAACTTCTGACTGGATTTTTCCGGAACCGTATTAAACATGATGTCCTCTGTGGAAGTCCATAAAGTGCTATTTTGCCCTCGCATCTAAAGAGACAGCGTCTACTCGAGAGATTTAATCGCTTAAACAATGAAACAAGAGTTTGCAAACAGAGTAAAAGCAGGGACTCCCAACCTCCGCCATTTTAGCTCTCTTCTGACTCGGCGCTCCCCACCCCACCCCCGTCTTTGAGGGCGTACCCAAGCAAAGCAGAGAGGGCTGAACTATGATAATGTTGGTCTTATCTACGTCACTAATCCCAGGAAGTAAACTGTTGCCTACAATCCGAGTGTTTTTTGTAGTCCTCGAACGTTAGAGACGATAACTCGCGTCATCGTTTTCTTTGAGGTATGTACTTTTTGAATATCGTTAGCATGTACTAATGCACACTTACACACAAAAGGATGTTTAAAAACGTGTATCCCATAATAGGTGCTCTTTAACATATTGTTTCAATGCATTCTTTGGCACCTTTAATCTAAGTTGTCTATTTATTATGGTTACACATGTAAAAAACAACAAATATAGAATAGGCCTATTTTATTTTTATTTTATATTTTACATTTTTTGTGATGTCAGTGAAAATTCTGACTGGGCAAGTAAAATACTGAACCATCAGATTTCTTCCCAATCTACTCCGCACTCCAGTATAACACGTTATACTTATTTAACAGTGATCACAAAAAAAAAAACTTTCTATACTGTCAAAAGTTATTTTATAGTTCGTGCTTTCTTATTTTCTGAGCAGTCTGTTTAAACTACATATACTGTTACAAGTTTGCAACTCTTCAGGTACACAAAACAATGTCCCTGAATCGTTATGTGTAACAGCGTGTCCGATATTTTGTGCATAAAACTGTTAATATAAGATTTTTTTCTTCCACACTCACTTACCGGTAGCCTGCCTGCATAATCATTCACATCGCGTCTCGTTCAGGCTGAGCTTTGGCGCTACAAGCGCGAATGCAGCCTAAATTACACGAGGAAAGACAAACCAATCATAAAGCGAAGTAAGTTAGAGAGGCGGGACTTAAGAAAGGTAAAGCCAATCGTATTAGCGATGTGAGTTGTGGAGGCGGGACTCATCTGTTAACAGTTTGTGTAGCACAAATACGCTATTTTTCTTTTTATAAGAGTTTAAATCTCATTTAAATGATTCCTGAATAAATTCATGTTAAATTAAATAATTAATACGTAAAAAAACACAAGAAACAGACAGACATCAGTTTGTTTTATATATATATATATATATATATATATATATATATAAAGATCATTTGTTTGGCTGAAATGATTGCTAGGGACAATTCAGGGTTCCCTGTAGGGACATGTCCCTAGCGTCCCTACCCAAATCGACGACCCTGGTCGTGACGAACAATGAGACACGAGACCAAAACAACCAAGTCTCAATTAAGTAGTCAGAGACAGTCATGTTTTTTATCTGACTCTTACGTGTACACAGTCGTTCGACTACATTCTCCTGTAGGCGCATACACATGCCTACAATGTACGCGGGAATTAAAAAATCCGATGGTGCGTACGCAATAAGCACGCACTCCCCAAAGTGCGTCACACGAACTGTACTTGTAAGCGAATTGCAAACAATCCCTGATCAGCTGATCATTGCCACAGGGCAAAAGATTCGGGGCTGTTCTGGTGAGACAACATGACAACTACTGTACATTCAAGTTTCATACACTCCAGAAAATAATATGATGTGACCATTGATGACTAATGAACACAATATAAAAGAAAACCACGTATGTGAAGAAATTCTTAAGTGAGAATACAAATGACAATCCAGTAGAACTGCAAAAACTAGAAACTGAACCTGTCAAATTAGGGACGGTGAATCCTAAAGAGGGAATTCCTAATAAAATACTTACCCAGAGTGAGCCAATAGGTGGCGCGATTGCTCCACAAATGAGACCAGAGAGACAACTAAAACTACCAGAATTTAAAGACTAGCGAAATCCCGTTGAAGAATGAGATGCACTGCATTTACAAAAGTGTATTGTTCAGTATATTTACAAGTAAATTTGAAAGGTATCTGGAATTAAAAGTTTCTCTAGTTAATGAGAAATGTTCAAAGAAACACTAGCATTTATCTACCATTTGAAAGAAGCATGCTGAAAATGATTGTTGAATATGTTGTTTACAATGTGATCCACATGGATGTTTAATTCTAAGCAATAAGGGAAAGACCCGTTATGTGTTACAAGCTGGATTAAACTTTCTCTGACTGGAGCCGAGATTATTAATATAATTTAATTAGAATATTTGGGGAAATTTGTGCATCATTGTAAATAATTAAAAGTGAACATAAATGTTTATTTGTAATGTTTGAAAATTCATTTTGTTATGATTTTGATTCGTTTAAAAGTCAAGCGAAATATAACAAATGTTATTTCAGAATATCACAAAAAAAAGGTTTATTGTGAAGACTTGCATTTGACAGATACTGACTGAAAATTGGAAAATGGACAATAACAATATGACAAGTGGATCGCCGACTACGTTTCCCCCTAGTGGACGCAGTTCTACTAATGAGTACTATGAAAAGTTGCCTGTTTCCACTTTTGTGTCTTTAAACGCTCGTTTTTTTGTGGTCGACAGCTTATAAAAACTTATTTACAGATTAAACCTAAAAACAGAATAATACTTAAAAGCTGCTGTGTGACAAGGTGTACAGCTAACAAGCCAAAAAACCCAGAAATAAGTTTTTATAAGCTGTCGACCTCAAAAAATGAGTGTTTAAAGACACAAAAGTGGAAACGGGCAACTATATACCTATATACTATAAACCATATTGTCACACAGCAGCTTTTAGGCATTATTCTGTTTTTGTTATAAGCCAGAAATGACAAGGAGGCAGCCTCTCGCAATACAAAGTCAATGGAGAGGGCTGGATTGTTTCCCCCCGGTAGGCGTGGTTTTCAAATTTGCATAACTTCGCTCTGTCTCTATAAAGGCTAGATGTAGGCGGAGTCTATAACGTCATCACCTAGTGGCCATCACCTCAAACAAGCTCTCTCACTCGTTGCATTGTGTTTTAATGGTGCATGTACTTTTAAATGACCATAACTTGCTACATTTTCTACCGATTTTCAAATGGTTTGGTTTCTTATAAACGTTATTAACGTGGCTATAATTCTGGGCGCTTTAACATGTTTCATGAAAATTATGCATAAGTGTGCAGTGTCATAGGTACATCTCTGACATTTATAACAAACCAAATCGGTAGAAAATTGAGCAAGTTATGTTTATTTAAAAGTAGTGATAGACCAATATATCGGCGCAATTTTTGCGAGTTTTATGTTTATCGGCATCGGCCGATACGTGGCTACACTACAGACATAGTACACAAAAATACACAAAAATACACAAACACAACATTAAACATTAAATACAAACATACACTAATACTCAAAATATACTTAAACACTTTGTCAGACCATAAAGCTGTGAAAATAGTCAAGGCTAAACTCTCGGGCCACGATACACAGGCAAACAGAAACCGCAACGCATAGATGACGCAGATCTGGGTGGTGCACGGTCACACAGAAACAGTAACGCTCAGATGACGTGCATCCAAGTGGCACACAATCACCCCTTTTATATCATATTTAACAAGGATTTCTCTGATTCACCAATTAGCTAATGATTTAACCTCTAATGCCTCAATAGTGCCACAACAGCAACAATGTTAATAGAATAAAACATATAGGCTTAATATACAAAAAGGGAAATTATGCTGCTATAATGAAACAAAGACAAAAGCAAAAGACAATAGCGGACAGATTGAATGCCTAAGTAGGCTATAGTCCAAATAACCAGTTCTGTACCATGTTACTCAAGAAATGTATCATAAAGAGTATCTTCAAACACTTCACTATATCTTAAAGAACAAGATTCAACAAGTCAAGATTAAGTACAAGAACATTTTGCAGGCTGGTGATTTTGCAGGCTGCATCTGACCCGCCGTCCTTCAGTCTTGCAAAGTCTCAGATATGGCGAAAAGCAGGATCACTTTACGGCAAACAACACAGAGGCAGGAGAATGAAACACGGCTTGCAATTGTTGCAAATGGCAGAGCCGGGGAAGAAGCAGCGAAAACCCTTGTCGGAAGATTCCAAGAAAAGAAAAAGAGCTTCAGACCTAACATATATATATATATATATATATATATATATATATGGAGGGGGGAGGGACAACAGTTCGTTTTCACGACAGTGTGTTTGAAAGCATTTACTTCCAGACACTAGTGACTAGAGGGAACTCATAGAGAAATAACACTCAGACTTGTCTAGGCTGCGTTCCACTCCAGTTTAAGACACGCACTCGCAAACTTCCCTAAACACTTCCCTTCAGGGGAATCCCTGTCGCCATTTTAAAGTGTGTTCCACTTCGTCAAGTGAATGAGGGAAGTTTGTATGGACAGACCCTCGCTCCCTCGATTTTGACCGAGGAAGCGAGGCTGCCTCATGTGTACACTTCATGCAGCTCCATATTCCACAATGCAACATGATTGTGATGTCACTTCAGCAACTTGCGCTTTGCACAGTTCAAATTATGGAGGGGGCGGTCTACATTTTCCATGTGATCAAGGGCTTAGGGCGATTCAAGTGTTCTAGCAGAAGTGGGCACTCGTACAACGTAAGCAATGACGGAGTGAACGAGACTGAGGGAAGTAAGCGAGGAAAGGTCATAAAAAAATGGAATTCAGGGCTGGTGTCCCTTTAAAAAAGTCTAATTTTCTGGAACAGGGGTGACTGCAATCCACTGCACAAATGACGTTATGGAAATCTGTAACAAAAAATAATGACTGTCCTACTGTGACTGTGCTAATGTATAACTTTATGGAGTAATCTGTTGTTATTGCAGTGCTACGCAGACCATCTGTGGGACAATGAGAGTGTGGCTCTGTGCTTTCCTGTGTAATTGCCCTGCTAAAAAACCAATAGACACCATCACAGAAATTCTATTGGTTTTATTGGAAATTTTATTGGTTCTAATGGAATATGGCCCAAAACACACTACAGTGTAATGGTTTTATTGGTAAAAGCTAATGGTTCCTATTGGTATTTTAATGGAAACCAATAGAATTTTCTGTAATGGTTTTATTGTTTTTTTCAGCATGATGTATCTTTGATCATGGGTACTTGGCCAGCAACATCAAGAGCACGTGCATCAGGAAAGCAATGAGTGTGCACTGTTAAATACGTTCTGGAAGATGAATTATCTGATGATCAAAGCATCGCTTTCCGTCTCACAAAGCGGTTCCTGTTGGGGATCTCATAGACTGATGGTGCCACAAGGGGAGGTCAGGTCAGAATGTTTTGAGTGCAGCTCTCCGCTTTCGTTGCGTACTTCTTCAAAAGGTTGTAGATCAGCTTCTCCACAGCCTCCAGTTCAGACCGCACTGACTACAGCTTGAGTGTGTCCTCACCTGAAACTATCGCCATTATTAAAATTTGAAATTGAAACTTGGTGGGAGAGGATAGATAAAACAAACAGCACTTTGAAACAATTGCTCTGGTTTACTGCCTTGTAATCACAAGGGAACCACTTTACGTGCTATACTATCGGTGCCATTGCTGCGGTTACGCACATGGAGGTGAAGCCATCGAGCGGCCATATTGGTATGCTGTAACCAACAGAGGGTGTCATTGACTTACATTCAAAATCATGGTTTAAATTCACCTGGTTTACAGTGCATCAGTGGTACAAGATTAGTTTTTAGGATATGTGTTCGCAAAATAATTGTTACTTGTTATGTTATTTGCAATGCTTGTGTTTCACTCGGGTAAGATAAGGAATATATAGATGGTTTCATCGGACGCACGTGCAGTGACCCAATTACGCATCTGGTCGAAACTTTACTTCCTTGTTTAATGGTCTGACTAGTGGCTAAATTGAACTCTGGAACAAAAACCTTGTCAAAAATAACAAATGTTTTGGTTTCCTAAAGACAGGGGGAGATGACAATCATGAATCGCCACTATGTGAAGGGAGGTTTGGCAGCCGGTTTGTAGTTAACATTGTATACATTTGTATACATACGTTTGCGCTGTAAGAATGAACAGAGAGACTTCACATATGAAAACAGAGACTAGTAAAGGTGCTGTTTTATCATTGAAATGCATCCTATTAATTTAATAGAATGTTTGTGCATACCAGAGGTGTGGTGGCTGCAGCATTGTGAAATCATGCGCAATCAAGTAATTTATACAGATCAGTGGGTTCTTCATTGCTGCATTATGACACTTACAGTGATTTCCCTATGATTTTGATTTTAATATAAAATACTATCTGGGTATGAACACCCACCGTGGAAACACACAAAGATATATCATATAATAAAATCTTAGAATAAAAACAGAGTAGGACAAGCACAATGGCATACTAATATAGTACATGCGATACAGTGGATAATACAGAATAACTCTTTTGAATTGCTACAGAATTATGCTGAACTGGTTTCTACGCCTTCAGACGTTTCAGTACATGGTACATTTCATTTCTTTATTTAAGAAATTCAAATGCATTCATAAACACATTTACGTCAACAACTCAAACAGGAAAATTCTGAAGCAGCCAACTATGCAAACATATAACAATAGGAAGTGTGAAATGATTCTTAAAATCAAATGATAATCATGATGAAATGATTAATATTAAATTAACAATTATTTTTGATAGAGGACAGAATATTTATGATTTGTTTTTTATTAGGACTTTGTGTCCCTTTAAGTTGATGGTAGAACATTTACATAATTTTCCAAGAGACTTTGATTTTTTTTATATTTTGTTATATGTAACTAAAAGTATGCAAGTGGCTTCAAGAATATACCACCTTGTAAATAAGTTTTTTTTTATGTCAACAAAATCTAGAAAAGGCATTTAGCTGATTTTGCCTTATATTATGTAATTTTTTATCCCAAATCTAGTGCTAAGTGATTAAGTATTAAATGTTGCATATTTGAAAAAAACCTAATAGAATACTAATACTAATATGAATATAAAAAGTGCTGTGTTTTTGATATGCGATTTTGAAACACTAAAATAAAAACAGAATCCACCTTAACTTTTTTATAGCTGCTGTTTTATGCAATGAACGCTCAATGTCATTCCTGCTGTCATTCTCTTGTCATAAATTTCCACCCACTAAAATATGTTCCTTTAAAGTGATTGTCCTTATCCTTTATACTGTCTTGTCTTACCTTACACTCCCTCTTCTTTCTTGCCTGTGCCTTTGGCCAAACAACAGTCAAGGAAAATAACTAACTCTACCAAGGCCTTCTTTGTTATTTTAGACTTACTTATTGAAGTAATTTGAGAAACTTGCCTCACAACTTCAGATTGGCAAACACCAGAGCCACCTTATACACACTTCTGGTATCACCACAGCATTTACTTTCATTTAATGTCAAATCACTTAATCTGCTTCCCTATGTCTCTCCATGGCATCATTTTGTTCTGTGTTTTTCATTCATGCGTCCTGTATCAGAGAAGATCAAAATCTCAAAAAGTGCAATAAGTCTCAATCTTACTTACACTTTTCTCAGTATCATGGTCAATGCAATAATTTAAATTTGTAAACCACTACAAAATAGACTAACCTGGTCCAGTTTTACAAGTGCCAGAAATGTCATTATTAGACAGGTCTAAAATTGTTTATGACATATTTAGGCTCGCATTGTTAGAAATTGTCTACTTCATTGCGTAGAACCAAAGGCTCCATACGTATATGCTGCAATTCAAAATTACAAATAAATAAAGACCTGTTATGCCACAATGGGTGTGCCATGACAATAGGTATGCACGTCTTGATAATTATAAGATGTCCTTGACTTAAACATAATAATATGAATGAACATAAATCAGTACAAAACATTTTAGTTAAAATATTCTTACCTGGTCCATAATTTTAATTAAAAAAATAAAGAGTTATGATGTGAAATAACAAACATTTTGGACTTTCTTATAGCTTTAAGATATTATAGGATATTAGAAAGTTATTTTATCTTTCCACTATCCCTATTTAAGTGCCAAATTTCATGGCTGAACAGCTTTTATAAGCAAACATGTTCTGACATTTTTGTTAAAAGTATCTTCAGGTATTACATTACAAATCTCATGAATAACAAATAAGAAGAAACTAAACGGTGGGAGTCAAATGTGTGATGGACACACCCAATGACATCAAAACAACAACTGTTGACAACTGACAGCAATAGTCATGCATGATAACAAAAATCATTGTGTACAGTATATGTTCGGATATGCCTATATTAAAAGTTGTTGTAAACTCTGTTCACACCCAAACATGTATTAAAGAAATAAGGTATAGGCTACCTGTGAAATACGTGCCTTTGGTAATTTGGAATTGATTTATTAATTTATTTATACTTCATGTCATCATGAGCCTGCATTTCATTTTTAATCTGGTCAGTACTCCTTTGGCATCTGCATCAAGGAGATTCTCCGTAAGTTTCACAACAGACATGCACCTCCGTTTCATAATCACAAAACACATGCGCTTTTTATTAAAACAAATTTAGTTCAAACTATGATTCTTTTAAACAAACCAGTTTATATAACCTACTGTGTTGAACACAAAATTAAAAGACAGATGTCAGATAAGGTGGTTCAAATTAAATATTTTATGAGCCAAATATCTGATTCTTATAAGTGTTTGAATTATGTTAAAGATTTTTGGGGGGGTTCCCTAGCTAATAGCGTAGCTGTGATTTTACAAAGTAAGGTGTCCTAGATCAACATTTTTATAATAAAAAATACCCTTAACTGAAACCCATAAACCATGATAATTTGCTACCCCTCATATTAGTGTAGAATAATACTTTGAGAAGATTTTTTAGAAAGCCCCTAAAAGATGACTAAAGATAATAATTAAAGACTCTTATTTTCATCAATTAGGTGAAAATAATTCACACTCAAAGACATTGACTCGTCTGTCAATTCCTCCATAAAACAACATGATGTGCACTTGAGAGTTTACATTGATTTCAGACAGAAATCTTTTGGATAAGTTGCGGAATTGGGACAAATAATTGACAGTATCGCTTTGTGCCAGCGCTGCAGGAGAATTTTAAATTAATGTAGTATTTAAATCTTAGTAAAAACCAGAGGACCACCCTAATTTAGATTTTGTGCTTTAAAGGGGGTCCCTTAATGCTTAGGGTCCACCCCAGCCCCCCTTTCAATTTGAACGCTTCAACATTAGCCGATACACATTGTTTGGATATACACCCTGTATTGTTGACAGGAAAAAAGAATAACACTGTGTCAGTCTCTTTTGGTATGCGCGCTAAAGCAATCAGTCACCAAATTACCACACCTTACAAACGTCAACGTTTAAAACATCATCTAAAAAATGTTCTCCCTAGTTTGACAATTTACCTCAAAGAGGACAAATCACGGGACGCTCTGCAAGGACAATTACACCTATTAGTCCGCATGGTTATGAATTTGTACAGCAATAAAAGGTAGGATAGATCAAATCGTATTTGTTGATTAAAGTCTTATCTTTAATCTTTACATTAAAAGTTGTTATTTATTTATTTAAGATGATTTAATAATGTATAACATTTAGGGCTGTAAAATAATCATTTAAAACATCTTAAAAATCCTTCTGTTTGTCCTGTCGCCTTTGATGATCGTTTTTTTTATTTAGTTTATACATGTAATGAAACATTTGGGTAGTTATTAAGTTGATGGAATTTTAAACAACCACACAGAAGAGAGCGTTGTTTTCTGTCAAATAAATTAAAATGATGATCACAAGCCATACCCAAATTGATAAATTTTTTTGCTTCTAGAGATATGAAATGTGACTTAACTCCTACTTATTGTAGCCTAATGCTACTTTACAATCTTTGCATTCTTAATTTTAATTTTTTTAAAAGAGATACTGCTTAGATATTTATGAATTGATCTATTGGTTGAATATGTTTAGACTGAATTGAAGGGGGTTTGGGGGGGCTTGGGGGATCCGGGAACCCTCATAAGGCATTAGAACCCCCTATAAGAAGTAAAAAAATATACTTAGGGGGTCCCTCAAGTATTTTTATTTTAGTAAAGATAATGCTTGAAGTCTATTTTTAAGCTGGTGTCTCTTTAAAAATGCGAACGCACATCTATGAGCGCATTATTGTTTTATACCTGCTTATACACCGCTCAGATAAGCTATTTTAAAGAAAACTGGCTTTAACTCATTTAGCAGACGCTTTTGTCCAAAGCGACTTACAAATGAGGTGAACAATAGAAGCAATTAGAGAAAATTAGAGAACACCAATACATAACTGCAATTAAACTAGTCTCATCAAGTATAACACAGTACACATAGCCAAGGGTTAGTTTTTTATGCAGGTAATGTGATAAAGATACAGATGAAACTTTATATGCGAAAGCAACTTGCTCCTAACTACAATAATGCAATTTGCACTCAATTTGTTGAATGATCCACAAAACCACTAATACTAGATGTCCTGAGTCAAACTTTATATTTTAAAATGCTTAATAAACTACGCAGCCTTTAAACACAAAACATAGCATACATATTACATAAATCATACAGTTGTATTTTAAGGTAGCAATCCCCTTTTTAAATATTAAAAAAGGTTGAAAGGTTCTTTACAGTAATGCCATAGAATGCCAACTTTTTTATTTCCTCAAAAAACCATTTAGTCAAAGGTTCTTTAAAGAACCATTTATTTCTTACATTTATATAATCTGAAAATCTTTTTTTGACACAATGAATCTTTTTAATAAACAGAATGGTTCTTCGGATGTTGAATTGTTTTTATAGAAACATTTGGACAACAATGAAAATAAACAAAACCTCAATTAATATCAATAATCACTCTGGAATAAAAATAAACAAGAATATGATTGGCTGATGTTTTGACAGGAAATGCTCCATGACTATGATTTTTATTTATAATGCTTTGACCTGAAAAGTTATTTGTACGACAGTTATTTTCTGGTGCAGCCCAAAGAAAAAGAGACAAAACAATCTTAAACTCGGAATGTTAATTAAGTCTGATCAATATGGTATCTATGGTAAATTCAAACATAAAACAGTGGCCCTGCTGGCGCCATCTGCTGGCCCACAATTTGAAAATCACCGCCCTACAGCATTTAAATCATCATTTTTTTATTAAAACAAAGCTAAAACTTTCGCTAAAAATAAGGCTATGTTTTTTTTAAAATACCAATACCTTCACAATATAATAATAAAAAATAATGTATAAAAGTGTTCCTAATTAAATAAAAATTGTATTAAATCCAGACATAACTTAAAATTTCTCGAGCACAGCCATGGTTACTTTATGGTAAAGTTTAATCTGGATCAAAATGATCCAGATTTGGAAATCCATTTTTTTTTTTTTGCTATCCAGGATAAGGTAAACCATCTCACTTTTTTCACAATAGCTGTTTAGCTTAATTTATGATAAAACACGGCTATGACCGCTTCAATCAACGGTTATCACTGCGCCCTTAGCAACACCCTTAGCAACCACACGTATCAGTTTGAGAACGGTTTGTTGTTTTTATTTGAGCTTTCATGCAAATTACAAATTGGAACATTGTTGTTCATGGTCAGGGACTATTTTTTCTAGGGGAAGGAATGCTTTTATTGATTTAACTTCATGAAAGTTGCACTAATATATATTTTTTTTACTTTAATATTGTGTTGTAACCGTTTTATAAAAGCAATAAGGTACTCAAGGCAAGTGCTGTATCTTGAATAACTTATTCACAATACAGCACAGCCCCTGGTACCTTATTGCTTACATAAAGGATTAGTAAACAGTCACTACTCTCCTTCACCTGGATCAGTCTGACCATTTATCCCTCTGTCTCACGTCTACATAATACATCTCTCATCAAAAGAACCAAGCCTTCTTTGAGAACCATAAGAACTTGGCCATAAGGGGCGTCTACTCAACTCCTGGACTTTTTTGATTGTACTCAGTGGAATTTATTTGCATATAAATTGAGTATAAATGACACCTCTACTGTCCTGTCATACCTGCAATTCTGCATCGTATGCATAGTGCATATATTAACCCTGCAGTTTCAGAGAAAAGGCAAGTCCTAAACTAAAACGTTTTAGGTATCTCAACTGAAAAATTACTTACAAATCTTAAAATAGATACACACCAGTAACGTCTTTTCCTAAAGCATGTTTATAAAAGATGTTTAAACAGGCCTAAATGTTTTCCGCTGACAAGCACATTTGAAAAAAAACATGAGAGTACGTGAAAACAGAGCAGACTGGCAGCAAATTTCTCTGCATGCTTTCCAATAAATCTTGGGGTACTGTGATAGCAAATGCCATTTAGACTGTGCAGTATCACATACACAATACAACCAAACTCACAAAATATTGACTAAAGACAATATAGACTTGTAAAGCTAACCAGTAAGACGTCAAAATAACCAACTAGCAAAAAAGTAACCTACATAATCATCATTTTTATAATCGCTCGTTGATGTCACTTTCGAGCAGTTGGGTACTCAAGCCCATTATTAATTCCCTCTCAGAATATACCAAGGATAAAAAAATTTTAAATAGGTGGCTCACAATTGAAAATGTAAATTGTCAGTCAAAGAAAGTCTCACTCAAATCACTGAAATCTTTTTCTTTTTTTTCGCCTGTATCTATTTTTCACTTTCTTTCACTCCTCAAATGTAACTACAATACTATGCATTTTACAAATTATATTTTTTATTTTAGCAGGTCCTTTATTTCAAAGTATAATGGCAAAAGAAAAACTTTCCTCACCATATGTAAGTGAATCTTTTTACATTTTGTTTCTTTGTATATATACAATATGTATAAAATGAACTTAAATAATATGTATGTAAATAATATAATATGACATTAAATATTGATGATTTAAATTATTTTTCATAAAATAGATAATATCAATTCAATATTTTTTTTTTAGATAAACACTCTTAAATAACATCTTATACAAATGTTTTTATTTTATTTAATAGTATGTATATGGTGGACATTGTGTGGAGGAACTGATGCTTCAACAACCACAACTGTTGCTCCAACAACCACAACAGTTGATCCAACCACCACAGATGCTCCAACCACCACCACAGTTGCTCAAACAACCACAACTGTTGCTCCAACAACCACAACTGCTGCTCTAACGACCACAACTGTTGCCCCAACCACCACAGTTGCTCCAACAACCACAACTGCTGCTCCAACGACCACAACAGTTGCCCCAACAACCACAGTTGCTCCAACAAAGACAACTGTTGCTCCAACAACCACAACTGTTGCTCCAACCACCACCACAGTTGCTCAAACAACCACAAATGCTTCTCCAACGACCACAACAGTTGCCCCAACCACCACAGTTGCTCCAACAACGACAACTGTTGCTCCAACAACCACCACGGTTGCTCCAACCACCACCACAGTTGCTCCAACAACCACAACTGTTGCTCCAACGACCACAACTGTTGCTCCAACAACCACAACTGTTACACCAACGACCACCACAGTTGCTCCAACGACCACAACTGTTGCTCCAACGACCACAACTGTTGCACCAACGACCACAACTGTTGCACTAACGACCACCACAGTTGCACCAACGACCACAACTGTTGCACTAACGACCACCACAGTTGCTCCAACAACCACAACTGCTGCTCCAAGGACTACAACAGTTGCCCCAACCACAACTGTTGCTCTCACAACCACAACTGTTGCTCCAACGACCACAACTGTAGCACCAACGACCACAACAGTTGCCCCAACCACCACACTTGCTCTCACAACCACAACAGTTGCTCAAACGACCACAACTGTAGCACCAATGACCACAACAGTTCCTCCAACAACCGCAACTATTGCTCCAACGACCACCACAGTTGCCCCAACCACCACAGTTGCTCCAACGACGACAACTGTTGCTCCAACAACCACCGCGGCTGCTCCAACCACCACCACAGTTGTTCCAACGACCACAACTGTTGCTCCAACGACCACAACTGTTGCTCCAACAACCACAACTGCTGCTCCAACGACCACAACAGTTGCCCCAACCACCACAGTTGCTCCAACAACGACAACTGTTGCTCCAACAACCACCACGGTTGCTCCAACCACCACCACAGTTGCTCCAACGACCACAACTGTTGCTCCAACCACCACCACAGTTGCTCAAACAACCACAACTGTTGCTCCAACAACTACAACTGCTGCTCCAACGACCACAACCGTTGCTCCAACAACCACCACGGCTGCTCCAACCACCACCACAGTTGTTCCAACGACCACAACTGTTGCTCCAACGACCACAACTGTTGCTCCAACAACCACAACTGCTGCTCCAACGACCACAACAGTTGCCCAAACCACCACAGCTGCTCCAACAACGATCACTGTTGCTCCAACAACCACCACGGTTGCTCCAACCACCACCACAGTTGCTCCAACGACCACAACTGTTGCTCCAACGACCACAACTGTTGCTCTAACGACCACTACTGTTGCTCCAACAACCACAACTGTTGCACCAACGACCACAACTGTTGCACCAACAACCACCACAGTTGCTCCAACGCCCACAACTGTTGCTCCAACAACCACAACTGCTGCTCCAACGACTACAACAGTTGCCCCAACCACAACTGTTGCTCCAACGACCACAACTGTTGCTCCAACGACCACAACAGTTGCTCCAACGACCACAACTGTTGCTCCAACAACCACAACTGCTGCTCCAACAACTGTTGCCCCAACAAGCACAGTTGCTCTCACAACCACAACTGTTGCTCCAACGACCACAACTGTAGCACCAATGACCACAACAGTTCCTCCAACAACCACAACTGTTGCTCCAACGACCACCACAGTTGCCCCAACCACCACAGTTGCTCCAACGACGACAACTGTTGCTCCAACAACCACCACGGCTGCTCCAACCACCACCACAGTTGTTCCAACGACCACAACTGTTGCTCCAACGACCACAACTGTTGCTCCAATGATCACAACTGCTGCTCCAACCACCACCACAGTTGCACCAACCACCACCACAGTTGCTCAAACAACCACAACTGTTGCTCCAACAACTACAACTGCTGCTCCAACGACTACAACCGTTGCTCCAACCACCACAGTTGCTCCAACAACGACAACTGTTGCTCCAACAACCACCACGGTTGCTCCAACCACCACCACAGTTGCTCCAACCACCACCACAGTTGCTCAAACAACCACAACTGTTGCTCCAACAACTACAACTGTTGCTCCAACGACCACAACTGTTCCTCCAACGACCACAACTGCTGCTCCAACGACCACAACAGTTGCCCCAACTACCACAGTTGCTCCAACAACGACCACTGTTGCTCCAACAACCACCACGGTTGCTCCAACCACCACCACAGTTGCTCCAACGACCACAACTGTTGCCCTAACGACCACTAATGTTGCTCAAACGACCACAACTGTTGCTCCAACGACCACAACTGTAGCACCAATGACCACAACAGTTCCTTCAACAACCACAACTGTTGCTCCAACGACCACAACAGTTGCCCCAACCACCACAGTTGCTCCAACGACGACAACTGTTGCTCCAACAACCACCACGGCTGCTCCAACCACCACCACAGTTGTTCCAACGACCACAACTGTTGCTCCAACGACCATAACTGTTGCTCCAACAACCACAAGTGCTGCTCCAACGACCACAACAGTTGCCCCAACCACCACAGTTGCTCCAACAACGCCAACTGTTGCTCCAACAACCACCACGGTTGCTCCAACCACCACCACAGTTGCTCCAACGACCACAACTCTTGCTCCTACAACGACAACTGTTGCTCCAACAACCAAAACTGCTGCTCCAACCACCACCACAGTTGCTCCAACCACCACCACAGTTGCTCCAACCACCACCACAGTTGCTCCAACCACCACCACAGTTGCTCCAACCACCACCACAGTTGCTCCAACAACCACAACTGTTGCTCCAACAACTACAACTGCTGCTCCAACGACCACAACCGTTGCTCCAACAACCACCACGGCTGCTTCAACCACCACCACCACAGTTGTTCCAACGACCACAACTGTTGCTCCAACGACTACAACTGCTGCTCCAACAACCACAACTGGTGCTCTAACGACCACTACTGTTGCTCCAACGACCACAACTGTTGCACCAACAACCACAACTGTTGCACCAACGACCAACACAGTTGCTCCAACGACCACAACTGTTGCTCCAACAACCACAACTGTTGC
Source organism: Paramisgurnus dabryanus (assembly GCF_030506205.2). Lineage (NCBI taxonomy): Eukaryota > Metazoa > Chordata > Actinopteri > Cypriniformes > Cobitidae > Paramisgurnus > Paramisgurnus dabryanus. The sequence goes on from NC_133340.1 coordinate 4,598,013, forward strand.
TCCAACGACCACCACAGTTGCCCCAACCACCACAGTTGCTCCAACGACGACAACTGTTGCTCCAACAACCACCACGGCTGCTCCAACCACCACCACAGTTGTTCCAACGACCACAACTGTTGCTCCAACGACCACAACTGTTGCTCCAATGATCACAACTGCTGCTCCAACCACCACCACAGTTGCTCCAACCACCACCACAGTTGCTCAAACAACCACAACTGTTGCTCCAACAACTACAACTGTAGCACCAATGACCACAACAGTTCCTTCAACAACCACAACTGTTGCTCCAACGACCACAACAGTTGCCCCAACCACCACAGTTGCTCCAACGACGACAACTGTTGCTCCAACAACCACCACGGCTGCTCCAACCACCACCACAGTTGTTCCAACGACCACAACTGTTGCTCCAACGACCACAACTGTTGCTCCAACAACCACAACTGCTGCTCCAACGACCACAACAGTTTCCCCAACCACCACAGTTGCTCCAACAACGCCAACTGTTGCTCCAACAACCACCACGGTTGCTCCAACCACCACCACAGTTGCTCCAACGACCACAACTCTTGCTCCTACAACGACAACTGTTGCTCCAACAACCACAACTGCTGCTCCAACCACCACCACAGTTGCTCCAACCACCACCACAGTTGCTCCAACCACCACCACAGTTGCTCCAACCACCACCACAGTTGCTCAAACAACCACAACTGTTGCTCCAACAACTACAACTGCTGCTTCAACGACCACAACCGTTGCTCCAACAACCACCACGGCTGCTTCAACCACCACCACAGTTGTTCCAACGACCACAACTGTTGCTCCAACGACCACAACTGTTGCTCCAACAACCACAACTGCTGCTCCAACGACGACAACAGTTGCCCCAACCACCACAGTTGCTCCAACCACCACCACAGTTGCTCCAACGACCACAACTGTTGCTCCAACAACCACAACTGCTGCTCCAACGACTACAACAGTTGCCCCAACCACAACTGTTGCTCCAACGACCACAACTGTTGCTCCAACAACGACAACTGTTGCTCCAACAACCACAACTGCTTCTCCAACAACCACCACAGTTGCTCCAACCACCACCACAGTTGCTCCAACCACCACCACAGTTGCTCCAACAACCACCACGGCTGCTTCAACCACCACCACAGTTGTTCCAACGACCACAACTGTTGCTCCAACGACCACAACTGTTGCTCCAACAACCACAACTGCTGCTCCAACGACGACAACAGTTGCCCCAACCACCACAGTTGCTCCAACGACTACAACTGCTGCTCCAACAACCACAACTGTTGCTCTAACGACCACTACTGTTGCTCCAACGACCACAACTGTTGCACCAACAACCACAACTGTTGCACCAACGACCACCACAGTTGCTCCAACGACCACAACTGTTGCTCCAACAACCACAACTGCTGCTCCAACGACTACAACAGTTGCCCCAACCACAACTGTTGCTCCAACGACCACAACTGTTGCTCCAACAACGACAACTGTTGCTCCAACAACCACAACTGCTGCTCCAACAACCACCACAGTTGCTCCAACCACCACCACAGTTGCTCCAACCACCACCACAGTTGCTCCAACCACCACCACAGTTGCTCAAACAACAACGACTGTTGCTCCAACAACTACAACTGTTGCTCCAACGACCACAACAGTTGCCCCAACCACCACAGTTGCTCCAACAACGACCACTGTTGCTCCAACAACCACCACGGTTGCTCCAACCACCACCACAGTTGCTCCAACGACTACAACTGTTGCTCCAACGACCACAACTGTTGCTCTAACGACCACTACTGTTGCTCCAACAACCACAACTGTTGCTCCAACGACCACAACTGTAGCACCAATGACCACAACAGTTCCTTCAACAACCACAACAGTTGCTCCAACGACCACAACAGTTGCCCCAACCACCACCACAGTTGCTCCAACCACCACGACAGTTGCTCCAACCACCACCACAGTTGCTCAAACTACCACAACTGTTGCTCCAACAACTACAACTGTTGCTCCATTGACCACAACTGTTTCTCCAACAACCACAACTGCTGCTCTAACGACCACAACAGTTGCCCCAACCACCACAGTTGCTCCAACAATGACCACTGTTGTTCCAACAACCACCACGGCTGCTCCAACCACCACCACAGTTGTTCCAACGACCACAACTGTTGCTCCAACGACCACAACTGTTGCTCCAACAACCACAAGTGCTGCTCCAACGACCACAACAGTTGCCCCAACCACCACAGTTGCTCCAACAACGCCAACTGTTGCTCCAACAACCACCACGGTTGCTCCAACCACCACCACAGTTGCTCCAACGACCACAACTCTTGCTCCTACAACGACAACTGTTGCTCCAACAACCAAAACTGCTGCTCCAACCACCACCACAGTTGCTCCAACCACCACCACAGTTGCTCCAACCACCACCACAGTTGCTCCAACCACCACCACAGTTGCTCCAACCACCACCACAGTTGCTCAAACAACCACAACTGTTGCTCCAACAACTACAACTGCTGCTCCAACGACCACAACCGTTGCTCCAACAACCACCACGGCTGCTTCAACCACCACCACCACAGTTGTTCCAACGACCACAACTGTTGCTCCAACGACCACAACTGTTGCTCCAACAACCACAACTGCTGCTCCAACGACGACAACAGTTGCCCCAACCACCACAGTTGCTCCAACCACCACCACAGTTGCTCCAACCACCACCACAGTTGCTCCAACGACTACAACTGCTGCTCCAACAACCACAACTGTTGCTCTAACGACCACTACTGTTGCTCCAACGACCACAACTGTTGCACCAACAACCACAACTGTTGCACCAACGACCACCACAGTTGCTCCAACGACCACAACTGTTGCTCCAACAACCACAACTGCTGCTCCAACGACTACAACAGTTGCCCCAACCACAACTGTTGCTCCAACGACCACAACTGTTGCTCCAACAACCACAACTGCTGCTCCAACGACGACAACAGTTGCCCCAACCACCACAGTTGCTCCAACCACCACCACAGTTGCTCCAACCACCACCACAGTTGCTCCAACGACAACAACTGCTGCTCCAACAACCACAACTGGTGCTCTAACGACCACTACTGTTGCTCCAAAGACCACAACTGTTGCACCAACAACCACAACTGTTGCACCAACGACCAACACAGTTGCTCCAACGACCACAACTGTTGCTCCAACAACCACAACTGTTCCTCCAACGACCACCACAGTTGCCCCAACCACCACAGTTGCTCCAACGACAACAACTGTTGCTCCAACAACCACCACGGCTGCTCCAACCACCACCACAGTTGTTCCAACGACCACAACTGTTGCTCCAACGACCACAACTGTTGCTACAATGATCACAACTGCTGCTCCAACCACCACCACAGTTGCTCCAACCACCACCACAGTTGCTCAAACAACCACAACTGTTGCTCCAACAACTACAACTGTAGCACCAATGACCACAACAGTTCCTTCAACAACCACAACTGTTGCTCCAACGACCACAACAGTTGCCCCAACCACCACAGTTGCTCCAACGACGACAACTGTTGCTCCAACAACCACCACGGCTGCTCCAACCACCACCACAGTTGTTCCAACGACCACAACTGTTGCTCCAACGACCACAACTGTTGCTCCAACAACCACAACTGCTGCTCCAACGACCACAACAGTTTCCCCAACCACCACAGTTGCTCCAACAACGCCAACTGTTGCTCCAACAACCACCACGGTTGCTCCAACCACCACCACAGTTGCTCCAACGACCACAACTCTTGCTCCTACAACGACAACTGTTGCTCCAACAACCACAACTGCTGCTCCAACCACCACCACAGTTTCTCCAACCACCACCACAGTTGCTCCAACCACCACCACAGTTGCTCCAACCACCACAGTTGCTCAAACAACCACAACTGTTGCTCCAACAACTACAACTGCTGCTCCAACGACCACAACCGTTGCTCCAACAACCACCCCGGCTGCTTCAACCACCACCACAGTTGTTCCAACGACCACAACTGTTGCTCCAACGACCACAACTGTTGCTCCAACAACCACAACTGCTGCTCCAACGACTACAACAGTTGCCCCAACCACAACTGTTGCTCCAACGACCACAACTGTTGCTCCAACAACCACAACTGCTGCTCCAACAACCACAACAGTTGCCCCAACCACCACAGTTGCTCCAACCACCACCACAGTTGCTCAAACAACCACAACTGTTGCTCCAACAACTACAACTGCTGCTCCAACGACCACAACCGTTGCTCCAACAACCACCACGGCTGCTTCAACCACCACCACAGTTGTTCCAACGACCACAACTGTTGCTCCAACGACCACAACTGTTGCTCCAACAACCACAACTGCTGCTCCAACGACGACAACAGTTGCCCCAACCACCACAGTTGCTCCAACCACCACCACAGTTGCTCAAACAACCACAACTGTTGCTCTAACGACCACTACTGTTGCTCCAACGACCACAACTGTTGCACCAACAACCACAACTGTTGCACCAACGACCACCACAGTTGCTCCAACGACCACAACTGTTGCTCCAACAACCACAACTGCTGCTCCAACGACTACAACAGTTGCCCCAACCACAACTGTTGCTCCAACGACCACAACTGTTGCTCCAACAACGACAACTGTTGCTCCAACAACCACAACTGCTGCTCCAACAACCACCACAGTTGCTCCAACCACCACCACAGTTGCTCCAACCACCACCACAGTTGCTCCAACAACCACCACGGCTGCTTCAACCACCACCACAGTTGTTCCAACGACCACAACTGTTGCTCCAACGACCACAACTGTTGCTCCAACAACCACAACTGCTGCTCCAACGACGACAACAGTTGCCCCAACCACCACAGTTGCTCCAACGACTACAACTGCTGCTCCAACAACCACAACTGTTGCTCTAACGACCACTACTGTTGCTCCAACGACCACAACTGTTGCACCAACAACCACAACTGTTGCACCAACGACCACCACAGTTGCTCCAACGACCACAACTGTTGCTCCAACAACCACAACTGCTGCTCCAACGACTACAACAGTTGCCCCAACCACAACTGTTGCTCCAACGACCACAACTGTTGCTCCAACAACGACAACTGTTGCTCCAACAACCACAACTGCTGCTCCAACAACCACCACAGTTGCTCCAACCACCACCACAGTTGCTCCAACCACCACCACAGTTGCTCCAACCACCACCACAGTTGCTCAAACAACAACAACTGTTGCTCCAACAACTACAACTGTTGCTCCAACGACCACAACAGTTGCCCCAACCACCACAGTTGCTCCAACAACGACCACTGTTGCTCCAACAACCACCACGGTTGCTCCAACCACCACCACAGTTGCTCCAACGACTACAACTGTTGCTCCAACGACCACAACTGTTGCTCTAACGACCACTACTGTTGCTCCAACAACCACAACTGTTGCTCCAACGACCACAACTGTAGCACCAATGACCACAACAGTTCCTTCAACAACCACAACAGTTGCTCCAACGACCACAACAGTTGCCCCAACCACCACCACAGTTGCTCCAACCACCACGACAGTTGCTCCAACCACCACCACAGTTGCTCAAACTACCACAACTGTTGCTCCAACAACTACAACTGTTGCTCCAACGACCACAACTGTTTCTCCAACAACCACAACTGCTGTTCTAACGACCACAACAGTTGCCCCAACCACCACAGTTGCTACAACAATGACCACTGTTGTTCCAACAACCACCACGGTTGCTCCAACCACCACCACAGTTGCTCCAACGACTACAACTGTTGCTCCAACGACCACAACTGTTGCTCTAACGACCACTACTGTTGCTCCAACGACCACAACTGTTTCTCCAACGACCACAACGGTAGCACCAATGACCACAACAGTTCCTTCAACAACCACAACTGTTGCTCCAACGACCACAACAGTTGCCCCAACCACCACAGTTGCTCCAACGACGACAACTGTTGCTCCAACAACAACCACGGTTGCTCCAACCACCACCACAGTTGTTCCGATGACCACAACTGTTGCTCCAACGACCACAACTGTTGCTCCAACAACCACAACTGCTGCTCCAACGACCACAACAGTTGCCCCAACCACCACAGTTGCTCCAACAACGACAACTGTTGCTCCAACAACCACCACGGTTGCTCCAACCACCACCACAGTTGCTCCAACGACCACATCTGTTGCTCCAACGACCACAACTGTTGCTCCAACAACAACAACTGTTGCTCCAACAACCACAACTGCTGCTCAAACCACAACCACAGTTGCTCCAACCACCACCACAGTTGCTCCAACCACCACCACAGTTGCTCCAACCACCACCACAGTTGCTCCAACCACCACCACAGTTGCTCCAACCACCACCACAGTTGCTCAAACAACCATAACTGTTGCTCCAACGACCACAACTGTTGCTCCAATGATCACAACTGCTGCTCCAACCACCACCACAGTTGCTCAAACAACCACAACTGTTGCTCCAACAACTACAACTGTAGCACCAATGACCACAACAGTTCCTTCAACAACCACAACTGTTGCTCCAACGACCACAACAGTTGCCCCAACCACCACAGTTGCTCCAACGACGACAACTGTTGCTCCAACAACCACCACGGCTGCTCCAACCACCACCACAGTTGTTCCAACGACCACAACTGTTGCTCCAACGACCACAACTGTTGCTCCAACAACCACAACTGCTGCTCCAACGACCACAACAGTTTCCCCAACCACCACAGTTGCTCCAACAACGCCAACTGTTGCTCCAACAACCACCACGGTTGCTCCAACCACCACCACAGTTGCTCCAACGACCACAACTCTTGCTCCTACAACGACAACTGTTGCTCCAACAACCACAACTGTTGCTCCAACAACCACAACTGCTGCTCCAACCACCACCACAGTTGCTCAAACAACCACAACTGTTGCTCCAACAACTACAACTGCTGCTCCAACGACCACAACCGTTGCTCCAACAACCACCAAGGCTGCTTCAACCACCACCACAGTTGTTCCAACGACCACAACTGTTGCTCCAACGACCACAACTGTTGCTCCAACGACCACAACTGTTGCTCCAACAACCACAACTGCTGCTCCAACGACGACAACAGTTGCCCCAACCACCACAGTTGCTCCAACCACCACCACAGTTGCTCCAACCACCACCACAGTTGCTCCAACCACCACCACAGTTGCTCCAACGACTACAACTGCTGCTCCAACAACCACAACTGTTGCTCTAACGACCACTACTGTTGCTCCAACGACCACAACTGTTGCACCAACAACCACAACTGTTGCACCAACGACCACCACAGTTGCTCCAACGACCACAACTGTTGCTCCAACAACCACAACTGCTGCTCCAATGACCACAACAGTTGCCCCAACCACCACAGTTGCTCCAACCACCACCACAGTTGCTCAAACAACCACAACTGTTGCTCCAACAACTACAACTGCTGCTCCAACGACCACAACCGTTGCTCCAACAACCACCACGGCTGCTTCAACCACCACCACAGTTGTTCCAACGACCACAACTGTTGCTCCAACGACCACAACTGTTGCTCCAACAACCACAACTGCTGCTCCAACGACGACAACAGTTGCCCCAACCACCACAGTTGCTCCACCCACCACCACAGTTGCTCCAACCACCACCACAGTTGCTCCAACGACTACAACTGCTGCTCCAACAACCACAACTGTTGCTCTAACGACCACTACTGTTGCTCCAACGACCACAACTGTTGCACCAACAACCACAACTGTTGCACCAACGACCACCACAGTTGCTCCAACGACCACAACTGTTGCTCCAACAACCACAACTGCTGCTCCAACGACTACAACAGTTGCCCCAACCACAACTGTTGCTCCAACGACCACAACTGTTGCTCCAACAACGACAACTGTTGCTCCAACAACCACAACTGCTGCTCCAACAACCACCACAGTTGCTCCAACCACCACCACAGTTGCTCCAACCACCACCACAGTTGCTCCAACCACCACCACAGTTGCTCAAACAACAACAACTGTTGCTCCAACAACTACAACTGTTGCTCCAACGACCACAACAGTTGCCCCAACCACCACAGTTGCTCCAACAACGACCACTGTTGCTCCAACAACCACCACGGTTGCTCCAACCACCACCACAGTTGCTCCAACGACTACAACTGTTGCTCCAACGACCACAACTGTTGCTCTAACGACCACTACTGTTGCTCCAACAACCACAACTGTTGCTCCAACGACCACAACTGTAGCACCAATGACCACAACAGTTCCTTCAACAACCACAACAGTTGCTCCAACGACCACAACAGTTGCCCCAACCACCACCACAGTTGCTCCAACCACCACGACAGTTGCTCCAACCACCACCACAGTTGCTCAAACTACCACAACTGTTGCTCCAACAACTACAACTGTTGCTCCAACGACCACAACTGTTTCTCCAACAACCACAACTGCTGCTCTAACGACCACAACAGTTGCCCCAACCACCACAGTTGCTCCAACAATGACCAATGTTGCTCCAACAACCACCACGGTTGCTCCAACCACCACCACAGTTGCTCCAACGACTACAACTGTTGCTCCAACGACCACAACTGTTGCTCTAACGACCACTACTGTTGCTCCAACGACCACAACTGTTTCTCCAACGACCACAACGGTAGCACCAATGACCACAACAGTTCCTTCAACAACCACAACTGTTGCTCCAACGACCACAACAGTTGCCCCAACCACCACAGTTGCCCCAACGACGACAACTGTTGCTCCAACAACAACCACGGTTGCTCCAACCACCACCACAGTTGTTCCGATGACCACAGCTGTTGCTCCAACGACCACAACTGTTGCTCAAACAACCACAACTGCTGCTCCAACGACCACAACAGTTGCCCCAACCACCACAGTTGCTCCAACAACGACAACTGTTGCTCCAACAACCACCACGGTTGCTCCAACCACCACCACAGTTGCTCCAACGACCACATCTGTTGCTCCAACGACCACAACTGTTGCTCCAACAACAACAACTGTTGCTCCAACAACCACAACTGCTGCTCAAACCACAACCACAGTTGCTCCAACCACCACCACAGTTGCTCCAACCACCACCACAGTTGCTCCAACCACCACCACAGTTGCTCAAACAACCACAACTGTTGCTCCAACAACTACAACTGCTGCTCCAACGACCACAACCGTTGCTCCAACAACCACCACGGCTGCTTCAACCACCACCACAGATGTTCCAACGACCACAACTGTTGCTCCAACAACCACAACTGCTGCTCCAACAACCACAACTGCTGCTCCAACAACCACAACTGCTGCTCCAACAACGACAACAGTTGCCCCAACCACCACAGTTGCTCCAACCACCACCACAGTTGCTCCAACCACCACCACAGTTGCTCCAACCACCACCACAGTTGCTCCAACGACTACAACTGCTGCTCCAACAACCACAACTGTTGCTCTAACGACCACTACTGTTGCTCCAACGACCACAACTGTTGCACCAACAACCACAACTGTTGCACCAACGACCACCACAGTTGCTCCAACGACCACAACTGTTGCTCCAACAACCACAACTGCTGCTCCAACGACTACAACAGTTTCCCCAACCACAACTGTTGCTCCAACGACCACAACTCTTGCTCCAACAACGACAACTGTTGCTCCAACAACCACAACTGCTGCTCCAACAACCACCACAGTTGCTCCAACCACCACCACAGTTGCTCCAACCACCACCACAGTTGCTTCAACCACCACAACTGTAGCACCAATGACCACAACAGTTCCTTCAACAACCACAACTGTTGCTCCAACGACCACAACAGTTGCCCCAACCACCACAGTTGCTCCAACAACCACCACAGTTGCTTCAACCACCACCACAGTTGCTCCAACCACCACGACAGTTGCTCCAACCACCACCACAGTTGCTCCAACGACCACAACTGTTGCTCCAACAACCACAACTGCTGCTCCAACGACCACAACAGTTGCCCCAACCACCACAGTTGCTCCAACAACGACCACTGTTGCTCCAACAACCACCACGGTTGCTCCAACCACCACCACAGTTGCTCCAACGACTACAACTGTTGCTCCAACGACCACAACTGTTGCTCTAACGTCCACTACTGGTGCTCCAACGACCACAACGGTTGCTCCAACAACCACAACTGCTGCTCCAACGACCACAACAGTTGCCCCAACCACCACAGTTGCTCCAACTACCACCACAGTTGCTCCAACCACCACCACTGTTGCTCCAACGACTACAACTGCTGCTCCAACAACCACAACTGTTGCTCTAATGACCACTACTGTTGCTCCAACGACCACAACTGTTGCACCAACAACCACAACTGTTGCACCAACGACCACCACAGTTGCTCCAACGACCACAACTGTTGCTCCAACAACCACAACTGCTGCTCTAACGACTACAACAGTTGCCCCAACCACAACTGTTGCTCCAACGACCACAACTGTTGCTCCAACAACGACAACTGTTTCTCCAACAACCACAACTGCTGCTCCAACAACCACCACAGTTGCTCCAACCACCACCACAGTTGCTCCAACCACCACCACAGTTGCTCCAACCACCACCACAGTTGCTTCAACCACCACAACTGTAGCACCAATGACCACAACAGTTCCTTCAACAACCACAACTGTTGCTCCACCGACCACAACAGTTGCCCCAACCACCACAGTTGCTCCAACAACCACCACGGTTGCTCCAACCACCACCACAGTTGCTCCAACCACCACGACAGTTGCTCCAACAACCGCCACGGTTGCTCCAAGCACCACCACAGTTGCTCCAATGACCACAACTGTTGCTCCAACAACGACAACTGTTGCTCCAACAACCACAACTGCTGCTCCCACGACTACAACAGTTGCCCCAACCACAACTGTTGCTCCAACGACCACAACTGTTGCACAAAGGACCACAACTGTTGTACCAACGACCACCACAGTTGCTCCAACGACCACAACTGTTGCTCCAACAACCACAACTGTTGCTCCAACGGCCACAACTGTAGCACCAATGACCACAACAGTTCCTCCAACAACCACAACTGTTGCTCCAACAACCACAACAGTTGCCCCAACCACCACAGTTGCTCTCACAACCACAACTGTTGCTCCAACAACCACAACTGTTGCTCCAACGACCACAACTGTAGCACCAATGACCACAACAGTTCCTCCAACAACCACAACTGTTGCTCCAACGACCACAACAGTTGCTCCAACGACCACAACTGTTGCTCTAATGACCACAACTGTTGCTCCAACGACCACAACTGTTGCTCCAACGACCACAACTGTTGCTCTAATGACCACTACTGTTGCTCCAACAACCACAACTGTTGCACCAACGACCACAACTGTTGCACCAACGACCACCACAGATGCTCCAATGACCACAACTGTTGCTCCAACGACCACAACTGTAGCACCAATGACCACAACAGTTCCTCCAACAACCACAACTGTTGCTCCAACGACCACAACAGTTGCCCCAACCACCACAGTTGCTCCAACGACGACAACTGTTGCTCCAACAACCACCACGGCTGCTCCAACCACCACCACAGTTGTTCCAACGACCACAACTGTTGCTTCAACGACCACAACTGTTGCTCCAACAACGACAACTGTTGCTCCAACAACCACAACTGCTGCTCCAACCACCACCACAGTTGCTCCAACCACCACCACAGTTGCACCAACCACCACCACAGTTGCTCCAACCACCACCACAGTTACTCAAACAACCACAACCGTTGCTCCAACAACTACAACTGCTGCTCCAACGACCACAACCGTTGCTCCAACAACCACCACGGCTGCTCCAACCACCACCACAGTTGTTCCAACGACCTTAACTGTTTCTCCAACGACCACAACTGTTGCTCCAACAACCACAACTGCTGCTCCAACGACCACAACAGTTGCCCCAACCACCACAGTTGCTCCAACAACGACCACGGTTGCTCCAACCACCACCACAGTTGCTCCAACGACTACAACTGTTGCTCCAACGACCACAACTGTTGCTCTAACGACCACCACAGGTGCTCCAACGACCACAACTGTTGCTCCAACAACCACAACTGTTGCTCCAACGACCACAACTGTTGCACCAATGACCGCAACTGTTGCACCAACGACCACCACAGTTGCTCCAACAACCACAACTGCTGCTCCAACGACTACAACAGTTGCCCCAACCACCACAGTTGCTCTCACAACCACAACTGTTGCTCCAACGACCACAACTGTAGCACCAATGACCACAACAGTTCCTCCAACAATCACAACTGTTGCTCCAACGACCACCACAGTTGCCCCAACCACCACATTTGCTCCAACAACGACAACTGTTGCTCCAACGACCACAACTGTTGCTCCAACAACCACAACTGCTGCTCCAACGACCACAACAGTTGCCCCAACCACCACAGTTGCTCCAACAACGACAACTGTTGCTCCAACAACCACAACTGCTGCTCCAACCACCACCACAGTTGCTCCAACCTCCACCACAGTTGCTCCAACCACCACCACAGTTGCTCCAACCTCCACCACAGTTGCTCCAACCACCACCACAGTTGCTCAAACAACCACAACTGTTGCTCCAACAACTAAAACTGCTGCTCCAACGACCACAACTGTTGCTCCAACAACCACGAAGGCTGCTCCAACCACCACTACAGTTGTTCCAACGACCACAACTGTTGCTCCATTGACCACAACTGTTGCTCCAACAACCACAACTGCTGCTCCAACGACCACAACAGTTGCCCCAACCACCACAGTTGCTCCAACAACGACCACTGTTGCTCCAACTACCACCACGGTTGCTCCAACCACCACCACAGTTGCTCCAATGACTACAACTGTTGCTCCAACGACTACAACTGTTGCTCCAACGACTACAACTGTTGCTCTGACGACCACTACTGTTGCCCCAACGACCACAACTGTTGCACCAACGACCACAACTTTTGCACCAACGACCACAACTGTTGCTCCAACAACCACAACTATTGCTCCAACGACCACAACTGTTGCACCAACGACCACCACAGTTGCTCCAACGACCACAACTGTTGTTCCAACAACCACAACTGCTGCTCCAACGACTACAACAGTTGCCCCAACCAACACAGTTGCTCTCACAACAACAACTGTTGCTCCAACGACCACAACTGTAGCATCAATGACCACAACAGTTCCTCCAACAACCACAACTGTTGCTCCAACGTCAACAACAGTTGACACAACCACCACAGTTGCTCCAACGACGACAACTGTTGCTCCAACAACCACCACGGCTGCTCAAACCACCACCACCACAGTTGTTCCAACGACCACAACTGTTGCTCCAACGACCACAACAGTTGCTCCAACAACCACAACTGCTGCTCCAACGACCACAACAGTTGCCCCAACCACCACAGTTGCTCCAACAACGAAAACTGTTGCTCCAACAACCACCACGGTTGCTCCAACCACCACCACAGTTGCTCCAACGACTACAACTGTTGCTCCAGTGACCACAACTGTTGCTCTAACGACCACTACTGTTACTCCAACGACCACAACTGTTGCACCAACGACCACAACTGTTGCACCAACGACCACAACTGTTGCACCAACGACCACAACTGTTGCTCCAACAACCACAGCTGATGCTCCAACGACTATAACAGTTGCCTCAACCACAACTGTTGCTCTAACGACCACAACTGTTGCACCAACGACCACAACTGTTGCACCAACGACCACCACAGTTGCTCCAACGACCACAACTGTTGCTCCAACAACCACAACTGCTGCTCCAACGACTACAACAGTTGCCCCAACCACAACTGTTGCTCCAACAACCACAACTGTTGCACCAACGACCACAACAGTTGCCCCAACCACCACAGTTGCTCTCACAACCACAACTGTTGCTCCAACGACCACAACTGTAGCACCAATGACCACAACAGTTCCTACAACAACCACAACTGTTGCTCCAATGACCACCACAGTTGCCCCAACCACCACAGTTGCTCCAACGACAACAACTGTTGCTCCAACAACCACCACGGCTGCTCCAACCACCACCACAGTTGTTCCAACGACCACTACTGTTGCCCCAACGACCACAACTGTTGCACCAACGACCACAACTTTTGCACCAACGACCACAACTGTTGCTCCAACAACCACAACTATTGCTCCAACGACCACAACTGTTGCACCAACGACCACCACAGTTGCTCCAACGACCACAACTGTTGTTCCAACAACCACAACTGCTGCTCCAACGACTACAACAGTTGCCCCAACCACCACAGTTGCTCTCACAACAACAACTGTTGCTCCAACGACCACAACTGTAGCATCAATGACCACAACAGTTCCTCCAACAACCACAACTGTTGCTCCAACGTCAACAACAGTTGACACAACCACCACAGTTGCTCCAACGACGACAACTGTTGCTCCAACAACCACCACGGCTGCTCAAACCACCACCACCACAGTTGTTCCAACGACCACAACTGTTGCTCCAACGACCACAACTGTTGCTCCAACTACCACAACTGCTGCTCCAACGACCACAACAGTTGCCCCAACCACCACAGTTGCTCCAACAACGAAAACTGTTGCTCCAACAACCACCACGGTTGCTCCAACCACCACCACAGTTGCTCCAACGACTACAACTGTTGCTCCAGTGACCACAACTGTTGCTCTAACGACCACTACTGTTACTCCAACGACCACAACTGTTGCACCAACGACCACAACTGTTGCACCAACGACCACAACTGTTGCACCAACGACCACAACTGTTGCACCAACGACCACAACTGTTGCTCCAACAACCACAGCTGCTGCTCCAATGACTACAACAGTTGCCCCAACCACAACTGTTGCTCTAACGACCACAACTGTTGCACCAACGACCACAACTGTTGCACCAACGACCACCACAGTTGCTCCAACCACCACCACAGTTGCTCCAACGACTACAACTGTTGCTCCAGTGACCACAACTGTTGCTCTAACGACCACTACTGTTACTCCAACGACCACAACTGTTGCACCAACGACCACAACTGTTGCACCAACGACCACAACTGTTGCACCAACGACCACAACTGTTGCACCAACGACCACAACTGTTGCACCAACGACCACAACTGTTGCTCCAACAACCACAGCTGCTGCTCCAACGACTACAACAGTTGCCCCAACCACAACTGTTGCTCTAACGACCACAACTGTTGCACCAACGACCACAACTGTTGCACCAACGACCACCACAGTTGCTCCAACGACCACAACTGTTGCTCCAACAACCACAACTGCTGCTCCAACGACTACAACAGTTGCCCCAACCACAACTGTTGCTCCAACAACCACAACTGTTGCACCAACGACCACAACAGTTGCCCCAACCACCACAGTTGCTCTCACAACCACAACTGTTGCTCCAACGACCACAACTGTAGCACCAATGACCACAACAGTTCCTACAACAACCACAACTGTTGCTCCAATGACCACCACAGTTGCCCCAACCACCACAGTTGCTCCAACGACAACAACTGTTGCTCCAACAACCACCACGGCTGCTCCAACCACCACCACAGTTGTTCCAACGACCACTACTGTTGCCCCAACGACCACAACTGTTGCACCAACGACCACAACTTTTGCACCAACGACCACAACTGTTGCTCCAACAACCACAACTATTGCTCCAACGACCACAACTGTTGCACCAACGACCACCACAGTTGCTCCAACGACCACAACTGTTGTTCCAACAACCACAACTGCTGCTCCAACGACTACAACAGTTGCCCCAACCACCACAGTTGCTCTCACAACAACAACTGTTGCTCCAACGACCACAACTGTAGCATCAATGACCACAACAGTTCCTCCAACAACCACAACTGTTGCTCCAACGTCAACAACAGTTGACACAACCACCACAGTTGCTCCAACGACGACAACTGTTGCTCCAACAACCACCACGGCTGCTCAAACCACCACCACCACAGTTGTTCCAACGACCACAACTGTTGCTCCAACGACCACAACTGTTGCTCCAACAACCACAACTGCTGCTCCAACGACCACAACAGTTGCCCCAACCACCACAGTTGCTCCAACAACGAAAACTGTTGCTCCAACAACCACCACGGTTGCTCCAACCACCACCACAGTTGCTCCAACGACTACAACTGTTGCTCCAGTGACCACAACTGTTGCTCTAACGACCACTACTGTTACTCCAACGACCACAACTGTTGCACCAACGACCACAACTGTTGCACCAACGACCACAACTGTTGCACCAACGACCACAACTGTTGCACCAACGACCACAACTGTTGCTCCAACAACCACAGCTGCTGCTCCAACGACTACAACAGTTGCCCCAACCACAACTGTTGCTCTAACGACCACAACTGTTGCACCAACGACCACAACTGTTGCACCAACGACCACCACAGTTGCTCCAACCACCACCACAGTTGCTCCAACGACTACAACTGTTGCTCCAGTGACCACAACTGTTGCTCTAACGACCACTACTGTTACTCCAACGACCACAACTGTTGCACCAACGACCACAACTGTTGCACCAACGACCACAACTGTTGCACCAACGACCACAACTGTTGCACCAACGACCACAACTGTTGCACCAACGACCA
This sequence comes from Paramisgurnus dabryanus, assembly GCF_030506205.2. NCBI lineage: Eukaryota > Metazoa > Chordata > Actinopteri > Cypriniformes > Cobitidae > Paramisgurnus > Paramisgurnus dabryanus. Next base: position 4,614,959 of record NC_133340.1, read on the forward strand.
CAACTGTTGCTCCAACAACCACAGCTGCTGCTCCAACGACTACAACAGTTGCCCCAACCACAACTGTTGCTCTAACGACCACAACTGTTGCACCAACGACCACAACTGTTGCACCAACGACCACCACAGTTGCTCCAACGACCACAACTGTTGCTCCAACAACCACAACTGCTGCTCCAACGACTACAACAGTTGCCCCAACCACAACTGTTGCTCCAACAACCACAACTGTTGCACCAACGACCACAACAGTTGCCCCAACCACCACAGTTGCTCTCACAACCACAACTGTTGCTCCAACGACCACAACTGTAGCACCAATGACCACAACAGTTCCTACAACAACCACAACTGTTGCTCCAATGACCACCACAGTTGCCCCAACCACCACAGTTGCTCCAACGACAACAACTGTTGCTCCAACAACCACCACGGCTGCTCCAACCACCACCACAGTTGTTCCAACGACCACTACTGTTGCCCCAACGACCACAACTGTTGCACCAACGACCACAACTTTTGCACCAACGACCACAACTGTTGCTCCAACAACCACAACTATTGCTCCAACGACCACAACTGTTGCACCAACGACCACCACAGTTGCTCCAACGACCACAACTGTTGTTCCAACAACCACAACTGCTGCTCCAACGACTACAACAGTTGCCCCAACCACCACAGTTGCTCTCACAACAACAACTGTTGCTCCAACGACCACAACTGTAGCATCAATGACCACAACAGTTCCTCCAACAACCACAACTGTTGCTCCAACGTCAACAACAGTTGACACAACCACCACAGTTGCTCCAACGACGACAACTGTTGCTCCAACAACCACCACGGCTGCTCAAACCACCACCACCACAGTTGTTCCAACGACCACAACTGTTGCTCCAACGACCACAACTGTTGCTCCAACAACCACAACTGCTGCTCCAACGACCACAACAGTTGCCCCAACCACCACAGTTGCTCCAACAACGAAAACTGTTGCTCCAACAACCACCACGGTTGCTCCAACCACCACCACAGTTGCTCCAACGACTACAACTGTTGCTCCAGTGACCACAACTGTTGCTCTAACGACCACTACTGTTACTCCAACGACCACAACTGTTGCACCAACGACCACAACTGTTGCACCAACGACCACAACTGTTGCACCAACGACCACAACTGTTGCACCAACGACCACAACTGTTGCTCCAACAACCACAGCTGCTGCTCCAACGACTACAACAGTTGCCCAAACCACAACTGTTGCTCTAACGACCACAACTGTTGCACCAACGACCACAACTGTTGCACCAACGACCACCACAGTTGCTCCAACGACCACAACTGTTGCTCCAACAACCACAACTGCTGCTCCAACGACTACAACAGTTGCCCCAACCACAACTGTTGCTCCAACAACCACAACTGTTGCACCAACGACCACAACAGTTGCCCCAACCACCACAGTTGCTCTCACAACCACAACTGTTGCTCCAACGACCACAACTGTAGCACCAATGACCACAACAGTTCCTACAACAACCACAACTGTTGCTCCAATGACCACCACAGTTGCCCCAACCACCACAGTTGCTCCAACGACAACAACTGTTGCTCCAACAACCACCACGGCTGCTCCAACCACCACCACAGTTGTTCCAACGACCACAACTGTTGCTCCAACGACCACAACTGTTGCTCCATCAACCACAACTGCTGCTCCAACGACCACAACAGTTGCCCCAACTACCACAGTTGCTCCAACAACGACAACAGTTGCTCCAACAACCACCACGGTTGCTCCAACAACCACCACAGTTGCTCCAACAACGACAACAGTTGCTCCAACAACCACCACGGTTGCTCCAACCACTACCACAGTTGCTCCAACAACCACAACTGTTGCTCCAACAAAGACAACTGTTGCTCCAACCACAACAACTGCTGCTCCAACCACCACCACAGTTGCTCCAACCACCACCACAGTTGCTCCAACCACCACCACAGTTGCTCAAACAACCACAACTGTTGCTCCAACAACCACAACTGCTGCTCCAACTACCACAACCGTTGCTCCAACAAACACAACGGCTGCTCCAACCACCACCACAGTTGTTCCAACGACCACAACTGTTGCTCCAACGACCACAACTGTTGCTCCAACAACCACAACTGCTGCTCCAACGACCACAACAGTTGCCCCAACCACCACAGTTGCTCCAACAACGACCACTGTTGCTCCAACAACCACCACAATTGCTCCAACCACCACCACAGTTGCTCCAACGACTACAACTGTTGCTCCAACGACCACAACTGTTGCTCTAACGACCACTACTGTTGCTCCAACGACCACAACTGTTGCACCAACGACCACAACTGTTGCACCAACGACTACAACAGTTGCTCCAACGACCACAACTGTTGCACCAACAACCACAACTGCTGCTCCAACGACCACAACAGTTGCCCCAACCACCACCACAGTTGCTCCAACAACGACAACTGTTGCTCCAACAATCACTACGGTTGCTCCAAGCACCACCACAGTTGCTCCAACGACTACAACTGTTGCTCCAACGACCACAACTGTTGCTCTAATGACCACTACTGTTGCTCCAACAACCACAACTGTTGCACCAACGACCACAACTGTTGCACCAACGACAACCACAGTTGCTCCAACGACCACAACTGTTGCTCCAACGACCACAACTGTAGCACCAATGACCACAACAGTTCCTCCAACAACCACAACTGTTGCTCCAACGACCACAACAGTTGCCCCAACCACCACAGTTGCTCCAACGACGACAACTGTTGCTCCAACAACCACCACGGCTGCTCCAACCACCACATCAGTTGTTCCAACGACCACAACTGTTGCTCCAACAACCACAACTGCTGCTCCAACGACCACAACAGTTGCCCCAACCACCACAGTTGCTCCAACAACGACAACTGTTGCTCCAACAACCACCACGGTTGCTCCAACAACCACCACGGTTGCTCCAACCACCACCACAGTTGCTCCAACCACCACCACAGTTGCACCAACAATGACAACTGTTGCTCCAACAACCACCACAGTTATTCAAACAACCACAACTGTTGCTCCAACAACTACAACTGCTGCTCCAACGACCACAACCGTTGCTCCAACAACCACCACGGCTGCTCCAACCACCACCACAGTTGTTCCAACGACCACAACTGTTTCTCCAACGACCACAACTGTTGCTCTAACGACCACTACTGTTGCTCCAACGACCACAACTGTTGCACCAACGACCACAACTGTTGCACCAACGACTGCAAAAGTTGCTCCAACGACCACAACTGTTGCACCAACAACCACAACTGCTGCTCCAAAGACCACAACAGTTGCCCCAACCACCACCACAGTTGCTCCAACAACGACAACTGTTGCTCCAACAATCACTATGGTTGCTCCAAGCACCACCACAGTTGCTCCAACGACTACAACTGTTGCTCCAACGACCACAACTGTTGCTCTAATGACCACTACTGTTGCTCCAACAACCACAACTGTTGCACCAACGACCACAACTGTTGCACCAACGACAACCACAGTTGCTCCAACGACCACAACTGTTGCTCCAACGACCACAACTGTAGCACCAATGACCACAACAGTTCCTCCAACAACCACAACTGTTGCTCCAACGACCACAACAGTTGCCCCAACCACCACAGTTGCTCCAACGACGACAACTGTTGCTCCAACAACCACCACGGCTGCTCCAACCACAACCACAGTTGTTCCAACGACCACAACTGTTGCTCCAACAACCACAACTGCTGCTCCAACGACCACAACAGTTGCCCCAACCACCACAGTTGCTCCAACAACGACAACTGTTGCTCCAACAACCACCACGGTTGCTCCAACAACCACCACGGTTGCTCCAAGCAACACCACAGTTGCTCCAACGACCACAACTGTTGCTCCAACAACGACAACTGTTGCTCCAACAACCACAACTGCTGCTCCAACCACAACCACAGTTGCTCCAACCACCACCACAGTTGCACCAACCACCACCACAGTTGCTCCAACCACCACCACAGTTATTCAAACAACCACAACTGTTGCTCCAACAACTACAACTGCTGCTCCAACGACCACAACCGTTGCTCCAACAACCACCACGGCTGCTCCAACCACCACCACAGTTGTTCCAACGACCACAACTGTTTCTCCAACGACCACAACTGTTGCTCAAACAACCACAACTGCTGCTCCAACGACCACAACAGTTGCCCTAACCACCACAGTTGCTCCGACAACGACCACTGTTGCTCCAACAACTACAACTGCTGCTCCAACGACCACAACCGTTGCTCCAACAACCACCACGGCTGCTCCAACCACCACCACAGTTGTTCCAACGACCACAACTGTTTCTCCAACGACCACAACTGTTGCTCAAACAACCACAACTGCTGCTCCAACGACCACAACAGTTGCCCTAACCACCACAGTTGCTCCGACAACGACCACTGTTGCTCCAACAACTACCACGGTTGCTCCAACCACCACCACAGTTGCTCCAACGACTACAACTGTTGCTCCAACGACCACACCTGTTGCTCTAACCACCACAGTTGCTCCAACGACGACAACTGTTGCTCCAACAACCACCACGGCTGCTCCAACCACCACCACAGTTGTTCCAACGACCACAACTGTTGCTCCAACAACCACAACTGCTGCTCCAACGACCACAACAGTTGCCCCAACCACCACAGTTGCTCCAACAACCACAACTGCTGCTCCAACGACCACCACGGCTGCTCCAACCACCACCACAGTTGTTCCAACCACCACCACAGTTGCTCCAACAACCACAACTGTTGCTCCAACAACCACAACAGTTGCTATAGCCACCACCACATTTGCTCAAACAACCACAACTGTTACACCAACGACCACCACAGTTGCTCCAACAACCAAAACTGCTGCTCCAACGACCACTACAGTTGCCCCAACCACTACTGTTGCTCCAACGACGACAACTGTTGCTCTACCAACCACCACTGCTGCTCCAACCACCACCACCGTTATTCCAACAACCACAACTGTCGCTTCAACGACCACAACTGTTGCTCCAACAACCACAACTGCTGCTCCATCGACCACAACAGTTGCCCCAACCACCACAGTTGCTCCAACGACCACAACTGTTGCTCCAACGACCACAACCGTTGCTCCAACCACCACAGTTGCTCCAACAACCACAACTGCTGCTTTTACGACCACAACAGTTGCCCCAACAACCACAGTTGCTCCAACGACGACAAATGTTGCTCCAACAACCACAACCATTGCTCCTTCCACCACCACAGTTGCTCCAACAACGACAACTGTTGCTCCAACAACCACAACTGCTTCTCCAACCACCACCACAGTTGTTCCAACCACCAACACAGTTGCTCCAACAACCACAACTGTTGCTCCAGCCACCACCACATTTGCTCAAAAAACCACAACTGCTGCTCCAACGACCACTACAGTTGCCCCAACCACCACAGTTGCTCTAACAACGACAACTGTTGCTCCAACAACCACCACCACAGTTGCTCCAACAACGACAACTGTTGCTCCAACAACCACAACTGCTGCTCCAACCACCACCACAGTTGTTCCAACCACCACCACAGTTGCTCCAGCCACCACCACATTTGCTCAAACAACCACAACTGCTGCTCCAACGACCACTACAGTTGCCCCAACCACCACAGTTGCTCTAACAACGACAACTGTTGCTCCAACAACTACCACGGTTGCTCCAACCACCACCACAGTGTCTCCAACCACCACCACAGATGCTCCAACAACGACAACTGTTGCTCCCACAACCACATCTTCTGCTCCAACCACCACCACAGTTGCTCCAACAACCACAACTGTTGCTCCAACAACCACAACAGTTGCTCCAGCCACCACCACATTTGCTCAAACAACCACAACTGCTACTCCAACGACCAATACAGTTGCCCCAACCACCACAGTTGCTCTAACAACGACAACTGTTGCTCCAACAACCACCACGGTTGCTCCAACCACCACCACAGTTGCTCCAATGACCACAACTGTTGCTTCAACTACCACAACTGTTGCTCCACCGACAACAACTGTTGCTCCAACGACCACAACTTTTGCTCTAACGACTACAACTGTTGCTCCAACGACCTCAAATGTTGCTCCAACCACCACCACAGTTGCTCCAACCACCACAATAGTTGCTCAAACAACCTCAACTGTTGCTCCAAGAACCACAACTGCTGCGCCAACGACTACAACAGTTGCCCCAACCAGCACTGTTGCCCCAACCACCACAATTGCTCTAACGACCAAAACTGTTGCTCCTACCACCACCACAGTTGCTCCAAAAATGACAACTGTTGCTCCAACAACCACCACAGTTGCTCCAAGCATCACCACAGTTGCTCAAACAACTACAACTGTTGCTCCAACAACCACAACTGCTGCTCCAACGACCACAACAGTTGCCACAACCACCACAGTTGCTCCAACGACGACAACTGTTGGTCCAACCACCACCACAGTTGCTCCATCGAGCACAACTGTTGTTCCAACAACCACAACTGTTGCTCCAACAACCACAACTGCTGCTCCAACTACCACCACAGATGCTCCAACCACCACCACAGTTGCTCAACCAACCACAACTGTTGCTCCAACAACCACAACTGCTGCTCCAACGACCACAACTGTTGCTCCAACGACCGCAACTGTTGCTCAAACAACCACAACTGCTGCTCCAACGACCACAACAGTTGCGCCAACCACCACAGTTGCTCCAACAATGACAACTGTTGCTCCAACCACCACCACAGTTTCTCCATCGAGCACAACTGTTGTTCCAACAACCACAACTGTTGCTCCAACGACCCAAACCGTTGCTCCAACCACCACAGTTGCTCCAACAACCACAACTGTTTCTCCAACGACCCAAACCGTTGCTCCAACCACCACAGTTGCTCCAACAACCACAACTGTAACTCCAACAACCACAACAGTTGCTCAAACAACCACAACTGTTGCTCCAACTATCAGAACTGTTGCTCCAATGACCAGAACTGCTGCTCCAACAAGCCCAACTGCTGCTCCAACGACCACAACTATTCCTCCAAAAACTAAAACAGTTGCTCCAACAACAACTCTTACTCCAACTACCACAACAGTTCCTTCAACAACCACAACAGTTGCTCAAATAACCACAACTGTTGGTCCAACTACCACAACTGTTGCTCCAAGTACCACAACTGTTGCTCCAACAACAACAACTGTTGCTGCCATCACCACAACAGTTGCTCCAACTACCACAACGGTTGCTCCAAGCACCACAACTGTTGCTCCAACGACCACAACTGCAACTCCAACAACCACAACAGTTGCTCAAACGACCACCACAATTGCTCCAATGACCACAACTGTTGCTCCAACAACCAGAACTGCTGCTCCAACGAGCCCAACTGCTGCTCCAACACCCACAACTGTTGCTCCAACAACCAAAACTGTTGCTCCAACCACCATAACTATTCCTCCAACAACTAAAACAGTTGCTCCAACAACAACAACTCTTACTCCAACTACCTCATCAGTTCCTCCAACAACCACAACAGTTGCGCAAATAACCACAACTGTTAGTCCAAAAACCACAGCTGCTGCTCCAACGACCACAACTGTTGCTCCAACAATCAAAACTGTTGGTCCAACGACCACAACTGTTCCTTCAACTACTACCACAGTTTCTCCAACAAAAACAACTCTTACTCCAACGACCACAACAGTTTCTTCAACAACTACCACAGTTGCTCCAACTACCACAACTGTAACTCCAACAACCACAACAATTGCTCAAACAACCACAACTGTTGGTCCAACTACCACAACTGTTGCTCCAACAACCACAACTACTGCTCAAACAACAACAACTGTTGGTCCAACTACCACAACTGTTGCTCCAACAACCACAACTACTTCTCAAACAACAAAAACTGTTACTGCCACCACCACAACAATTTCTCCAACTACCACAACGGTTGCTCCAAGCACCACAACAGTTGGTTCAATGACCACAACAGTTGTTCCAACAACCATCACAGTTGTTCCAACAACCATCACAGTTGCTCCAACGACCACAATAGTAGCCCCAGTGACCACAACAGTTCATTCAACAACTACCATAGTTGCTCCAACTACCACAACTGCAACTCCAACAATCACAAAGGTTGCTCAAACAACCACAACTGTTGCTCCAACTACCACAACTGTTGCTCCAACGACCACAACTGCTGCTCAAAAAACCACAACTGTTGGTCCAAAAACCACAGCTGTTGCTCAAACGACCACCACTGTTACTCCAACAACCACAACAGTTCCGTTAAAAACTACCACATTTGCTCCAACTACCACAACTGTAACTCCAACAACCACAACAGTTGCTCAAACAACCACAACTGTTGCTCCAACTATCAGAACTGTTGCTCCAACGACCAGAACTGCTGCTCCAACAAGCCCAACTGCTGCTCCAACGACCACAACTATTCATCCAAAAACTAAAACAGTTGCTCCAACAACAATTCTTACTCCAACTACCACAACATTTCCTTCAACAACCACAACAGTTGCTCAAATAACCACAACTGTTGGTCCAAAAACCACAGAAGTTACTCAAACAACCACAACTGTTGGTCCAACTACCACAACTGTTGCTCCAACAACAACAACTGTTGCTGCCATCACCACAACAGTTGCTCCAACTACCACAACGGTTTCTCCAAGCACCACCACAGTTGGTCCAATGACCACAACAGTTGTTCCAACAACCATCACAGTTGCTCCAACGACCACAACTGCAACTCCAACAACCACAACAGTTGCTCAAACAACCACAACTGTTGCTCCAACTACCACAAATGTTGCACCAACGACTACAAATGCTGCTCAAATAACCACAACTGTTGGTCCAAAAACCACAGCTGCTGCTCAAACGACCACCACTGTTGCTCCAACACCCACAACTGTTGCTCCAACGACCCGAACTGCTGCTCCAACAACCACAACAGTTGCTCAAACAACCACAACAGTTCCTTCAAAAACTACCACAGTTGCTCCAACTACCACAACTGTAACTCCAACAATCACAACAGTTGCTCAAACAACCACAACTGTTGCTCCAACTATCACAAATGTTGCTCCAACGACCAGAACTGCTGCTCCAACGAGCCCAACTGCTGCTCCAACGACCACAACTGTTGCTCCAACAACCAAAACTGTTGCTCCAACGACAACAACTATTCCTCCAACAACTAAAAAAGTTGCTCCAACTACCACAACTGTTACTCCAACAACCACAAGAGTTGCTCAAACAACCAAAACTGTTGGTCCAACTACCACAACTTTTCCTCCAACAACCAAGACTACTGCTCAAACAACAACAACTGTTGCTGCCAACACCACAACAGTTGCTCCAACTACCACAACAGTTGCTCCAACAACCACCATAGTTGCTCAAATAACAACAACTCTTGGTCCAAAGACCACAACTGTTGCTCCAACTACCACAACAGTTCCTCCAAAAACCGCAACAGTGGCTCAAATAACCACAACTGTTGGTCCAAAGATCACAGCTGCTGCTCAAATGACCACAACTGCTGCTCAAATGACCACAACTGTTGCTCCAACCACTATAACTGTTGCTCCAACGACCAAAACAGTTCTTCTAACAACTGCCACAATTGCTCCAACTACCACAGCTGTTGCTCAAACGACCATCACTGCTGCTCCAACAACCACAACAGTTCCTTCAACAACTACCACAGTTGCTCCAACTACCACAACTGTAACTCCAACAACCACAACAGTTGCTCAAACAACCACAACTGTTGGTCCAACAACCACAATTGTTGCTCCAAAGACCACAACAGTTGGTCCAAAAAGCACACTAGTTGCTCCAACCAGCACAACAGTTCCTTCAACAACCAGAAGTATTGCTCAAAGAACCACAATTGTTTTTCAAACAAGCACATCTGTTGCTCCAACGACCACAACTGTTGCTCCAATGACAACAACTGTTGCAACAACCACAATAGTTGCTCCAACCAGCACAACAGTTGCACCAACCAGCACAACAGTTGCTCCAACCAGCCCAACAGTTCCTCCAACAAATAAAACTGTATCTCCAATGACCACAAGTGTTGCTCCAACGTCCACAACAGTTCCTCTAACAACTAGAGTTGTTCCATTGACCACAATTGTGGCTCCAATTACCACCATTAATGCTCAAACAACCACAACTGTTGCTCAAACAACCAAAACTAATGCTCCAAAAACCACAACTGATGCCCCAACAATCACAACCAATGCTCCAGCAACAACTACTACAGTTGCTTTAACAAACACAACACAAACTCCAAAAATCACAACTTCTGATCTGGCAAGCACAACTGTCTCTGCAACAGGTACACCCTTTTTTCAAACATCATCATATCTCACTTTATCAACTAAAACAAAGACATACACAACTCTTGCTTTTTTAAATGAGATTCGTAAACTGATGGGTAAAAAATTCTAAAGTTTGTAACTTGCTGAAACCTACAATATTTTTAATTAAATAAATTCAGTTTTAATGTTTTCATCTGGCTTTGCAGGACTGAGTACTACAACAACTCCATTGACAACAAATAGCTTCTCTGTGACATCATTCCAGCCAATGTAAGTGTTTCAGAAATTGATCAGTTGTGGAGTCTTCATTTAAATCTAAAGCCCTGAACTGTATTAAAAGTAAGTTGTGCCATTTGTAGACCTGGTTCAGCAGAGGTGACAAGCAAACTGGTGTTCAACTCCTCATCTCCAGTCCCCAGTGAAGCTTTGGTGCTCAGTGCTATCAACATTCTTCTTGAATCCAGAGTTTCACAACTGAAAGAAACAGTCAAGCTGATGAATGTCAGCTATGAGAGTAAGTGTTGTCATTTTTAGGTGAAAAACTATCTTCATATAGTATAAATGTTTCAACCAGCGATAAAATACAAGTTTTGGGGAAATGTAAATTGAATTTATCTTTCCAAACAGAAATCTCAGACACCTCATATGCAGTCTTCTTCACATTTACCTTGAGTAACATCAGCATGCCAGAAGACCCAGAGCTTAGAAACAACACTTACAAGCAAGTTCAGGACATGATCAATGATGCGGTAAGCATTCAGAAAAATGTCAGGTAAAGAGTTTGGTTGCAGTGCAAATCTTCTCCTGAGTTTGATGGATGATTTGTTTTTCCCCTTCAGCTGAACACCCTTCTCAATGATCCAAGCAGTGTGAAGTTTGAACCCAACTCCTCCAACTTCACGTAAGATTTAAACTGACTTCTATCTCTGAAGGATATGCAATATGCCTTTTTATGATTTATGACTGCTCCTCTTCAAAAACTGTTAAATTCTCATAAACTGAAGCTCATATCAACAGTCTTTGCTGCTCTTCTTATAGGAGCACACCAGACCAAATACATGGGAAAATGGATTACATCTTTCAAGAGGGAAATAAGATACAACCTGTCAGCTTCCTAAATGAGCTCAATAAACTGATGGGTATGTTCATATTGACAATCTGAAGCCATTCTAAAGTGAACTTTGAAAATTGCTGCAACATACAGTAGTTTTGATTAAATTGATTTCAGATTTAATGTTTTCATCTGGCTTTGCAGGAGTGAGTTCTACAATGTCTCCACTTACAACAAGTAGCTTTCCTGTGACGTCCTTCCAGCAAATGTAAATGTTACAGAAATTGATCAGTTATGCAGTCTTCATTTAAATCTAAATTCCTGAACTTTATTAAAAGTAAATTATGCCATTTGTAGATTTGGTTCAGCAGAGGTGACAAGCAAACTGGTGTTCAACTCCTCATCTACAGTTCCCAGTGAAACTTTGGTGCTCAGTGCTATCAACATTCTCCTGGAATCCAGAGTTTCACAACTGAAAGAAACAGTCAAGCTGATGAATGTCAGCTATGAAAGTAAGTGTTGTCATTTTCAGGTGAAAAACTATCTTCATACAGTCTAAACGTTTCAACCAGCAATAAATTACAAGCTTTGGGGAAATGTAAATTGAATATATCTTTCCAAACAGAAATCTCGGACACCTTCTATGCAGTCTTCTTTACATTTACCTTGAGTAACATTAGCATGCCAGAAGACTCAGAGCTTAAAAACAACACTTACAAGCAAGTTCAGGACATGATCAATGATGCGGTAAGCATTCATAAAAAATATCAAGTAGAGTTTGGTTGCAGTGCAAATCTTCTCCTAAGTTTGATGAATGTTTTTTCCCCTGCAGCTGAACACCCTTCTCAATGATCCAAGCAGTGTGAAGTTTGAACCCAACTCTTCCAACTTCACGTAAGAATTAATCTGACTTCTGTCTCTGAAAGATACTATATGACATTTTAAGATTTGTGACATTATTAAACTGCTGCTCTTCAAAAACTGTTAAATACTCATAAACTGAAGCTCATATGAACAGTCTTTGCTGCTCTTCTTTCAGAAGCATATCAGACCAAATCCATGGCAATATGGATTATACCTTCCAAGATGGAGCTGAGATACAACCTGTCAGTTATCTAAATGAGCTTCGTAAACTGATGGGTATGTTCATTGACAATCCTAAGCCATTCTAAAGTGTACTTTGATTATTGCTGAAACATACAGTAATTTTGATTGAATTGATTTCAGTTTTAATGTTTCCATCTGGCTTTGCAGGTATAAGTTCTACAATGTCTCCACTTACAACAAGTAGCTTCCCTGTGACGTCCTTCCAGCAAATGTAAGTGTTACAGGAATTGATCAGTTATGCAGTCTTCATTTAAATCTAAATTCCTGAACTGTATTAAAAGTAAAATATGCCATTTGTAGATATGGTTCAGCAGAGGTGACAAGCAAACTGGTGTTCAACTCCTCATCTCCAGTCCCAAGTGAAGCTTTGGTGCTCAGTGCTATCAACATTCTCCTGGAATCCAGAGTTTCACAACTGAAAGAAACAGTCAAGCTGATGAATGTCAGCTATGAAAGTAAGTGTTGTCATTTTTAGGTGAAAAACTAACTTCATACAGTATAAACGTTTCAACCAGCAATGAATTACAAGCTTTGGGGAAAATGTAAATTAAATATATCTTTCCAAACAGAAATCTCAGACACCTCCTATGCAGTCTTCTTTACATTTACCTTGAGTAACATAAGCATGCCAGAAGACCCAGAGCTTAAAAACAACACTTTCAAGCAAGTGCAGGACATGATCAACAATGTGGTAAGCATTCAGGAGTGAAAAGGTTTGGTTGCAGTGCAAATCTTCTCCAGATTTTGATGGATGGTTTGTTATTTTCTCTGCAGCTGAACACTCTTCTGAATGATCCAAGCAGTAAGAAGTTTGAACCCAGCTCATCCAACTTCACGTAAGATTTAAACTGACTTCTGTCTCTGAAAGATACTCATGCTTATGGTCTTATTAAATGCATTCCGACATTTTGGGATATTGAATCAACTCTTGATTTTTTTGCATAAATAGTCCATAATACTGTTTAACACACTTTATCTGAAGCTCAAGTCAAGTGTATTTTATGCTTTTCTTTCAGGAGCACATTAGACCAAATTCATGGCAATATGGATTATACCTTCCAAGATGGAGCTGAGATACAACCTGTCAGTTTCCTAAATGAGCTTCGTAAACTGATGGGTATGTTCATATTGACAATCTTAAACCATTCTAAATTGAAGTTTGTAACTTGCTGAAACCTACAATATTTTTAATTAAATAAATTCAGTTTTAATGTTTTCATCTGGCTTTGCAGGACTGAGTACTACAACAACTCCATTGACAACAAATAGCTTCTCTGTGACATCATTCCAGCCAATGTAAGTGTTTCAGAAATTGATCAGTTGTGGAGTCTTCATTTAAATCTAAAGCCCTGAACTGTATTAAAAGTAAGTTGTGCCATTTGTAGACCTGGTTCAGCAGAGGTGACAAGCAAACTGGTGTTCAACTCCTCATCTCCAGTCCCCAGTGAAGCTTTGGTGCTCAGTGCTATCAACATTCTTCTTGAATCCAGAGTTTCACAACTGAAAGAAACAGTCAAGCTGATGAATGTCGGCTATGAGAGTAAGTGTTGTCATTTTTAGGTGAAAAACTATCTTCATATAGTATAAATGTTTCAACCAGCGATAAAATACAAGTTTTGGGGAAATGTAAATTGAATTTATCTTTCCAAACAGAAATCTCAGACACCTCATATGCAGTCTTCTTCACATTTACCTTGAGTAACATCAGCATGCCAGAAGACCCAGAGCTTAGAAACAACACTTACAAGCAAGTTCAGGACATGATCAATGATGCGGTAAGCATTCAGAAAAATGTCAGGTAAAGAGTTTGGTTGCAGTGCAAATCTTCTCCTGAGTTTGATGGATGATTTGTTTTTCCCCTTCAGCTGAACACCCTTCTCAATGATCCAAGCAGTGTGAAGTTTGAACCCAACTCCTCCAACTTCACGTAAGATTTAAACTGACTTCTATCTCTGAAGGATATGCAATATGCCTTTTTATGATTTATGACTGCTCCTCTTCAAAAACTGTTAAATTCTCATAAACTGAAGCTCATATCAACAGTCTTTGCTGCTCTTCTTATAGGAGCACACCAGACCAAATACATGGGAAAATGGATTACATCTTTCAAGAGGGAAATAAGATACAACCTGTCAGCTTCCTAAATGAGCTCAATAAACTGATGGGTATGTTCATATTGACAATCTGAAGCCATTCTAAAGTGAACTTTGAAAATTGCTGCAACATACAGTAGTTTTGATTAAATTGATTTCAGTTTTAATGTTTTCATCTGGCTTTGCAGGAGTGAGTTCTACAATGTCTCCACTTACAACAAGTAGCTTCCCTGTGACGTCCTTCCAGCAAATGTAAATGTTACAGAAATTGATCAGTTATGCAGTCTTCATTTAAATCTAAATTCCTGAACTTTATTAAAAGTAAATTATGCCATTTGTAGATTTGGTTCAGCAGAGGTGACAAGCAAACTGGTGTTCAACTCCTCATCTACAGTTCCCAGTGAAACTTTGGTGCTCAGTGCTATCAACATTCTCCTGGAATCCAGAGTTTCACAACTGAAAGAAACAGTCAAGCTGATGAATGTCAGCTATGAAAGTAAGTGTTGTCATTTTCAGGTGAAAAACTATCTTCATACAGTCTAAACGTTTCAACCAGCAATAAATTACAAGCTTTGGGGAAATGTAAATTGAATATATCTTTCCAAACAGAAATCTCGGACACCTTCTATGCAGTCTTCTTTACATTTACCTTGAGTAACATTAGCATGCCAGAAGACTCAGAGCTTAAAAACAACACTTACAAGCAAGTTCAGGACATGATCAATGATGCGGTAAGCATTCATAAAAAATATCAGGTAGAGTTTGGTTGCAGTGCAAATCTTCTCCTAAGTTTGATGAATGTTTTTTCCCCTGCAGCTGAACACCCTTCTCAATGATCCAAGCAGTGTGAAGTTTGAACCCAACTCTTCCAACTTCACGTAAGAATTAATCTGACTTCTGTCTCTGAAAGATACTATATGACATTTTAAGATTTATGACATTATTAAACTGCTGCTCTTCAAAAACTGTTAAATACTCATAAACTGAAGCTCATATGAACAGTCTTTGCTGCTCTTCTTTCAGAAGCACATCAGACCAAATCCATGGCAATATGGATTATACCTTCCAAGATGGAGCTGAGATACAACCTGTCAGTTATCTAAATGAGCTTCGTAAACTGATGGGTATGTTTATTGACAATCCTAAGCCATTCTAAAGTGTACTTTGATTATTGCTGAAACATACAGTAATTTTGATTCAATTGATTTCAGTTTTAATGTTTCCATCTGGCTTTGCAGGTATAAGTTCTACAATGTCTCCACTTACAACAAGTAGCTTCCCTGTGACGTCCTTCCAGCAAATGTAAGTGTTACAGGAATTGATCAGTTATGCAGTCTTCATTTAAATCTAAATTCCTGAACTGTATTAAAAGTAAAATATGCCATTTGTAGATCTGGTTCAGCAGAGGTGACAAGCAAACTGGTGTTCAACTCCTCATCTCCAGTCCCAAGTGAAGCTTTGGTGCTCAGTGCTATCAACATTCTCCTGGAATCCAGAGTTTCACAACTGAAAGAAACAGTCAAGCTGATGAATGTCAGCTATGAAAGTAAGTGTTGTCATTTTTAGGTGAAAAACTAACTTCATACAGTATAAACGTTTCAACCAGCAATGAATTACAAGCTTTGGGGAAAATGTAAATTAAATATATCTTTCCAAACAGAAATCTCAGACACCTCCTATGCAGTCTTCTTTACATTTACCTTGAGTAACATAAGCATGCCAGAAGACCCAGAGCTTAAAAACAACACTTTCAAGCAAGTGCAGGACATGATCAACAATGTGGTAAGCATTCAGGAGTGAAAAGGTTTGGTTGCAGTGCAAATCTTCTCCAGATTTTGATGGATGGTTTGTTATTTTCTCTGCAGCTGAACACTCTTCTGAATGATCCAAGCAGTAAGAAGTTTGAACCCAGCTCATCCAACTTCACGTAAGATTTAAACTGACTTCTGTCTCTGAAAGATACTCATGCTTATGGTCTTATTAAATGCATTCCGACATTTTGGGATATTGAATCAACTCTTGATTTTTTTGCATAAATAGTCCATAATACTGTTTAACACACTTTATCTGAAGCTCAAGTCAAGTGTATTTTATGCTTTTCTTTCAGGAGCACATTAGACCAAATTCATGGCAATATGGATTATACCTTCCAAGATGGAGCTGAGATACAACCTGTCAGTTTCCTAAATGAGCTTCGTAAACTGATGGGTATGTTCATATTGACAATCTTAAACCATTCTAAATTGAAGTTTGTAACTTGCTGAAACCTACAATATTTTTAATTAAATGAAATTCAGTTTTAATGTTGTCATCTGGCTTTGCAGGACTGAGTACTACAACAACTCCATTGACAACAAGTAGCTTCTCTGTGACATCATTCCAGCCAATGTAAGGGTTTCAGAAATTGATCAGTTGTGGAGTCTTCATTTAAATCTAAAGCCCTGAACTGTATTAAAAGTAAGTTGTACCATTTTTAGACCTGGTCCAGCAGAGGTGACAAGCAAACTGGTGTTCAACTCCTCATCTCCAGTCCCCGGTGAAGCTTTGGTGCTCAGTGCTATCAACATTCTCCTGGAATCCAGAGTTTCACAACTGAAAGAAACAGTCAAGCTGGTCAATGTCAGCTATGAAAGTAAGTGTTGTCTTTTCAAGTGAAACACTGTCTGTAGACAGTTTGAATGTTTCAACCAGCGATAGATGGCAAGCTTTGGTGAAATGTAAATTGAATTTATCTTTCCAAACAGAAATCTCAGACACCTCCTATGCAGTCTTCTTCACATTTGCCTTGAGTAAATTCAGCATGCCAGAAGACCCAGAGTTTAGAAACAACACTTACCAGCAAGTACAGGACATGATCAATGAGGCGGTAAGCATTCAGCAGTGAAAAGGTTTAGGTGCAGTGCAAATCTTTTGTAGAGTTTGATTGAATGTTTGTAATTGCTCTGCAGCTGAACACTCTCCTGAATGATCCAAGCAGTAAGAAGTTTGAACCCAGCTCATCCAACTTCACGTAAGATTTAAACTGACTTCTGTCTCTGAAAGATACTCATGCTTATGGTCTTATTAAATGCATTCCGACATTTTGGGATATTGAATCAACTCTTAATTTTCTTGCATAAATAGTCCATAAAACTGTTTAACACACTTTATCTGAAGCTCAAGTCAAGTGTATTTTATGCTTTTCCTTCAGGAGCACATCAGACAAAATCCATGGCAATATGGATTATACCTTCCAAGATGGAGCTGAGATACAACCTGTCAGTTTCCTAAATGAGCTTCGTAAACTGATGGGTATGTTCATATTGACAATCTTAAACCATTCTAAATTGAAGTTTGTAACTTGCTGAAACCTACAATATTTTTAATTAAATGAAATTCAGTTTTAATGTTGTCATCTGGCTTTGCAGGACTGAGTACTACAACAACTCCATTGACAACAAGTAGCTTCTCTGTGACATCATTCCAGCCAATGTAAGGGTTTCAGAAATTGATCAGTTTTGTAGTCTTCATTTAAATCTAAAGCCCTGAACTGTATTAAAAGTAAGTTGTACCATTTTTAGACCTGGTTCAACAGAGGTGACAAGCAAACTGGTGTTCAACTCCTCATCTCCAGTCCCCGGTGAAGCTTTGGTGCTCAGTGCTATCAACATTCTCCTGGAATCCAGAGTTTCACAACTGAAAGAAACAGTCAAGCTGGTCAATGTCAGCTATGAAAGTAAGTGTTGTCATTTTCAAGTGAAACACTGTCTGTAAACAGTTTGAATGTTTCAACCAGCGATAGATAACAAGCTTTGGTGAAATGTAAATTGAATTTATCTTTCCAAACAGAAATCTCAGACACCTCCTATGCAGTCTTCTTCACATTTGCCTTGAGTAACATCAGCATGCCAGAAGACCCAGAGTTTAGAAACAACACTTACCAGCAAGTACAGGACATGATCAATCAGGCGGTAAGCATTCAGCAGTGAAAAGGTTTTGGTGCAGTGCAAATCTTTTGTAGAGTTTGATTGAATGTTTGTAATTGCTCTGCAGCTGAACACTCTCCTGAATGATCCAAGCAGTAAGAAGTTAGAACCCAGCTCATCCAACTTCACGTAAGATTTAAACTGACTTCTGTCTCTGAAAGATACTCATGCTTATGGTCTTATTAAATGCATTCCGACATTTTGGGATATTGAATCAACTCTTAATTTTCTTGCATAAATAGTCCATAATACTGTTTAACACACTTTATCTGAAGCTCAAGTCAAGTGTATTTTATGCTTTTCCTTCAGGAGCACATCAGACCAAATCCATGGCAATATGGATTATACCTTTCAAGATGGAGCTGAGATACAACCTGTCAGTTTCCTAAATGAGCTTCGTAAACTGATGGGTATGTTCATATTGACAATCTTAAGCCATTCTAAACTGAAATTTGTAACTTGCTGAAACCTACAATATTTTTGATTGAATGAAATTCAGTTTTAATGTTTACATCTGGCGTTGCAGGACTGAGTACTACAACAACCCCATTGACAACAAGTAGCTTCTCTGTGACGTCATTCCAGCCAATGTTAGTAATTTAGAAATTGATCAGTTATGCAGTCTTCATTTAAATCTAAATTCCTGAACTGTATTAAAAGTAAAATATGCCATTTGTAGATCTGGTTCAGCAGAGGTGACAAGCAAACTGGTGTTCAACTCCTCATCTCCAGTCCCCAGTGAAGCTTTGGTGCTCAGTGCTATCAACATTCTCCTGGATTCCAGAGTTTCACAACTGAAAGAAACAGTCAAGCTGATGAATGTCAGCTATGAAAGTAAGTGTTGTCATTTTTAGGTGAAAAACTAACTTCATACAGTATAAACGTTTCAACCAGCAATGAATTACAAGCTTTGGGGGAAATGTAAATTGAATTTATCTTTCCAAACAGAAATCTCAGACACCTCCTATGCAGTCTTCTTTACATTTACCTTGAGTAACATAAGCATGCCAGAAGACCCAGAGCTTAAAAACAACACTTTCAAGCAAGTGCAGGACATGATCAACAATGTGGTAAGCATTCAGGAGTGAAAAGGTTTGGTTGCAGTGCAAATCTTCTCCAGATTTTGAAAGATGGTTTGTTATTTTCTCTGCAGCTGAACACTCTTCTGAATGATCCAAGCAGTAAGAAGTTTGAACCCAGCTCATCCAACTTCACGTAAGATTTAAACTGACTTCTGTCTCTGAAAGATACTCATGCTTATGGTCTTATTAAATGCATTCCGACATTTTGGGATATTGAATCAACTCTTAATTTTCTTGCATAAATAGTCCATAAAACTGTTTAACACACTTTATCTGAAGCTCAAGTCAAGTGTATTTTATGCTTTTCCTTCAGGAGCACATCAGACAAAATCCATGGCAATATGGATTATACCTTCCAAGATGGAGCTGAGATACAACCTGTCAGTTTCCTAAATGAGCTTCGTAAACTGATGGGTATGTTCATATTGACAATCTTAAGCCATTCTAAACTGAAATTTGTAACTTGCTGAAACCTACAATATTTTTGATTGAATGAAATTCAGTTTTAATGTTTTCATCTGGCGTTGCAGGACTGAGTACTACAACAACCCCATTGACAACAAGTAGCTTCTCTGTGACGTCATTCCAGCCAATGTTAGTAATTTAGAAATTGATCAGTTATGGAGTCTTTATTTATATCTAAAGCACTGAACTGTATAAAAAGTAAGTTGTGCCATTTGTAGATCTGGTTCAGCAGAGGTTACAAGCAAAGTGGTGTTCAACTCCTCATCTCCAGTCCCCAGTGAAGCTTTGGTGCTCAGTGCTATCAACATTCTCCTGGCATCCAGAGTTTCACAACTGAAAGAAACAGTCAAACTGATGAATGTCAGCTATGAAAGTAAGTGTTGTCATTTTCAGGTAAAACACTATCTGTAAACTGCTTGAACGTTTCAACCATCGATAGATGGCAAGCTTTGGTGAAATGTAAATTGAATTTATCTTTCCAAACAGAAATCTCAGACACCTCCTATGCAGTCTTCTTTAAATTTGCCTTGAGTAACATCAGCATGCCAGAAGACCCAGAGTTTAGAAACAACACTTACCAGCAAGTACAGGACATGATCAATGAGGCGGTAAGCATTCAGCAGTGAAAAGGTTTAGGTGCAGTGCAAATCTTTTGTAGAATTTGATTGAATGTTTGTAATTGCTCTGCAGCTGAACACTCTCCTGAATGATCCAAGCAGTAAGAAGTTTGAACCCAGCTCATCCAACTTCACGTAAGATTTAAACTGACTTCTGTCTCTGAAAGATACTCATGCTTATGGTCTTATTAAATGCATTCCGACATTTTGGGATATTGTATCAACTCTTGATTTTTTTGCATAAATAGTCCATAATACTGTTTAACACACTTTATCTGAAGCTCAAGTCAAGTGTATTTTACGCTTTTCCTTCAGGAGCACATTAGACCAAATTCATGGCAATATGGATTATACCTTCCAAGATGGAGCTGAGATACAACCTGTCAGTTTTCTAAATGAGCTTCGTAAACTGATGGGTATGTTCATATTGACAATCTTAAATCATTCTAAATTGAAGTTTGTAACTTGCTGAAAGCTACAATATTTTTAATTAAATGAAATTCAGTTTTAATGTTGTCATCTGGCTTTGCAGGACTGAGTACTACAACAACTCCATTGACAACAAGTAGCTTCTCTGTGACATCATTCCAGCCAATGTAAGTGTTTCAGAAATTGATCAGTTGTGGAGTCTTCATTTAAAATCTAAAGCCCTGAACTGTATTAAAATTAAGTTGTGCCATTTTTAGACCTGGTTCAGCAAAGGTGACAAGCAAACTGATGTTCAACTCCTCATCTCCAGTCCCCAGTGAAGCTTTGGTGCTCAGTGCTATCAACATTCTCCTGGAATCCAGAGTTTCACAACTGAAAGAAACAGTCAAGCTTGTCAATGTCAGCTATGAAAGTAAGTGTTGTCATTTTCAAGTGAAACACTGTCTGTAAACAGTTTGAATGTTTCAACCAGCGATAGATGGCAAGCTTTGGTGAAATGTAAATTGAATTTATCTTTCCAAACAGAAATCTCAGACACCTCATATGCAGTCTTCTTTACATTTGCCTTGAGTAACATCAGCATGCCAGAAGACCCAGAGTTTAGAAACAACACTTACCAGCAAGTACAGGACATGATCAATGAGGCGGTAAGCATTCAGCAGTGAAAAGGTTTAGGTGCAGTGCAAATCTTTTGTAGAGTTTGATTGAATGTTTGTAATTGCTCTGCAGCTAAACACTCTTCTGAATGATCCAAGCAGTAAGAAGTTAGAACCCAGCTCATCCAACTTCACGTAAGATTTAAACTGACTTCTGTCTCTGAAAGATACTCATGCTTATGGTCTTATTAAATGCATTCCGACATTTTGGGATATTGAATCAACTCTTGATTTTCTTGCATAAATAGTCCATAATACTGTTTAACACACTTTATCTGAAGCTCAAGTCAAGTGTATTTTATGCTTTTCCTTCAGGAGCACATTAGACCAAATTCATGGCAATATGGATTATACCTTCCAAGATGGAGCTGAGATACAACCTGTCAGTTTCCTAAATGAGCTTCGTAAACTGATGGGTATGTTCATATTGACAATCTTAAACCATTCTAAATTGAAGTTTGTAACTTGCTGAAACCTACAATATTTTTAATTAAATGAAATTCAGCTTTAATGTTTTCATCTGGCTTTGCAGGACTGAGTACTACAACAACTCCATTGACAACAAGTAGCTTCTCTGTGACATCATTCCAGCCAATGTAAGGGTTTCAGAAATTGATCATTTGTGGAGTCTTCATTTAAATCTAAAGCCCTGAACTGTATTAAAAGTAAGTTGTGCCATTTGTAGACCTGGTTCAGCAGAGGTGACAAGCAAACTGGTGTTCAACTCCTCATCTCCAGTCCCCGGTGAAGCTTTGGTGCTCAGTGCTATCAACATTCTCCTGGAATCCAGAGTTTCACAACTGAAAGAAACAGTCAAGCTGGTCAATGTCAGCTATGAAAGTAAGTGTTGTCATTTTCAAGTGAAACACTGTCTGTAAACAATTTTAATGTTTCAAGCAGTAATAGATTACAAGCTTTGGGAAAATGTAAATTGAATTGATCTTTTAAAACAGAAACCTCAGACACCTCTTATGCAGTCTTCTTCACATTTACCTTGAGTAACATCAGCATGCCAGAAGACCCAGAGCTTAGAAACAACACTTACCAGCAAGTGCAGGACATGATCAATGAGGCGGTAAGCATTTAGAAAATTAGCCAGCAAAAAAGTTGGTTGCAGGGCAAATCTTCTCCAGTGTTTGATGGATGGTTTCTTTTAATCCGGCAGCTGAACACTCTTCTGAATGATCCAAGCAGTGTGAAGTTTAACCCCAGCTCCTCCAACTTCACGTAAGATTTCAACTGATTTCTATCTCTGAAAGATACTTATGCAATATGACATTTTATGATTTATGACATTATTAAACTGCTCCTCTTTAAAAACTGTTAAATACTCATAAACTGAAGCTCATATCAAGTCTTTGCTGCTCTTCTTATAGGAGCACATCAGACCAAATACATGTCAAAATGGATTACATTTTTCAAGAAGGAAATAAGATACAACCTGTCAGCTTCCTAAATGAGCTCAATAAACTGATTGGTAAGTTCATATTCACAATCTTAAACCATTCTAAAGTGAACTTTGAAAATTGCTGAAACATACAGTATTTTTAATTAAATTGATTTCAGTTTTAATGTTTCCATCTGACTTTGCAGGACTGAGTTCTACAATGTCTCCTTTTACAACAAGTAGCTTCCCTGTGACGTCCTTCCAGCAAATGTAAGTGTTACAGAAATTGATCAGCTATGCAGTCTTCATTTAAATCTAAAGCCCTGAACTGTATTAAAAGTAAGTTGTGCCATTTGTAGATCTGGTTCAGCAGAGGTGACAAGCAAACTGGTGTTCAACTCCTCATCTCCAGTCCCCAGTGAAGCTTTGGTGCTCAGTGCTATCAATATTCTCCTGGAATCCAGAGTTTCACAACTGAAAGAAACAGTCAAGCTGATGAATGTCAGCTTTGAAAGTAAGTGTTGTCATTTTCAGGTGAAAAACTATCTTCATACAGTGTAACGTTTCAACCAGCAACAAATTACAAGCTTTGGGGAAATGTAAATTGACTATATCTTTTTAAACAGAAGTCTCAGACACCTCCTATGCAGTCTTCTTTACATTTACCTTGAGTAACATCAGCATGCCAGAAGACCCAGAGCTTAGAAACAACACTTACAAGCAAGTGCAGGGCATGATCAATGATGTGGTAAGCATTCAAAAACATACCCAGTGAAAACGTTTGGGTGCAGTGCAAATCTTCTGTAGAGTTTGGTGAATTGTTTGTTGTTCCTCTCCAGCTGAACACCCTTCTGAATGATCCAAGCAGTGTGAAATTTGAACCCAGCTCCTCCAACTTCACGTAAGATTTAAACTAACTTCTGTCTCTGAAAGATACTTATGCGATATGACATTTCACAATTTATGACATTATTAAACTGCTCCTCTTCAAAAACTGTTTAAAGCTCATAAACTGAAGCTCATATCAACAGTCTTTGCTTCTCTTCTTATAGGAGCACAACAGACCAAGTACATGGCAAAATGGATTACATCTTCCAAGAGGGAAATAAGATACAACCTGTCAGCTTCCTAAATGAGCTCAATAAACTGATGGGTATGTTCATATTGGTGACCTTCAGCAATCCTAAACATGCAGTATTTTTCATGACATTTATAATTTTTTATTTATGATTTGTCAGGTCTGACCCCAACAACAATTTTTCCCCTGACAACAAAAGTCTCCCATGTGACGTCTTTCGAGCAACAGTGAGTGTAGATGTTACATTACAAAAAATCCTTGTTATACAGTCATCATGTAAATGTAAAGCCCTGAACTGTATTAAATGAAAGTGGTGCCCTTTTCAGAATTGATTCTGCAGTGGTGACGAGCACATTGACGTTCAACTCCTCATCTCCAGTCCCCAGTGAAGCTCTGGTGCTCAGTGCTATCAAAAATCTCAGGGACTCCAGAGAGTCACAACTTGATAAATCACTCAAGCTGTTGAATGTGACCTATAACAGTAAGTTTAAGTGTTTTCTTTTAAAAGTTCTTGTACTAAAAATCCCAAGTGTATTTACGTACTAGGACAAAATACATTATGAACATTTCTATGCAAACAGAAACCTCAGACACCTCCTATGAGCTCATCTTTGAATTTAATCTGAGTAACATCAGCACCCCAAACAGTCATATGCCCAAAGGCAACCTTGCCGAGCAAGTTCAGAATGCTACCAATGCTGCGGTAAGCATAAACATCAAGATCAATGGTCAGAAATCACATTGTATTGTAATCTGTTCTTTTTTCACTTATCATTATTTTTATTTATAGCTCAACACTCTTCTGAATGATCCACAAAAAACACCATTTGTTGCTACAATCTCCAAAGTCACGTAAGCATTGAAATTACATTTTTAATTTAATTTACCATAAAACATTTATCCCTGCATTAAACCTCTACAATCATGATACTCTCCTTTGCCTTTTACTCAGGTTTTACGTCTCTGTTCTAAGAAGGTTAAAGTTCTAACATTTATTTTATTCCATTAGGACAAAAGAACAGCAGATTGAGGTTTCAATGAACCATGTCTTTATGGAAACAGATGATATACAACCTGTCAGCTACCTAAATGAGCTCAATAAACTAATGGGTATGTTCATATTGGTGACCTTCAGCCATCCTAAACATGCAGTACAGTATTTTTCATGAAATTTATAATATTTTATTTATGATTTGTCAGGTCTGACCCCAACAACAATTTCTCCCTTGACAACAAAAGTCTCCCATGTGACGTCTTTCCAGCAGCAGTAAGTGTAGATGTTACATTACAAAAAATGTTTGTTATACAGTCGTCATGTAAATGTAAAGCCCTGAACTGTATTAAATGAAAGTGGTGCCCTTTTCAGAATTGATTCTGCAGTGGTGACGAGCACATTGACGTTCAGCTCCTCATCTCCAGTCCCCAGTGAAGCTCTGGTGCTCAGTGCTATCAAAAATCTCAGGGACTCCAGAGAGTCAAAACTTGATAAATCACTCAAGCTGTTGAATGTGACCTATAACAGTAAGTTTAAGTGTTTTCTTTTAAAAGTTCTTGTATTAAAAATCTCAAGTTTATTTACGTACTAGGACAAAATACAATATGAACATTTCTATACAAACAGAAACCTCAGACACCTCCTATGAGCTCATCTTTGAATTTAATCTGAGTAACCTCAGCACCCCAAACAGTCATGTGCCCAAAGGCAACCCTGCCGAGCAAGTTCAGAATGCTATCAATGCTGCGGTAAGCATAAACATCAAGACCAATGGTCAGAAATCACACAGTATTGTAATCTGTTCGTTTTTCGCTTATCATTATTTTTATTTATAGCTCAACACTCTTCTGAATGATCCACAAAAACCACCATTTGTTGCTACACTCTCCAAAGTCACGTAAGCTTTGAAATTGAATTTTATTTTAATTTACCATAAAACATTTGCCATGCATTAAACCTCTACAATCATGATACTCTCCTTTGCTTTTTACTCAGGTTTTTACGGCTCTGTTCTAACAAGATTAAAGTTCTAACATTTATTTTTATTCCATTAGGACAAAAGAACAGCAGATTGAGGTTTCCATTAACCATGTCTTTACGGAAACAGATGAGATACAACCTGTCAGCTTCCTAAATGAGCTCAATAAACTGATGGGTATGTTCATATTGGTGACCTTCAGCCATCCTAAACATGCAGTATTCTTCATGAAAATTGATACATTTTTTATTTATGATTTGTCAGGTCTGACCCCAACAACAATTTCTCCCCTGACAACAAAAGTCTCCCATGTGACGTCTTTCGAGCAACAGTGAGTGTAGATGTTACATTAACATAAAGACTGCATAACAAGCATTTTCTGTAATGTAAAGCCCTGAACTGTATTAAATGAAAGTGGTGCCCTTTTCAGAATTGATTCTGCAGTGGTGACGAGCACATTGACGTTCAACTCCTCATCTCCAGTCCCCAGTAAAGGTCTGGTGCTCAGTGCTATCAAAAATCTCAGGGACTCCAGAGAGTCACAACTTGATAAATCACTCAAGCTGTTGAATGTGACCTATAACAGTAAGTTTAAGCGTTTTAAACTTTTAAAAGTTCTACATTTTTTATTATCTATACTTATATTAAAAATCACAAGTTTATTTACCTACTAGGACAATTTACATAATGAATATTTTCATACAAACAGAAATTTCGGAAACCTGCTACGAGGTCATCTTTGAATTTAGTCTGAGTAACCTCAGCACCCCAAACAGTCATGTACCTAAAGGCAACCCTGCCGAGCAAGTTCAGAATACTATCAATGCTGCGGTAAGCATAAACATCAAGACCAATGGTCAGAAATGATAATGTTTTGTAGTTTGTTTTCGTGTTTTCTGTAATCGTTTTCATTTTTTAAATATATTTTTTTTTCTTAAAGCTTAACACTCTACTGAATGATGCTGCTAAACCTCCTTTTGATGCTACACTCTCCAAAGTCACGTAAGTTATGGAGTCTTAAGCAAATTTTTTTTGTACATTTTTTTACCATGAACCATTTAACCCTGTCAGATTAACCTTTACAATCATGATTAAAGTTCTAACATTCATTTTATTCCATCAGGACAAAAGAACAGCAGATTGAGGTTTTCATGAACGTTGTTTTTACGGATACAGATCACATCCAACCTGTCAGTTTCTTAAACGAGCTTCGTTTGCAAAACAGTATGTCAATTCTATTAGAATACAACAATGAATTTTCACAGCATATTGTTCCTACCTTTTCTTGTTATTTGTTTCCCATTCATCAGTTCTAACTTTGTGTTTTCAGGCCTAACAACTCCTTCTGCCAGCAATTCTCAGACCACTACTGATGCAACAATTCTGTAAGAGAGTAATTGATTCATTTTTTTTATAAAGAAATCATTATTGTTCTTGCTCTTTGTATTTTTATTTCCTCATCCATTTTTTTTCTTTTTGAACAGGGGGACGGCTTTTATTAGCATTCGACTTGTGTTTGAAACATTAGGACTAACGCCAAGTGAAAGTAAAATTATGGAGTTGGTTTCTATACTGAATGCAAATCTCACAACTAAACAAGACGACAGAGCAACACAGTTTGGTGAACCTGTGAGCAACGTAAATGTCTCCTATAACAGTAAGTTTTTTTTATAAATATATTATTTTGGGAAACTGTGTTTTTGTTCTATTACTTTCAAATGAAACATTGTGTTGCTAACAGTGTTGGGCTTGTTACTAAAATAAATGAATAAATTACTCATTACTCTTCTTAATACTCCCTGTCAACAGTAATTTGTTACACTGTTGTTTGGCCTTTTAGTGTGGAGCCCTGTGTTAGTGTGGGTTTACTCCGGGACCTCAGATTTACTCAGAATAAACAAACTAACTAACTAACCAACCAACCAACCAACACACACTATTCTTTATATTACTTCAAGACAATCTTTTAAACAATTTATGTTATTTAATAAAGCTACACATTTGCAAGTATTCAAACATCCAAATCCACTGAACATGCGGATAGAATTCAGAACAGAATACCCTTAAATATCTGGTTGCTTAATAGTCCCTGAGTCATCTTACAAAGGCTGACTTAAAGTGACTTATCTGTCAGGATTTTACATATTGTAGCTCGCTGTCCACAAATAAAATCAATAAAATAAAAGTATTTTTGATTTTTAGCTTTTGTATGTCTACAATCAGTTTAATCAGGTGTGTCTGACTTCATGCGCCATTTGATGGCATTGATCAGTCTGCGTAGGATGAAATCGAACACACAAAACATCTTCATCTCTCATGCTACAGTAGCTGTAGTTCCTACCACACACGTTTGCAATGCAGTTTGGGAATGTTAGAAAGATGGTTTTGGGAAACAAATGGTTATTATGCTGCTATTCTAGTTAGCGATGATATCAGAAATCACACTCCTGTCTAAATTTCAATCATAAATGGCATCCATATGCCCTGCTCACTCCAGAATAATAGGCTACATGTAGTGAATAAATTAAAAGAGAGAATTTAAATAATGAGAAAAGATGTTTACATACATTGAAATTCATGCTATTTTTGTAAAGTGCTGTCCAAAATTATGAGATGAGGCAGGATCTCAATGCAGATGAAAGACTTTAATAAATCCAAACATGAAAATAAAATTGAAACATGAACATCCTTACAACTTGAAATTTAAATCTTTGTATGAATAGTGTATGACCATGTATTTATAAAGGATGCCTAATATTGTAGGCATCAACTTAAAGGGACACTTCACCCATTTGGATTAAGCTTTTGTATAGTTAGAACCCCAGTTATGTTTTTGAATGGTCATGCATCATTTCCTCAGTTGCCGCTGAGACAGGAGAAATACAGATTTCAGTGTTGCACTTCCTTCTTTCAATGATGTAAAAATCATAATTTTGCATCATTGAAAGAAGGAAGTCCAATATCTTTGTTAAGGGGGTGAGACTACAAACACCAAATTCGAAATGTATGTTACATTTTGACCAAAAATATGACACACTTTCAATAAAGAATTCCTTTAAATCTCACATTTATTTTTGGCTAGATGGCTACTTGTGTTAAATACATAAAAGTAATAGCAATAATGACCATCACAGCACAAAATATTGTCAATGACTACATATATTGAAGGTCTACCTAAGTAAGAATAGAAAACAAATGTTTACTGTTTTTTATTTATTTATTTTTTTAGGAATTTCTGATCATTCTTATGCCCTTAACTTTGGATACGTGATCAGCAATGTATCAATGTCAACGAACTATGAAAACAGGAACACCACCTACAAACTCATCCAAAACAAAATAAATGAATTGGTGGGTTAAGACATTTTTCTCTGCAATAAATGTTCCCACATAAAGTAAATGAATGAATAATCCAATAAATTTCTGCATTATTCCTATTTTGTTTGTAGCTAAACAAGATCCTAAATGATCCCTCAGCCAATCCAGTCCAGTTTGATGAGGCCAAATTCTTGTAAGTCAAGATTAAATTTACTCATTAATCAAAATAATGTTTTTATCATTATCATCATTATCAATTTATCATTGGATTTTTGTGTAATATAGTGCTTTTTATTTATTTTGTTAACAATAGTTTATTTTTGTATCTTTTCTAGGAATAATTTGACTGCGATAACGGCTGTTCTGGAATACAATCTCTCACAAAAAAATAACATCAAGTCACCGAGTACATTTCTCCAGAAAATTCTTAATGAAAACAGTATGTCTCATTCAATCAACTTTTTAGTACTAAGAATGCAACATTAAACAGATAATTCAACACAACATTTAATACACGTACTACTTTAACACATTCCTAACTGCAATTAAATGTTTTAAATGTCATACTCCACAAATAGCATTTATTTTCATAATCACCAAACACTGAATTTTATTTTACAGGCTTAACAACAACTCCAACTCCAACTGTGTAAGTACAAAAAGTTTACTTGCATACTCAAATAAACTGGCTTTGTTTCCGTTTATTTTCTTTCTCAAAATTATTTTGATTCACCTTTTTCAGACTTGGAAAAGCAATTATTTACATCCGGCTTGTTTTTATAACGAGAGGCACCATACCAAGCCAGAGCGCTGTTCTACAAGTAGCCAACAACCTGCTGGACAAACGTCTAAGAAGCAAACGAGACCTGACAGTACAAAAACTCAGTGATCCTGTGAGCTTTGTGAATGTCACCTATACAAGTAAGTTTGTGTCACCAGGAAACAATAACTCCATATTACAATAAAGAGATTTGTATGAGATTTATTTGAGATTTGTTTTTTTTTCCAAGAAATTTCTGATCATTCGTATGCCCTCAATTTTGGATTTGAAATCAGCAATGTCACCATGTCTGAGAAACTTGTACTCAGGAACGACACACATAAAATAATCCAGGATTCAATAAATAAATTGGTAAGTTTGAAAGTATTTGAAAGAGTGCTAATGCATATGAAATAATGTACAATTTAAATTTCAATATGAAATTAAGATATATTAAATGAAACCCAGCATAAAACAATCATAAATATCATTATCATATTTATTCATTATAAATAATACACAATATTAATGTGTTTTTTTGGCAACCTGTTTAGCTGAACGAGATCCTAAATGACCCAAATGCCACTCCATTTGTGTTCAAAGACGCCAATTTTACGTAAGTCATGACTTCATATTTTAATGAGATCAAGTATTATTAATGATGATGTGATCACTTTAAATTAGCTCCTAATGTTCAACACTGTTTATTTTGAATTTTCCCAGGGGTAATACCACTGTGATTAAGGCCGATGTCGAGTATGTTTTCTCTGACAAAGACTTCAAGTTTCCCAGTCCTTTTCTCAGTGCACTTATCACTGTTAATATTGGTATGTTGTTCTGCATTCAGTTTAAATATTAACAGCTCTTTACATTCTAAAAAATGCTGGATTATATTCATTGGACCAAATATGAAAATATTTTGGGCTAATTTAACCCAACGGTTAATTCTTTTTTAAAACCAAAAGTGGGTTGAAAATAACCCAGCATTTTATATATTATTCCTTGAGAGTTTCTGATTTTTTTATTAACATTATTTTTTTTCCCCAAATCATTGGTCTATAGAAGCCAGTAACACAACTGCTACAACCACATTTCCGTCTGTTGTGAACACTACTGGGCCGAAAAACAGCACTACTGCAGCATGGGTTGTGGCTATAATTGTTCCTTGTGCTATAGCCATCATGCTTGTACCTTGCTGGATTCTTCTTTGTGTAAGTTTCTTGATGACAGAATGTAAAATATGTGTATTGTCTATGAAGTGATTATTTATAATAAAAATATTATATGTTGTTATTATATATATATATATATATATATATATATATATATATATATATATATATATATATATATATATAATAATAACTTAATAACTTTACTGGGATTGTTTTAATCATAAAACACAGTTTTGACAGTTCATTGTTTTGACTGAGAAAGATTGTCTAATGTTCTCTCTTTCTTGCTCTCTCTCTCTCTCGCTCTCTATCTATCTCTCTTTAGTGTCTGCTTTGTGGTTGCTGTGCACGAATTAGACGACGTTGGCACAGAAGACAGTCATACAATGTACAGTACACGACTCGACACAGCATCTTCTAGTAGCGTTGAGAGACAACAAAGAAAAATATGTACAGAAAAAGTGATATTTTATTTGCAACTGTAAAGCACAACTATATCTAAGAAATCACTTATTCTTATATTATTAATTATGCATTGATTATTATTAATGTTGTTATTTAAATTATGTAATGAACATGTTAACTTTGAGCTTTTATTATGCACTATTTATTTTCATCCTGTTTTGCTGGACAGACAGGATTTACACAAAATTTTACTGAATATAATTTTTCCCAAGCTGTATTGTCTAATGAAATTAAATTATTTATTTAATACTTGTGTAATTTTTACAATATTTATTGTTGATTTTTTTCCTCTTAATAATTAATTTATTTGATGTCATATATTTCAATGTAGTGAACAAAATTAAACTTATTTATTTACAATAATATCTTCCTTTATCTTCATGTGATTCCATTTTTTTTGTGTGAAACATTCAATAACGTGGCCACACGCGCACGCACGCACGCACGCACGCACGCACGCACGCACACACACACGCACACACACACACACACACACTCTCCAACATAAAATATCCAACATAAATGAATGTTTAACACTAGCAAGTCTTATTTTAAGCACATTTGCAAGGCTCTGGGATTGAAATGACTCTGAAATCATTGAACACACATAAAGTTGAATAAACAGGTTGAGTACAGTTCTGTTATTTTGAGTACTTTGTACTGTTAAGATTTTCAGTGCATGTGTACCCATTAATATAATAAAAAACTTTAAACTAAGTTGTGGCATGTAAAGGGCCTGTGATGCACTGTCTGAATGATTCTAATCAGATTCGTGTACCAACAGTAATAAATACACATCTTGTCAAAATGTAGGTCTGGGGTGCGTTTCCCGAAAACCATAGTATCTTTGTCGCACATTCGTCGTTTGAACCATGTTGGTTTAAAGGGACACTTCAACCATTTGCATTAAGCTTTGTATAGTTAGAACCCCAGTCATGTTTTTGAATGGTTATGCATCATTTCCTCAGTTGCGGCTGAGACAGGAGACATACAGATTTCAGTGTTGCACTTCCTTCTTTCAATGATGTCAAAATCATCATTTTGCATCATTGAAAGCAGGAAGTCCAATATCTTTGTTGAGGGGATGAGACTACAAACACCCCTCTTCTCTGTCAAATAGGCAACAAATTTGAAATGAATGTTACATTTCGACTACAAATATGACGCACTTTCAATAAAGATTAATGTTTCTATGGGTGAAATGCTCCTTAAAAAACATAGTTGATGATGTCACGTGAGAGGTGAAGTATTAATTAATCTGTGCAAATCGATTTAATGTCAGATTATTGGTGTAAATAACATATATTACATCTGAAGACTGATTTTGTTATCGTGATTTATTTATCTGTTGTTTAATTTCAAGATATTCAATTTATGCTCAAATTCCCTCTTACGTCACTCCTCCCAAGGATTCCCCAGGGTCTTAAAGCTTGTATTACTGTGCACATGCGCAGTTTTCAAATGCAGCGCTTTAATTCTGTTTACAAACCTAAAGACGTAAAATAAAATTTTAATATATTTAGAATGATGGATATACATTGTACTACATGTCTTTTGCTTATTTTGTTCAAAAACATGATCAACGTAAGTCTTAATATGTTAATAACAAGGAACGATGCTTCTACGACAACTTTGCGATGCAGCTTGGGAATGTTCGTTTGAACGATGGTTTTCGGAAAAACACAAATCGTTGAACTTTGTCAGTAACTACTAAACTTACGACAGTAGTTGGCTAACGATGCTTTTGGAAACGCACCCCTGGTTGAGTAAAGACAGTCAGTTATGTCTTAAGTGAATGTAAACGGGTAGGGGAAAACCATGGTTTTACTACACTAACTATGGTTTAACTATGTTTTTTTGAAAACCACGATTGTCGAAACCATGGTTATTTTGTAGTTACTATGGTTTTACTACAGTAACCATGTTTTTTTTTAACTGTAGTAAAAAAAAAGGTAACTTCCGTAAGGGTGTCTGGAGGACATTTTCAGCTGTCATGGTTTGGGATCAAATTGTGGACCCCACTTTTCATGTCTGCTCATTTTTAAGAATTTTTTAGATAAATCGCATTCAGCATGTCAAAACGATGTCGAAATGGGCAGTGGAGAGGCAAAATGCATGTATTGAAGTGCAGAAGTGTTGGACTGGAAGTAGCAACTCCACAGGTATGTCTCACTGTATTGAACTATTGACCACTACAAGGAATAACCCAGCAGAATTTAACCATGCTACGAAAACCGAGACGAAGTGAGACTGACAACTTCATTCAACCAAGCTCCATACACTCTTCTGTCTAGAAAATACTATTATGTGACCATAAAAGAAACACCAGGTATGTGAAGAAATTCTTAATACAAATGACAATCAAGTAGAACTGAAAAATAAAAACTAGAAACTGAACCTGTCAAATAAAGGACAGAAAATACTAAAGAGGTAATTCCTGATAAAATGCCAAATCAGAGTGAAACACAAGGTGGCGTGATTTCTCCATAAATGAGACCAGAGAGACAAATAAAACTGCCAGATTTTAAAGACTATAAAAAATTGTTGAAGAATGAGATGCACCACATTTACTTAAGTGTTACACTATGCATATTGTTAAAAGGCATCTGGAATAAAATTTTCTTCGGTTAAAGAGAAATGTTCAAAGAAACAACATGTACATTTTCATTTTTTTCTTGTTTTTCTTCATTTAAAGCCACTTTGGAACAATTACACAATTGTGAAGAGTCCTACATAAATAAAATTGAACTTAAATGCCATTTCAGAATATCACAAAAAGGCTGGTTTAATGTGACAAGTTTTTGGAATTACACTGGCCTAAATCTCAATAGGCTTCATGCTCAGCTGCACTACCTCCTGAACTTCAGCCAGCTCCTTGTTTCCTGTCTGCCATTATTGGACAAACTGATTAATCCAGGTGTGCCTGACCTCAGTAGTCACAACAACAATAATCGGACACACCTGGATTAATCAGTTTGTCCAATAATGGCTGACAGGAAACAAGGAGCTGGCTGATGTTTAGGAAGTAGTGCAGCTGGGCATAAAGCCTATTACTGTGCATAGTGGAGTTATGAATGAGATCTTCTCTTTAGTGTGTCGTAACTGCACAGTTCAAGTACCAATACATCTGCCTAACTTTGCTAGTAGATCCAATTGCATATGGATAACAAATCACCTAGCCAAATCACAAGCAGACCTTACAGCTTTGCAAGTCTTTGCCAAACAAATCACCCGTATAGTCAAAATTATATTTTGGAAATAAATTCTGCAAAGAAGCCAAGACGAGGTATTCTTTGCTCAAAACATCACTTTAGTATGCGTTGAAATAGTTCGCAACTAGCAAGTGGTCCTTTCTACCATTTTTGTCTTCTGTTGTTTAAAGTTCATCCAGTTAGTTCACTTTCAAGGACGGTCTTTCAACATTGTGTCAGAAGCTGACACTATCGGCTCTCCCTCCTATCACATCTTCCCTGAAGCCTTATTGCTTAACTCCAGTGCAGTTGAAACCCGAGCTGGCCAATGACCTTCAAGATGGCAGAAAGGGGCGCAGCCACCTCCCCTTTCATTCTGAGAGGCATGAACTTTCTTCAAGCAAGTGTCCAAAAGCCGGTGACATCGTTGATCCCGCATCAGGGGCAACTTCGCCCTTGGTCCTCTGACGCGAATTCCCCCCACCTCACTTGTGGGTGCAGTTCACTGCTGAGTTTCTGCATCCTGCACCGGGAGCATCAAAGCCCATTTCCTTTGGGGCTGCAGAGGTGGAGGACAAGTCTATGTTCCTGCCGGTGCCAGAGTGGAACTGAGATCAGTCCCGGGAGCCCCATTCGGAGGCAGAGAAACCAACGTCTTCCTATGACAAGCTCGTTCATATCCTCTCTTTGACCATGCAGCAAAATTCCTCACTCCCATGCAGCAATCTGTCTCGGAGCACAGCGCAGGGCACAAGCTTTCCGCTCTCTCCTGTGCCCATCACTCACGTGCTGCAGGGAGACATGACCATGATGAAAGTGTGGTGCAGTCCTCGTCAACAGGCAGCATCCTAACTGATTGGTTATTGCTTGTTGCGTGCCCCATCTACCAGGTGCATTTGTGCCCTTAAATGTCAGTGTTTGCTAAATGGTTCGAGGACAACACACTAGACTGTCCTGTGCATTCCTACAGTACTGGTTGGCATTTTTCTCCTAGGGGGTTTTTCACCCCGGGGAGGCAGCCTTTTTGGGCTTTACCTAGCTTCCTCTTCTATACGTTGCTTTAGTAATACTTGTGTCACAAGCCAGGGGCTGGCTACTAATGGTTTAAGCCACGCCCCTTCTAAACTTCCACCTCGAGGAGGTCCCCAAAACCAACCCAATGACCAGACAACAACGAGCACAAGTAAGTATAAAATGTTCTTTATTATTTTAAATAGTTAAAAATATAGGGGGACTTGGGAAAGGGGAAATTAAAACTAATTTCAGGCTCCGTCCTCCAGGGGGCCACGGCCCAATGAATGGCTAAGGGTGGGGGGTCGTACGTGGGGGAACGGGCTCCTGCCTCGGGTTCCCTCTACTCGTGGCGCGCTCCTCTTCCTTCTCGCTTCCTTATTCTCTCTCTCTTCTCAGGTTTCAACTAGGACACGAGGACACAGTGAGTCGACTCCACGACGTTCGCTCGCCTCTGCGCTGGTTACAGCTTCCCAGTAAGTATGGCTCTCTCCACAGCTCAATATCTCAGTGTTCACATTGGCTCTCTTTCTCTCCACAGATGGCTGCTAGGATACAGGGACACAGTGAATCGTTCCTAAAACGTTTGCTCACCTCTGCGCTGATTACAGCTTCCAGGTAGGTATGGCTCTCTCCAAAGCTCAATATCTCAGTGTTCACATTGGCTCTCTTTCTCTCCACAGATGGCTGCTAGGATACAGGGACACAGTGAATTGTTCTCAAGACGTTTGCTCACCTCTGCGCTGATTACAGCTTCCAGGTAGGTATGGCTCTCTCCAAAGCTCAATATCTCAGTATTCACGTTGGCTCTCTTGCTCTCCACAGATGGCTGCCAGGATACAGGGACACAGTGAATTGTTCTCAAGACGTTTGCTCACCTCTGCGCTGATTACAGCTTCCAGGTAGGTATGGCTCTCTCCAAAGCTCAATATCTCAGTATTCACGTTGGCTCTCTTGCTCTCCACAGCTCTCACGACTCACTCACTTTCCTGTCAATCAGCAGACATAACAAGTTACATGGAAACTTACAGGGTGGCGAGCTTACGCTGGCTGGTTTCTGCAATGCGGCGATTTAGCAATGATTTGTAATGGGACGCCGGGGGCCAAGACCCTCTCGGCGAACTCGTTGATGAACAGAGGGGCGAGGAAGCCACGCCGGCACACCGGGTCGAGCGCTGCCCTTTCCTCGAGACCCGTTGGTCAATCGAAAACTGGACCGGGGCGCCCTTTCGTCGAGACCTCGGGCCAGCGGATCTCTCCTGCCTCTACTCTGTGATGATGAAAGAACACAAGTAAGGTCACAATAATAGGTGCAGTACTCACACACACACTGCCACTCGCACAGTTCTTCGCCGCCACTCTGTATTTCTGTGAGACTGAAAACACACTACAGCATTATTATACAGGTCTTTCCTAGCGCCGTTCTTTCCTCTTCATCGCCCCGGGACGAGTGACTGAAAACGGGATTACGTCAAACAGGACACAGCACTCACACTGCAATACACGGCATTACACAGCACCACTTCAAGTGAAAATGTCCAAAGACTCACCCCACCACGCTCAGTGCACACAATAGACACCCGTCCTCTTCCACGTCGCTCTGGGCGAGAATAGGGAGATGGTAGATGGCCTAGCGTTTGTTTGCTATCGTTGCTGTAGCTGCTTTCCCACGAAACCTTCGGCTCGCCCACCACGCTGGTACAGGGGTAGGGCCACTCGATCTCTCTTAAGAGCACTCAAACAATGTATCAATCAAATATTTACAAACACTCACTTCAAGGGATTTGGTTACTCACGATCTCTGTCTTTCTTCGTCCTAGGTTGTCTTCGTGCCAATAGTAACTCCAGGTATCTAGACAGGGCGCTTTCCAGCCACCAACACCACTTTTCCCACAGATATATATACTCACAACGGTAAGCTTTCCTCTCCTTCCGTTTCTCTCAACCGATGTCAGTATCCGTCTAGTACTCCACCTATAAGGTCTTCAATGTCCTCATTCCCATCGATCTATGATCCACACATGGAGAGAGAGAGCAATCCAGCGATCCGAATATAGCGTATCAGGCGAGCTCAACTCAGCACTACAATACACACCAACACAACAGTGGATAACATCAGCCAAGACTGTGGTTTAACTTGTCTTTTTATACTCCCCTGGGTGCTGTTCTCCTCCAATCACCCGGCGCTCCTGTTAATAGCTCCCAGCTGTGTGTAGTTTAGCTGATTACAGCGTTCGCGACGCCACCGGATGTCCGGTGTTTGCTCTTACCGGTCCGGGCGGAAACATCCGGGCGGAACCAAAACTTCCCAATTTTTGGTTCCGCCTAAAAGATCGTCACTCCTGTGACACGTGCAATTATAATATTGAGTCATAGCCGCAGCAAATTTAACTGCTCATGCTATCATGTATTTTGTTGTGCTATCTGTCGTTTTCTGTGCTTTTCACTGCTTCTATATGTAAAGCTGCTTTGAAACAATTGACTTTTGTGAAAAGCGCTATATAAATAAAATTGAATTGAATTGAATTCCTATAGTACTGGTTGGACTTTTAACATACTGAAAGTGTATGTTGCTTCCATTGCCGCATTTCACACTTTGGTGGATGGGCACTCGGTAGGCAAGAACGACTTGGTGGTAAAATTTCTAAGAAGGGTGAGTATCAGACTGCCTCACTGTTAAGAGTGAGCTGTTCCCAGAATTTATGCAGAGCGCTCAGTGCTTTTATGATCGACAGATTGGCTTTTTGTCTGTTATGGTGGTGCTTCAAAGGGATGGTCGGAATCCAAACAGACTTTTTCACTAGGTAGTGAATGCGATCACTTTGGCATTCAACAGTCAGGATGTGGAATGTCCTAATAACATTAGAACACACTCGACGAGAGTTATCGCCTCCTCTTTGGCCCATCTAAGGGTGAGCTATTCAGAATAATTGTTTGGCAGCTGGCTGGTCATCTCAGAACAAATTTTTTTTAGGTTTTACAGCCTAGATGTGTCTTCTTTGGCTTCCCGAATGCTTTCAGGTACTGTAACTTAACTGAGCCTTTGACATCTATCTCTGTTCGTTGGGTGTATGTATTATATTTTTATTAACATTATGCTTACTTGCTACCCTTACTAGCGTGGTGGCAAGCTTGTAGTTTATATTCCTTATGCGGGTGGGGCCTGGCTGGCTACTGCCTTTTGAGATTGTGCTTATTTTTTATTCTTGTGTGTACTTTTGAAGGTGGTCAGCAGCTGGTAAATACAATCACTATAGTAAGTTTGTAAATGATGTATTGCTGGTAACATACATTACTTTAATAAACTATATATAGTTTAAATGAGCATCTAATGAGATGAGTGCCATGGCTGTATACTTTTGACACGTTTATTGTCTTCTAGCTTCCCTGACCTTGGTACCTGATGTCTTTATTCTTCTCTCTCTCTCTCTCTCTCTCTCTCCCTCTCTCTCTCTCTCTCTCTCTCTGAAATGTCTAATGACCTGCGCATTCTCGAGGACGTTCTGAAGTTGTGTTTGACTTGACACGAAGCTTGGAAGATAATGCGTATGGTATTAAAAACGCGTCGTGCAAATGAACGGTAAAAAACCCGGTCGTTCCGTACTCAAGAGCATGAATCCAACCTTTCATATGAAAGAAACACTCGCTTCGCATCAGTGGAAAGTGGTCGCTTAAATATGACCAGGGGTTTCTTTCATAAAATTTAAACTGAGGCGGGTCTGCATTAGCGCGCGGCTGTCTCGTCCGTCTCCATGGTTCTTTTTGCGTGTTCCCCCGCCCATCAATCATCCGTTGCGCGTCTTTATCACCTTGCTTTTTTAAAATATTGTTTTTACTTAGTAACGGATATGATTTAAAATGTAGCGAAGTACAATACTTTAAACAAAACATACTTAAGTAAAAGTAAAAGTACAGATTTTAAAAACTACTCAAAAAAGTAAAAGTGCACAAAAAAACTACTCAATTACAGTAACGTGAGTAAATGTAATTCGTTACTTTCCACCTCTGCCAAAACTGGTATTGCATTCACAAAACGTGTGGCTAAAACTGGCACTGCAATCACACAGCTGGTGGCCAATACACAAAACGACAACATAAACATCAGTTGAGGGCTGCAACTCCACTTTTTATATGATAATATCCTGGCTAGACCACTGTTGTCAGTAATATAAGTATTTGAAATGAAAATGATTTCTTAATGTCTTGACATTAAAATGACATTTTAGGGCCATAATAGTTGATATGCGTTTGATATTTTATATTTGTCATTTATTTCCATTGTTGTCAGAAATAAACTATTCAAAAATGACTCTAAAATGTTATTGATTCTGTGTGGAAGTCTAGTTGTGTTTAGTTCCCAAAAGCCGTTTGTTGATGTTGTTGCTGCTGTTGTTGCCATCCTTTTGTTTACAGGAGTGATGTATCACATTGTCAGCTTTGTTGATGCCAAAGAAAAGAATGTTGTGCCCTGCAATCTGGATACAAAGCCCCCAGAGATTTCTGCACAGTTCCCCTAAAATTTGTGATTTCTTCTAGTGACAGCTTGTAACTTCTTTTCTAAGGAAAATAAACCTTTTTGTGTTTGATAGATACTCACTTAATCTCATATGGAATCAGAGTTTAGGGTTAATTAAGTGTCTTGCTAGACATGACACACTCTTTTATCATGAATCATTTTGATGCACATGTGGCAGCACGTGTTTTGACAAGACACACTATGCAAATAGGTTAACATGATGCACCAAACACATATTTTGACATTATGAGCCACACACACGACACCCTGAACACACACCCATACACATATACATATATTTGCCTCCCTGGCCGCCTTTGTTTTTTTACCACAATATGCACATGAATCTGTGATCGCTTAAGTCCCCTTCAAATCTATTATTAATATAAAAACTGCCGCAGGCTTCGGCTCCACCCCATCTTTTAGTCTGGGCGTTTTACATAATGTGACGCAGGATCAATATAAGACACAGCCCTCACGTTGTACAGTCCATTGTTCAATGTTTCCAGTAGTATGGCTGTATTGTTGTCAGGTTACATTTTTCTGTTACTGAGGTTTGCAACTGAACACAGAAAACAGTACAATATGCACAGGAAATGTGTGTGCGTGTGTGTGTGTCTGTGTATAATTGTACAGTGGAGAAGTTATTAGTCTCATATTTGGGTCAGTTATTACACAAAGTTAATGTGCACAGATGTTATAACCATCTTTTTAATAGTGAAATACGGCAATAATGATTGAATGCCTAAGTATAGTCAAAATAACCAGTTCTCCACTAAACCAATATTACAATTCAAGGAAGTCATTTTCATGAAAAAAAACACTTTGCCTTACCTGTGGTCAGTGGATATGCATGCTACTCAGGAAATGTATAATAAAGAGTAAATGCAACGGCTCTACGCTGTCCTCTATAATTGTATCGCCTGGACGGCTCTCTGATTTTGCCAAGTGGTTGATGTCCTCAGGGCAACATTTTGTTGACCCTGGGACAACATTTCAATCAACCAATCAGATTTCAGAAATAAGTTTACAGTTTGTTTTAAGTTTAAGCTTACAATCAGGATTAGCTGTTTCTATACCATTGTTTTTCATTTATCATGTCCCTCTCATTTTAGGGTTTGGTTATGGTTAGGGTTGGGGTTTGGGGTGAATTTCATCAACCACTTGGCAAAATCAGTTCCAGCATCTTTGGACACAGCACCCTACATAAATACAGAATGCCATTACCTGAGAACTGTACCTTTCAGACGAATATTCATCATGCTTGAATGCTTGTCTACAAAATTACTTAATTAAGTACTTAATTAAAAGCGCCTTTGCAACTTTTTTTGTATACAGTATATACAGGATAATTAAAATGATGATGAACACATGTACTGCACTTTAAAAAAGGATGTGTTCATTTTTAACACCATCTTTTGTGTTATCCTATTTAACACTTTATGGGGCGGGTTCTCTGACAGGGATTTGACTAGTCCTAGACTAAAATCAATGTAAGAGCTGTCCAAACTGAAAACAACTTGTCCTGACATATCTTAAAATACATTAGTGTCCTTTGTTTTTAGTAAGGCATGTTTGTTAAAACTAGTTAAAACAACCCCTATGTGTTATTTTA
Organism: Paramisgurnus dabryanus; assembly: GCF_030506205.2. Lineage (NCBI taxonomy): Eukaryota > Metazoa > Chordata > Actinopteri > Cypriniformes > Cobitidae > Paramisgurnus > Paramisgurnus dabryanus. The sequence continues at coordinate 4,657,414 of NC_133340.1, forward strand.
ATAGATTATTTGTCATTTCATGTTGATTTTGTGTTCAAATAAATAAAAGGGACAACACAAGATGTGTTAAAACAACACAAAGTATGTTGTTCCAATAATAACAGAGAGGTGTTTATATTCATGTGTTGTTTTAACACATTCGTTTAAAGAGTGTGAAGATCATGGAGTGACTTTGAAACACTTAGGGGCGGTTTCCCGGACAGGGATTAGTATAGTCCTAGATTGAAATAAATGTAAGAGCTGTCCAAACTGAAAAAAACCTGCACTGAAATATCTTAAAATACATCAGTGCCCTTAGTTTGGCCTCAAAATGCACACAAGTAATGTTTTTAGTAAGACATGTTTGTTAAAACTAGTTATATTTCTTAATTAAGCTAAGGTGTAGTCCTGGCTTAAGCCAATCTCTGTCTGGGAAACCACCACATAAATATCTAATTGACAGCGGAACTAGCAGAAAAATTACTAGGATTAATCGTAGCCTGGTTGTTAGCCTGCTCTGGAGCATGCTAGCAGCAAAAAGTAAATCTCCATAGCAACTTAATGTAGCTTAATTTAGCCTGCCTTAATGCAACTGAGTCAGTGCTAAATTTAGCCAGGATTACTGATTACCGAAATTCCACCTTAATTCCATATCTTGCTTTTGTATAATACCGCTTTGGCCATTGTTTTCTATGAGTGTACGCACTGCTGCTCAAAATTACATATTTGTCCCAAATCAACGTTAATGTAAGTGACTTTACGCACTGCAAGATACATAATAATATGTTTTACAATTATAAAACTTTTTCATTTAACACGGGTAAAATTCAGCAAATAAAAGTAACAGAAGTCATACCTGGCAATAGAGACACACAGAAATAGTGTGGAAAGTTTCTGAGTACATAATGCTTCCTTGAGTCTTTTGTGAATGCACCTTTTTCACCAGTAGAACAAAAGAGTCATAAAATTATAGCTAAAGCTAAAAAAAAATTCGTTTGGTCAGGTTCACGTTACCTTAAATGGCACCAGGTAAAATATCCAGAAGTTTGCTGGTAAAGCCACACCTCTAAGAGAAAGGCAGCTTATGTCCTAAGTTCTAAAACTTTGGTACACTTTACTTTAGGCTTATAGCAATTATACTCTTTTACCCATCGCACCATGACCTTTATAATACAACACATGAATATAAATTGTAATTACAGAACAAAATATAAGTAACACTTTACAATAAGGTTGTATTTGTTAACAATTAGTTAAAGGGACACTCCACTTTTTAAAAAAATATGGTCATTTTCCAGCTCCCCTATAGTTAAACATTTGATTTTTACTGTTTTGAATTCCATACAGTCGATCTCTGGATCTGGCGGTCTCACTTTTAGCATAGCTTAGCATAATTCATTGAATCTGATTAGACCATTAGCATCGCGCAAAAAATAACCAACAAGTTTTGATATTTTTCCTATGTAAAACTTGACTCTTATGTAGTTATATTGTGTACTAAGTTGTGATTTTCTACGCAGATATTGCTAGTAACTACTTTCAGTCTGGCAAAATAATCAAGGACATTGCTGCCTTAACATGGCTGCTGCAGGCGGAATGATATTATGCAGCTCCTGAAAATAGTTTCCTGCTATTGAAAGTAACCAAGGGGACTATTTTCAGGCAGTGCGTAATATCACTACTGTACGCCTTTCTTGAGTTAGGATTTCTCAAGTTTTGTTAACAGTTGATTCATTCATTTGGACAAGGTGATCAATGCAAACGTAAAGGTAAAAACGTAAAATTGTTCAGGGAATGTGAAAAAATGCACCATTTCACTTTTCTTACTTTATTAAAATATTAGAAATGTGTGATGATATAACTTACAGAACAATATAACTGGAAAGAAGAAAAACAATCAAATTACTAAACTGAAATAAATCCAGTTGTGGCTTCCTTACACATAAAGCGTTACTTAAAAATGATAGAAGACAAAGAATTTGACAAATGTTTTTCTTTTGATTTTCACCACCTCATTTATATATTGCAATTCTAACAACAAAAATTTGAAATCTTGTTTTTTTTGTTTTTTTGACACTTTCAAACGAATGCACATACACCTCAGCAGTGCCATAGTTGCCTTTACCCAACTATGACGACTTCTGCTAAAGCGAAAGTGTGAAAAGGGTCCATAGCAACAAGAACACATAATATCGGTGGTATGATTGGTCAGGTCCCCTGTCAATCAAGCTTCCGGAGAAGGGTCAATTGCCTAAAACAAATGTCAATCAAAGTCATTAAGCTTCATCCAAAATCACATTTTCTTTATTTAAGCATTTCAAATGGTAGCCATCTTTGTAATTATACTTAAAGCAATAAAATAACAATACTATAAATTATAAAAAAAAAGGTGGGCCTGTTTATCAAAATGGGGGGAGGCTATGCATTCCAGGCCTTTCCAATTGTCCAGAACGCTCACAAAATTCACGTTTAGAAAATAAAGCCTATAAATAAGGTTGCTTAATTTTTGCTGGAGACTGAAGTTGTTAGCCTAGAAGGCAGCCTGATGTTTTGCTTTTGTGTTTTCTTTTGATGATGATCATTACTAGCTAGTGTGATTTTCATTTTAGGAATAAATGTTTGAAACCTCTCAGTCTGGAACATCAATCAAGGAAATTCTTCCTAGGTAGCTGGATGCCACTGTACTGTTTTTCAATTTCACGCAGAATCCAACTACCTAAGTTTAGGAAGTTGTGATCATTGGATAAATGCAGTTATACACGTTATTAATTAAATCGTTATATCAAAGAATATAACTGAATATAATTTTAAATAAATAACCATGTACATGCTTAGGACATTTGTGGTGTAAAAATAAACAGCGAGACTTCAGATATAAAAACAGTGACTGGTAAAGTACTGTTGTATAATCGAAAATATGTCCTAATAATTTATTAGAATGTTTATGCATACCAGTAGGGAGGCGTGGTGGCTTCAATATTGTGAAATCATGCCCAATCAAGTAATTTATACAGATCAGTGAGGTCTATATGGCTGCTTTACAGCATTTACAGTGGTTTCCCTATGATTACGAGCCAGTAAACCACTTTAGTACTATTTTCATGCAGCCCCCCCACTAGACCCAAAAACATTAACAATATATTGCATGCTGTATAGTTATTAATACAGAATAACTCTTTTGAATTGCTATTGAATTATGCTGAACCGGTTTCTACGCCTTCAGACGTTTCAGTACATAGAACATTTCATATATTTATTTTAAGAAATTCAAATGTATTCATAAACACATACGTCAACAACTCAAACAGGAAAAATCTGAAGCATCCAACAATGCAAACATATTAAACAATTAGAAGTGTGAAATGATTTTTAAAATGATCATATGATTAGCATGATTAAATTGTTAATATATTAAATGAACATGTTTGTTGATGGATAGAGAACAGAATATTTATGATTTGTTTTTTTTTATTAAGACTTTATGTTTCTTTACGTTGATTGATAAACAGTTTAAATATTTCCCAAGAGACTTTGATACATTTTTTTATATTTTGTATATTTAACTACAAGTATGCAAGTGGCTTCAAGAATATACCACCTTGTAAATAAATTCCTTTTTCATATCAACAAAATCTAGAAAAGGCCTTAAGCTGATTTTGTCTTATATTATGTGATTTTTATCCTTCTACCCAAAGCTAGTGCTAAGTGATTAAGCACCAATTAACAGATGGAAGAACTAATATAATACTATTCCTAATAAAAATATTAAAAAGGGCTGTGTTTTAATATGCGATTTTGAAATACTGAAATGAAAACAGAATCCACCTTTATTTTTATAGCTGCTGTTTTACGTAATGAATGCTCAATGTCATTCCTGCTGTCATTCTCTTGTCATAAACTTCCACCCACTAAAATATGTTCCTTTGAAGTGATTGTCGTTACCCTTTATACTGTCTTTTCTTACCTTACACTCCCTCCTCTTTCTCACCTGTGCCTTTGACCAAACAACAGTCAAGGAAAAGAACTCCCTCTATACCAAGACCTTCTTTGTTATTTTAGACTTACTTATTAAAGTAATATGAGAAACTTGCCTCACAACTTCAGACTGGCAAACCAGAGCCACTGGATCGCATCTGATATCACCACAACATTTACTTTAATTTTATGTCATGTTATGTTATGGCTTCCATATTTATAGGAGTATATCTGTCTGTGATACCTTGTAGCATCATTATTTTGGGTGGTTTTTTTCATTTATGTGTCCTGTATCAGAAAAGATAGTAGTCTCAACAAGTGCAATAAATCTCACAGCCACTTTCTTCAGTGTCATGTTCAATGCAATTATTTATATTTGCTAACCACTTAAAAATAGTCTTGCCTGCTTCATGGTTTTATTTAAATAATGGGTGAAATAATAAAAAAAATCAGACATGTTGCAATGTATGATATTTACACTAGTAATATCTGACACTAGTAAAATTATCTGTTTATGATATATTTAGGCAAGCATTCCCAAAATGTTTTTACTTTTACTGCGCAGCACCAAAGGCTCCCACTGTAGGGCCATAGGCTGTGTTGCAATTCGAAATTACAAATAAATAAAGACCTGTTACGCGACAATGGGTGTGCCATGACAATAGGTGAATACATATCTTGATAATTATAAGATGTCCATGACTTAAACTGAACAATATGAATGAGCTCAACTCATTCCATTTTTTTTTTTTAGTTATGAACAAAGTCAAAATATTTCAACCTGGTCTATGGTTCAATAAAAATGAAGGGTTATGAGGTGGAATAACAAAAATACAATTTTTAATAATTTCTTTAATACCTTTAATGACAACAAAATTATATATTTTATTTAAACTTCTTTTTTCAAGCTTTAAAATAGCTTTAAGATTCTAAAGAATATTAGCAAGTTATTTTATCTTTCCATTAACCCTATTTAAGTGCCACATTCATGGCATTATAAGCAAACATGTTCTGAAAATGTTGTTGAAAATATCCTCAGCTATAACACTACAAGTCTCATTAATAACAAATGAGCAGTAGGCTAACTAAACAAAATCAGACAAACATGTGTAGAAAACTGAATGAAAGCAATAAGTGATCTGTATTGCCTTTATTATTTTGGTTAGGGTTAAAATGCGGTTTTAATGATTTATTTCTATTTACTATGATGAACTTAACTTTACCTGGTAAACATCTAAGCGTTTTAGTCAATTCTCTACCAGACAAGATTATTTAATTGTTTGACAAGCTTTTTCTAGTGTAGAATTGTGGAAAATGGGACACAGAATCTATGATATTATAAGGAATAAATAATAAAACAATAAAACGTAGCTACAGTATGTGTATATTAACGTACAGAAAAATCGCTCTTGTTAAATGTACAATGCTGTGTCTGTAAGTATCACCCTGTGGGACCTAAATGTGTAATGGACACACCCAATGACATTAGAACAAAAACATTGACAATTGAAAGCAATATTGATGCATGATAACAATCACTGTGTATGTATTTGGATATGCTTATATGAAAAGTTATTGTGAAACTCAGTTCGCACCCAAAGATTTATTCAAGAAATAAAGAAAATGTATAGGCTACGTGTGAATATTTTTTTCTTACCTGTTGACCTTTTTTTTAGCAAAAGAATATAACAAATTACTTGTTAGTATCATCATGAAGCGAAACGGTATTTCATTTTTAATCTGGTCAATACTAATCCTATTGCATCTGCCTCAAGTCATCAAAAAGATGATACGGTATTCCCCGTCAATTACACAACATACATGAATATCATTTTCATAATCTCCGTCATTTTTTTACATTATATCAACACATCAGATGTGAATCATTGATAATTGTGGTATTGTATACCACATATATATTGTAAATTAGTTAGTACACTTTGAAGACAACAAGGGAAATTTACATTATTACGGCATAAAACACACTGTATTAAAACGAATTTAGTATGATTTATAATAACCAATCTTATTTAAAACCACAGTTTATGTAGCACAGTGTGTTGAGTACAAAAAAAAGACAGATGTCAGATACGGTCGTTGAAATGAAATATTGTATCAGACAAATATCTGATTCTTATTGAATGGAGTTCAACATTAGCTAATACGCATTGTTTGGATATACACCCTGTATTGTTGACAGGAAAAAGAATAACACCGTCCGTGCTTTGGTATGCACGCTAAAGCGATCAGTCACCAAATTACCACACCTTACAAATGTCAACGTTTAAACTAGCATCTAAACTTTCTTCTCCCTAGTTTGCTAATTTAACTCTACGAGGACATCACAGGACGCTCTGCAAGGGCAATAAAACCTGTTAGTCCGTGTGGTTATGAATTTGAACAGCGATACAAGGTAGGTTACTAACAGTAGAGAAAAATCTTAAATTGTTTATCAAATCCTTATCTTTAATCTTTGCATTGTTATTTATTTATTTAAGACAATACTTGACATAACATTGTCTCCGTGCCTACATTTAGAGCTATAGGACTAGGAATAGCTATAGCCTACATTCTGTTTAAATAAGCTGATAATTTAATGCAATTTCAGATTCTTCTGTTTGTTCTGTCGTCTTTGTGGGCTGTATGTTTTACTTCGTTTATACATGTAATTAAACATTTGGTAGTTTTAAGAAGGTAAAATTGTAGGCTAAAGATTCCCACAATTATTTGTTTTCTGTCAAATAAATTCAAGGTCACAGGGCATACTCAAACCATTAAAATCACAATTATTGCATCTAGTGATCTCAAATGTGTTCATCCTTCATTATTATCCATCGTCATTAACTCATACTTATTGTAATGCGTCCTTTGCCTTCTGAATTTTACCATTTTACCGAGTTTTTAAAAGAGACATGTTTATGCTTACATAGTTATTGATCGATCCACTGATTGCTTGATTGATTAATTGAATATGTTTAGAGAAAAATCGTTGGCACCTGGAATCAGTGTTCGAATTGGGCTGGGGGCAGTAGGGAGGGACCCCCATTTAAGAAGTAAAAATACACTTACAGGGTCCCACAAATATTTTTCTTTCAGTAAAAATAATGCTGACAAATATCATTATATGTGCTAGGGTGTAGCAGGTATTGTTATATTATTTAGGTCTATTTAAAAATGTGAACTTCATTTTTAAGGCATTTCTCTTTATAAACGTGAACGCATGCGTAAGCGCATTATTTTGTTTTGTACTTGCTTAGCGCCGCTCCGGTGAAGCTAAATAAAAAACTGTCTAACCTTAAGCTTTTTTTAGCTCTGCGTCGCGACACTTTGAGGGATAATTTTCTATACATGTCTTTGTACTGTAGCTACTTATCAACTTCGTGTCTGGGCTTTGGCATTCTTACATAAATTAAACGCATTTAGGTTTGCTTCTTTTTAAAGTGTTTACAATTAAAATTGCAATTTTTATAATTTTATAATTATTGCAAAGTCATCGAAACTGACTCATGGCAACAACAGTATTTATGAAAAGTTGAAAATAATGATCTCTATGTATGAAATGAAGCATCAGTAACTGTACCTTGCATTAAAAGCACTAATAGCCTGACGTCCTCAAACAGTATATTTTAAAATGCTTAATAAACTACCTTTAAACACAATTATTTTTGAAAAAAAAAACATACCATAAGTATTAAATAAATCATCCATTTGTGTTTTAAGTTTAGTAATACACTCTTAAAAATTAAGGTGTTTGAACAGCGCTGCCATAGTCCTAGAATAACCATTTCTGTTTCCTCAAATAACTATTTAGTCAATTCTTCCACATCTTTACATAATCTGAAGGACCTTTATTCGCCACAAAGAACCTTTTTTGAAGCAGAAAGGTTCTTCGGGTGTTAAAGGCGCTTTATAGAACCACCATTTAGACAACATTTAGACAAAAAACTTCAAATCAACACAACCTCGGATAACACAGTAATCACTCTGGAATTAAATAAAACGAGACTACGACTGGCTGATGTCTTGACAAGCCATACCTTGACTTTTATTAATGATGAAAATGACTAATGTTACTAGGTGCACCCAAAAACAATCCTTAACCTGGAATTGTTATTGAACACAAATATTAAATTATACAATGATGAAATGTCTGATATGTTGTTTGGTAGAATGTTTTTCTGATGTCTCATTAAACGGTAAATTTAAAAATAAAATAATGGCCCGTCTGGCGCCATCTGGCGGCCCACAGTTTGAGAAGCATTAACTCCGCATTTCACACAAGGCTTAAGAGTAGTCCTAGACCTGGGGTAGGCATCCCTGGTCCTGGAGGGCCATTGTCCTGCAAAGTTTAGCTCCAGTCCTAATCAAACAAACATAAAAGTAATTTCCAAGTCATCCTGCAGCCTTAAATTAGTTTTTTTAAGTTTTGTTTAATTAGTTTTTTTTAAAGTTGTGTTTGATTAGAGTGGGAGCTAAACCTTGCAGGACAGTGGCTCTCCAGGACCAGGAATGCCCACCCCTGTTCTAGACTAAAACACGATTGAGCTGTCTCAACTGAAAATAAACTGCACGTACAGATCTTAAAATATCCCAGTGCCATTGAGTTGTCTTGGTTACACATTATCGTCTTTTCTTTTTCTAATACATGTTTATAAAAGATGCTTTAAACATCTTTATTAAACTAAGGTCCTGGTTTTAACTAAGCCTTGTCTGTGAAACCAGGCCTTCGTCAATTTTTTTAGTAAAAACAAAGCTGATAATTGATCTGATAATAAGGCTATGTTCATTAACAATACTAGCACAATAATTAAAAAAATAAAATGTGTACATTTTAAAAATTACATTAATTATGTAAAAAATGTGAAAAAAAAACCCACAGGCGTAGCTTGATGTATGAGCTTAAGGGGGCCAGACTGGTCTACTAGATAGTAAAAATTAGTGAAAACATGTTCGTTGACTATATTAATATAACATTGCCTAAATTTTAGATAAAAACTGTAGGCTATAATACACAGTTAAAAGTAAAGAATGAGGACAAATATTAGTATGTTTGTATTAATAATATCATTACCTACTTAAATCAGTGAAATTACTTGTGATCAAACATTGAAGTAATAAATCATGATGAATTATAGTTTGACAGTATCTATAAATAACAATTATATTAAAGTTAAGAGGCAAAACAGAGTTAGTTCATTTTAGGACATTTTCTAAAACACAATGTTAAAACACATCACAATTCAATGCCTAATTCAAAATACAAGTTAAAACGAAACGGAAAATTCATATGCAGTGAACAGTACATGAGTTCAACAGGTCATTAATTTGTACCATCTCTTGAGGTAAAATTAGCCCAACCGAGGGTTGAATACGCCAGTGGTTGTTTTAAATATGACCGCATGATGGCGCTTTGGAAGCACTTATGTTCTTTGGTTGCTTAATCTGTTTAATCAATGCGTATTCATATTGTGGTAGCACGAGGTGTTATATTTAGTAATTGACACGCTATATTAACTTTTATGTTTTTGTTCAGTAGCAGAGGAAGGATGGGGTTGGTCGATAATGTTTGTCCCGCGCAGTGGCGAGGCCAGAAATGTAACTGAGTGGACCTTGGTGAAATAGGATGGACCTACATAATTTTACAATAGCCTACACTTTAAAAATGGCTGGGTTATTTTTGACCCATAATGGGTAAATATTGGACAGAACACATTCTGGGTTAAAAATTACCCCATCTGATTTCTTTATGAACTGTTTGCGTTCACAGAACTGCCTTACAACACTTTAAAATTTTTAAATGAATGAATGTTAACATACAAATGCTAAATTCTCTATCAACACAATTCCTACGCCCCATGACGCTTTGCGCAAATTATGTGTGCGACTTCCGTCGCGTACTGTCACTGAAACAGAACCGGCGTTTTCCGTGATGATTACGGTCGGTCATAATTTCATGTATGAGGCTTGTCAGGATGAAACTAAGAAGTGTCCTCCTGATATATCACATGAAGATATATTCAATCGTTTCAAGCTGTTCCTCTGGGGTGACGGGTCTTCAATGCGCAAATATAAAGAACAGAGGCATACCAGTATTAAACATGTATTAAACACTGTATATACAGTGGGACAGTCAGTCGAGTGTTTAATACATGGAATATACAGAGACATCTTGTTTTTAACCTTTTCAGGTGATGGTTTAAAATGTCACAACTGTCCCTGGTGTGAGGTTTTTTTTAAAGGGCAATTTTTAAACGACTTGTTTGAGTTTTTATGGCGACACATCAAGCTTCACGCGAATCGACAGCAGCAGTAGGCTAACTTATGCTTCTCATTCAACTACTATTACTTGTTTTCAGTATTGTTTTTCGTGTTATAGACATATTAATATGCAGTAGAGAAGACATGAGCTTATGAAATTATTTGCTTATTTAAAAAAAAAATCATTTAAAACACAACAAAAGTAATTTTACGCGCAAACACATCACAAACTATTATAAACATCAACTAATAAGCAGTTTATGTTATAGGCTATATATTTTTCTAATAAAATATAGTATGTGATATAATTTGCTGTTTGGTCTGCGCAGCATCGCATACACAATCCAGTTAAACTTACACAATCTTAACTATGGACCACATGCACTTGTAATGCCATCCAGTGAGACCTCAAAATGCTGCCAAAACCAACCACCAAAAATTTAAAACCTTCCTTTTGTGCCTGCATCCACTTTCTTTTTGAATCCTCAAACAAAGCTGATCTGAAATATACTTGTGGTGGTGGCCAGGGGAAAAGGCTGTTTGTGAACAAAACAATTAAATATTTATCTGAAACTGCAGTCTTTTAAATTGACAATGAAGTGGCATAAAAAAGCATAAAAATTTTTTAAATGACTTAGAAACACTTTAATTTCAGCTTTTTATGATAATAGTCATGCATTGTTATTAATATTTATTATTAATGAACTAGGAATATAATTAAATCATGTGGTTTGAGAAATGCACAAAGTATAATATAAGTAATAAATGGATTTGTTTGATTGGCATATGCTAAACAGTGCCGCAAAAACAACGTTAGTGTTCTTATGGGTTTGTTTCAAAACTGTGTCAGGAAAGATTCGTTTTGGGAATAATGGAAAACATGGATTCATCACTTAAAATCAAAATAGACATGTGATACAGAAGCATTAAATCGGGAGGATTAATTTGGCTAAAATTACTTACTGTGCTTTCAGGTTTTCAACACAGACAGACAAACAAAGCGTTGGTTTGCAGAGATTACACACTTTATTTTTACATACATATTTTTCAAAATTTATGGCAGCTTTATAAACCATTTTTAAATCTAAGCGTTGTTGTCTGTATTATTTTTTTGAATCTGTAACATAACAAATTTTGACAATGACACTTTAACTTCGCTTATCCAAAAATAGGCAAATAATGTTTGCTATAATCCAATAACTGAAGTTACATAAGGCAGGTTGATTAGGAATTTGGAATAAAAATAATCACTAATCTTGAAGCCTACTTTGATACAGTATAGAAGAGTACTTAAAATGAATGTTTCCACGCAGCATTAATCTGGGCTGCTAGTTTCGCGATGCACCCAATTTTTGAAAAACAGAGAGCACACGAAAGCACACTGAACTCAATGGGAGAGACATGATATGCTTGTCATTGCTTATCAATGTCATTGTCAAAGAGTGTCATTATCACGGAAGAGCACAAAAACACAAAATGTGATCCCAGATATGTTTGGGCAGTTGATAATATATAATATACAAGGGCAGCCCACTAAAGTAAACTCAGTGTGTGGGAAACACTGTCAAATGAAACTAATGCATTTTACAAATTATTTATTTTTAATTTATTTTGGCAGGTCCTTTATTTCAAAGTATAATGGCAAAAGAAAAAAATTCGTCACCATATGTAAGTGAACCTTTATGCACTATGTACTTGTATTTATATAATATGTATAATATGACTTAAAAATGTGTATATATATATATATATATATATATATATATATATATATATATATATATATATATATATATTTAAATATATGGTTTAGTGTAGGAAAATAAAGAATGTCTAAAAAAAATCTACCCTTATAAAACATTCATTAAAAATCGCATATTAAATCATTTTTGTTCATTAAGTAGAAATAAGAAATTAAATTTAGAACACATAGTTATATACAATTGAAGAAATGTTTTTTTTTTCAAATAGTATGTATTTGGTGCGCATTGTGTGGAGGAGCTTATGCAAGCGCAGCATCTACTTCAACAACCACAACTGTTACTCAAACAACTACCACAGTTGGTCCAACGACCACAACTGTTTCTCCAACAACCACAACTGTTGCTGGAACAACCACAAATGTTGATCCATTGACCACAACTGTAGCTCTAACCACGACAACTGTAGCTCCAACCACGACAACTGTAGCTCCAACCACGACAACTGCGGCTCCAACGACTACAACAGTTCCTCCAACAACTACCACAGTTGCTCCAACGACCACAACTGCAGCTCAAACAACCACAACTGTTGCTCCAACAACAACAACAGTTCCTTCAACAACTACCACAGTTGCTCCAACAACCACAAATGTTGCTCCAACGACTACAACTCTTGCTCCAACAACTACCACAGTTGGTCAAACGACCACAAATGCGGCTCAAATAACCACAACTGTTGCTCCAACCACGACAACTGTAGCTCCAACCACGACAACTGTAGCTCGAACAACCACAACTGTTGCTCCAACAACAACAACAACAACAGTTCTTCCAACGACTACCACTGTTGCTCCAAGAACCACAACTGTTGCTCCAACGACCACAACAGTTCCTCCAACGACTACCACAGTTGCTCCAACAACCACAACTGTTGCTCCAACGACAACAACTGCTGCTCCAACAACCACAACTGCTGCTCCAACGACCACAACTGTTCCTCCAACAACCACAACAGTTCTTCCAACGACTACCACAGTTGCTCCAACAACCAAAACTGTTGCTCCAACGACCACAACAGTTCCTCCAACAACTACCACAGTTGCTCCAACAACCACAACTGTTGCTTCAACGACCACAACAGTTCCTCCAACAACTACCACAGTTGCTCCAACAACCACAACAGTTGCTCCAACAACCACAACTGTTGCTTCGACGACCACAACAGTTCCTCCAACAACTACCACAGTTGCTCCAACAACCACAACTGTTGCTCCAACGACAACAACTGCTGCTCCAACAACCACAACTGCTGCTCCAACGACCACAACTGTTGCTCCAACAACCACAACAGTTCTTCCAACGACTACCACAGTTGCTCCAACAACCACAACTGTTGCTCCAACTACCACAACAGTTTCTCCAACGACTACCACAGTTGCTCCAAAAACTACCACAGTTGCTCCAACCACCACAACTGCGGCTCCAACGACTACAACAGTTCCTCCAACAACTACCACAGTTGCTCCAACGACCACAACTGCGGCTCAAACTACCACAACTGTTGCTCCAACAACAACAACTGTAGCTCCAACCACGACAACTGTAGCTCCAACCACGACAACTGTAGCTCCAACCACGACAACTGTAGCTCCAACCACGACAACTGTAGCTCCAACCACGGCAACTGCGGCTCCAACAACTACCACAGTTGCTCCAACGACCACAACTGCGGCTCAAACAACCACAACTGTTGCTCCAACAACAACAACAACAGTTCCTTCAACAACCACCACAGTTGCTCCAACAACCACAACTGTTGCTCCAACGACTACAACTCTTGCTCCAACAACTACCACAGTTGGTCAAACGACCACAACTGCGGCTCAAATAACCACAACTGTTGCTCCAACGACAACAACTGCTGCTCCAACAACCACAACTGCTGCTCCAACGACCACAACTGTTGCTCCAACAACCAAAACATTTCTTCCAACGACTACCACAGTTGCTCCAACAACCACAACTGTTGCTCCAACAACCACAACTGCTGCTCCAACGACCACAACTGTTGGTCCAACAACCACAACAGTTCTTCCAACGACTACCACAGTTGCTCCAACAACCACAACTGTTGCTCCAACTACCACAACAGTTTCTCCAACGACTACCACAGTTGCTCCAACAACTACCACAGTTGCTCCAACCACCACAACTGCGGCTCCAACGACTACAACAGTTCCTCCAACAACTACCACAGTTGCTCCAACGACCACAACTGCGGCTCAAACTACCACAACAGTTGCTCCAACAACAACAACTGTTGCTCCAACGACAACAACTGCTGCTCCAACAACCACAACTGCTGCTCCAACGACCACAACTGTTGCTCCAACAACCACAACAGTTCTTCCAACGACTACCACAGTTGCTCCAACAACCACAACTGTTGCTCCAACTACCACAACAGTTTCTCCAACGACTACCACAGTTGCTCCAACAACTACCACAGTTGCTCCAACCACCACAACTGCGGCTCCAACGACTACAACAATTCCTCCAACAACTACCACAGTTGCTCCAACGACCACAACTGCGGCTCAAACTACCACAACTGTTGCTCCAACAACAACAACTGTAGCTCCAACCACGACAACTTTAGCTCCAACCACGACAACTGTAGCTCCAACCACGACAACTGTAGCTCCAACTACGACAACTGCGGCTCCAACAACTACCACAGTTGCTCCAACGACCACAACTGCGGCTCAAACAACCACAACTGTTGCTCCAACAACAACAACAACAGTTCCTTCAACAACTACCACAGTTGCTCCAACAACCACAACTGTTGCTCCAACGACAACAACTGCTGCTCCAACAACCACAACTGCTTCTCCAACGACCACAACTGTTCCTCCAACAACCACAACAGTTCTTCCAATGACTACCACAGTTGCTCCAACAACCACAACTGTTGCTCCAACGACCACAACAGTTCCTCCAACGACAACCACAGTTGCTCCAACAACCACAACTGTTGCTTCAACGACCACAACAGTTCCACCAACAACTACCACAGTTGCTCCAACAACCACAACTGTTGCTTCAACGACCACAACAGTTCTTCCAACGACTACCACAGTTGCTCCAACAACCACAACTGTTGCTCCAACTACTACCACAGTTGCTCCAACGACCACAACTGCGGCTCAAACTACCACAACAGTTGCTCCAACAACCACAACTGTTGCTCCAACAACCACAACTGCTGCTCCAACAACCACAACTGCTGCTCCAACGACCACAACTGTTGCTCCAACAACCACAACAGTTCTTCCAACGACTACCACAGTTGCTCCAACAACCACAACTGTTGCTCCAACTACCACAACAGTTTCTCCAACGACTACCACAGTTGCTCCAACAACTACCACAGTTGCTCCAACGACCACAACTGCTGCTCAAACTACCACAACTGTTGCTCCAACAACAACAACTGTAGCTCCAACCACGACAACTTTAGCTCCAACCACGACAACTGTAGCTCCAACCACGACAACTGTAGCTCCAACTACGACAACTGCGGCTCCAACAACTACCACAGTTGCTCCAACGACCACAACTGCGGCTCAAACAACCACAACTGTTGCTCCAACAACAACAACAACAGTTCCTTCAACAACTACCACAGTTGCTCCAACAACCACAACTGTTGCTCCAACGACAACAACTGCTGCTCCAACAACCACAACTGCTTCTCCAACGACCACAACTGTTCCTCCAACAACCACAACAGTTCTTCCAACGACTACCACAGTTGCTCCAACAACCACAACTGTTGCTCCAACGACCACAACAGTTCCTCCAACGACAACCACAGTTGCTCCAACAACCACAACTGTTGCTTCAACGACCACAACAGTTCCTCCAACAACTACCACAGTTGCTCCAACAACCAAAACCGTTGCTCCAACGACAACAACTGCTGTTCCAACAACCACAACTGCTGCTCCAACGACCACAACAGTTCTTCCAACGACTACCACAGTTGCTCCAACAACCACAACTGTTGCTTCAACGACCACAACAGTTCCTCCAACAACTACCACAGTTGCTCCAACAACCACAACTGTTGCTTCAACGACCACAACAGTTCCTCCAACAACTACCACAGTTGCTCCAACAACCACAACTGTTGCTCCAACGACAACAACTGCTGCTCCAACGACCACAACTGATGCTCCAACGACCACAACTGTTTCTCCAACAACCACAACAGTTTCTCCAACGACTACCACAGTTGCTCCAACAACCACAACTGTTGCTTCAACCACAACAACTGCTGCTCCAACAACCACAACTGCTGCTCCAACAACCACAACTGTTGCTCCAACAACCACAACAGTTCTTCCAACGACTACCACAGTTGCTCCAACAACCACAACTGTTGCTCTAACTACCACAACAGTTCCTCCAACCACAACAACTGCTGCTCCAACAACCACAACTGCTGCTCCAACGACCACAACTGTTGCTCCAACAACCACAACAGTTCTTCAAACGACTACCACAGTTGCTACAACAACCACAACTGTTGCTCCAACGACGACAACAGTTCCTCCAACAACTACAACAGTTGCTCCAACAACCACAACTGTTGCTCCAACGACCACAACAGTTCCTCCAACCACAACAATTGCTGCTCCAACAACCACAACTGTTGCTCCAACGACCACAACAGTTTCTCCAACGACTACCACAGTTGCTCCAACAACCACAACTGTTGCTTCAACCACAACAACTGCTGCTACAACAACCACAACTGCTGCTCCAACAACCACAACTGTTGCTCCAACAACCACAACAGTTCTTCCAACGACTACCACAGTTGCTCCAACAACCACAACTGTTGCTCCAACAACCACAACTGTTGCTCCAACGACAACAACTGCTG
Source organism: Paramisgurnus dabryanus (assembly GCF_030506205.2). Classification (NCBI taxonomy): domain Eukaryota; kingdom Metazoa; phylum Chordata; class Actinopteri; order Cypriniformes; family Cobitidae; genus Paramisgurnus; species Paramisgurnus dabryanus. Next base: position 4,674,283 of record NC_133340.1, read on the forward strand.
CTCCAACAACCACAACTGATGCTCCAACGACCACAACTGTTGCTCCAACAACCACAACAGTTCTTCCAACGACTACCACAGTTGCTCCAACAACCACAACTGTTGCTCCAACTACTACCACAGTTGCTCCAACGACCACAACTGCGGCTCAAACTACCACAACAGTTGCTCCAACAACCACAACTGTTGCTCCAACAACCACAACTGCTGCTCCAACAACCACAACTGCTGCTCCAACGACCACAACTGTTGCTCCAACAACCACAACAGTTCTTCCAACGACTACCACAGTTGCTCCAACAACCACAACTGTTGCTCCAACTACCACAACAGTTTCTCCAACGACTACCACAGTTGCTCCAACAACTACCACAGTTGCTCCAACCACCACAACTGCGGCTCCAACGACTACAACAGTTCCTCCAACAACTACCACAGTTGCTCCAACGACCACAACTGCTGCTCAAACTACCACAACTGTTGCTCCAACAACAACAACTGTAGCTCCAACCACGACAACTTTAGCTCCAACCACGACAACTGTAGCTCCAACCACGACAACTGTAGCTCCAACTACGACAACTGCGGCTCCAACAACTACCACAGTTGCTCCAACGACCACAACTGCGGCTCAAACAACCACAACTGTTGCTCCAACAACAACAACAACAGTTCCTTCAACAACTACCACAGTTGCTCCAACAACCACAACTGTTGCTCCAACGACAACAACTGCTGCTCCAACAACCACAACTGCTTCTCCAACGACCACAACTGTTCCTCCAACAACCACAACAGTTCTTCCAACGACAACCACAGTTGCTCCAACAACCACAACTGTTGCTCCAACGACCACAACAGTTCCTCCAACGACAACCACAGTTGCTCCAACAACCACAACTGTTGCTTTAACGACCACAACAGTTCCTCCAACAACTACCACAGTTGCTCCAACAACCACAACTGTTGCTTCAACGACCACAACAGTTCCTCCAACAACTACCACAGTTGCTCCAACAACCACAACTGTTGCTTCAACGACCACAACAGTTCCTCCAACAACTACCACAGTTGCTCCAACAACCACAACTGTTGCTCCAACGACAACATTTGCTGCTCCAACGACCACAACTGATGCTCCAACGACCACAACTGTTTCTCCAACAACCACAACAGTTTCTCCAACGACTACCACAGTTGCTCCAACAACCACAACTGTTGCTTCAACCACAACAACTGCTGCTCCAACAACCACAACTGCTGCTCCAACAACCACAACTGTTGCTCCAACAACCACAACAGTTCTTCCAACGACTACCACAGTTGCTCCAACAACCACAACTGTTGCTCTAACTACCACAACAGTTCCTCCAACCACAACAACTGCTGCTCCAACAACCACAACTGCTGCTCCAACGACCACAACTGTTGCTCCAACAACCACAACAGTTCTTCAAACGACTACCACAGTTGCTACAACAACCACAACTGTTGCTCCAACGACGACAACAGTTCCTCCAACAACTACAACAGTTGCTCCAACAACCACAACTGTTGCTCCAACGACCACAACAGTTCCTCCAACCACAACAATTGCTGCTCCAACAACCACAACTGTTGCTCCAACGACCACAACAGTTTCTCCAACGACTACCACAGTTGCTCCAACAACCACAACTGTTGCTTCAACCACAACAACTGCTGCTACAACAACCACAACTGCTGCTCCAACAACCACAACTGTTGCTCCAACAACCACAACAGTTCTTCCAACGACTACCACAGTTGCTCCAACAACCACAACTGTTGCTCCAATGACCACAACAGTTCCTCCAACCACAACAACTGCTGCTCCAACAACCACAACTGCTGCTCCAACGACCACAACTGTTGCTCCAACGACAACAACTGCTGCTCCAACAACTACCACAACTGCTAATCCAACGACCACAACTGTTGCTCCAACAACCACAACAGTTCTTCCGACAACTACCACAGTTGCTCCAACAACCACAACTGTTGCTCCAACAACCACAACAGTTCCTCCAACGACTACCACAGTTGCTCCAACTACCACAACTGTTGCTTCAATGACCACAACAGTTCCTCCAACAACTACCACAGTTGCTCCAACAACCACAACTGTTGCTCCAACCACAACAACTACTGCTCCAACAACCACAACTGCTGCTCCAACGACCACAACTGTTGCTCCAACAACCACAACAGTTCTTCCAACGACTACCACAGTTGCTCCAACAACCACAACTGTTGCTCCAACGACCACAACTGCTGCTCCAACGACCACAACTGTTGCTCCAACAACCACAACAGTTCCTCCAACGACTACCACAGTTGCTCCAACTACCACAACTGTTGCTTCAACGACCACAACAGTTCCTCCAACAACTACCACAGTCGCTCCAACAACCACAACTGTTGCTCCAACCACATCAACTGCTGCTCCAACAACCACAACAGTTCTTCCAACGACTACCACAGTTGCTCCAACAACCACAACTGTTGCTCCAACAACCACAACAGTTCTTCCAACGACCACAACTGCTGCTCCAACGACCACAACTGTTGCTCCAACAACCACAACAGTTCTTCCAACGACTACCACAGTTGCTCCAACAACCACAACTGTTGCTCCAACGACCACAACAGTTCCTCCAACCACAACAACTGCTGCCCCAACAACCACAACTGCTGCTCCAACGACCACAACTGTTGCTCCAACAACCACAACATTTCTTCCAACGACTACCACAGTTGCTCCAACAACCACAACTGTTGCTCCAACAACCACAACAGTTCTTCCAACGACTACCACAGTTGCTCCAACGACCACAACTGTTGCTCCAACAACCACAACAGTTCCTCCAACAACTACCACAGTTGTTCCAACAACCACAACTGTTGCTCCAACAACCACAACAGTTCTTCCAACGACTACCACAGTTGCTTCAACAACCACAACAGTTCCTCCAACAACTATCACAGTTGCTCCAACAACCACAACTGTTGCTTCTACCACAACAACTGCTGCTCCAACAACCACAACTTCTGCTCCAACGACCACAACTGTTGCTCCAACAACCACAACAGTTCTTCCAACGACTACCACTGTTGCTCCAACAACCACAACTGCTGCTCCAACGACCACAACTGTTGCTCCAACAACCACAACAATTCTTCCAACGACTACCACAGTTGCTCCAACAACCACAACTGCTGCTCCAACGACCACAACTGTTGCTCCAACAACCACAACAGTTCTTCCAACGACTACCACAGTTGCTCAAACAACCACAACTGTTGCTCCAACGACCACAACAGTTCCTCCAACAACTACCACAGTTGCTCCAACAACCACAACTGTTGCTCCAACGACCACAACAGTTCCTCCTACAACTACTACAGTTGCTCCAACGACCACAACAGTTCCTCCAACAACTACCACAGTTGCTCCAACAACCACAACTGCTGCTCCAACGACCACAACAGTTCTTCCAACGACTACCACAGTTGCTCCAACAACCACAACTGTTGCTCCAACGACCACAACAGTTCCTCCAACGACTACCACCGTTGCACCAACAACTACAACTGTTGCTTCAACGACCACAACAGTTCCTCCAACAACTACCACAGTTGCTCCAACAACCACAACTGTTGCTCCAACCACAACAACTGCTGCTCCAACAACCACAACCGTTGCTCCAACGACAACAACTGCTGCTCCAACAACCACAACTGCTGCTCCAACGACCACAACAGTTCTTCCAACGACTACCACAGTTGCTCCAACAACCACAACTGTTGCTCCAACGACCACAACAGTTCCTCCAACGACTACCACCGTTGCACCAACAACCACAACTGTTGCTTCAACAACCACAACAGTTCCTCCAACAACTACCACAGTTGCTCCAACAACCACAACTGTTGCTCCAACCACAACAACTGCTGCTCCAACAACCACAACTGCTGCTCCAACAACCACAACTGTTGCTCCAACAACCACAACTGTTGCTCCAACAACCACAACAGTTCCTCCAACAACTACCACAGTTGCTCCAACAACCACAACTGTTGCTCCAACGACTACAACTGTTGCTCCAACAACAACCACAGTTGCTCCAACGACCACAACTGCAGCTCAAATAACCACAACTGTTGCTCCAACCACTACAACTGTAGCTCCAACCATGACAACTGTAGCTCAAACAACCACAACTGTTGCTCCAACCACAACAACTGCTGCTCCAACAACCACAACAATTCTTCCAACGACTACCACAGTTGCTCCAACAACCACAACTGCTGCTCCACCAACCACAACTGTTGCTCCAACAACCACAACAGTTCTTCCAACGACTACCACATTTGCTCAAACAACCATAACTGTTGCTCCAACGACCACAACAGTTCCTCCAACAACTACCACAGTTGCTTCAACAACCACAACTGTTGCTCCAACAACTACCACAGTTGCTCCAACAACCACAACTGTTGCTCCAACCACAACAACTGCTGCTCCAACAACCACAACTGCTGCTCCAACAACCACAACTGTTGCTCCAACGACAACAACTGCTGCTCCAACAACTACCACAACTGCTAATCCAACGACCACAACTGTTGCTCCAACAACCACAACAGTTCTTCCGACGACTACCACAGTTGCTCCAACAACCACAACTGTTGCTCCAACAACCACAACAGTTCCTCCAACGACTACCACAGTTGCTCCAACTACCACAACTGTTGCTTCAATGACCACAACAGTTCCTCCAACAACTACCACAGTTGCTCCAACAACCACAACTGTTGCTCCAACCACAACAACTACTGCTCCAACAACCACAACTGCTGCTCCAACGACCACAACTGTTGCTCCAACAACCACAACAGTTCTTCCAACGACTACCACAGTTGCTCCAACAACCACAACTGTTGCTCCAACGACCACAACTGCTGCTCCAACGACCACAACTGTTGCTCCAACAACCACAACAGTTCCTCCAACGACTACCACAGTTGCTCCAACTACCACAACTGTTGCTTCAACGACCACAACAGTTCCTCCAACAACTACCACAGTCGCTCCAACAACCACAACTGTTGCTCCAACCACAACAACTGCTGCTCCAACAACCACAACTGCTGCTCCAACGACCACAACTGTTGCTCCAACAACCACAACAGTTCTTCCAACGACTACCACAGTTGCTCCAACAACCACAACTGTTGCTCCAACAACCACAACTGTTGCTCCAACGACCACAACAGTTCCTCCAACCACAACAACTGCTGCCCCAACAACCACAACTGTTGCTCCAACAACCACAACAGTTCTTCCAACGACTACCACAGTTGCTCCAACAACCACAACTGTTGCTCCAACAACCACAACAGTTCTTCCAACGACTACCACAGTTGCTCCAACGACCACAACTGTTGCTCCAACAACCACAACAGTTCCTCCAACAACTACCACAGTTGTTCCAACAACCACAACTGTTGCTCCAACAACCACAACAGTTCTTCCAACGACTACCACAGTTGCTTCAACAACCACAACAGTTCCTCCAACAACTATCACAGTTGCTCCAACAACCGCAACTGTTGCTCCTACCACAACAACTGCTGCTCCAACAACCACAACTGCTGCTCCAACGACCACAACTGTTGCTCCAACAACCACAACAGTTCTTCCAACGACTACCACTGTTGCTCCAACGACCACAACTGTTGCTTCAACGACCACAACAGTTCCTCCAACAACAACCACAGTTGCTCCAACAACCACAACCGCTGCTCCAACGACCACAACTGTTGCTCCAACAACCACAACAGTTCCTCCAACGACTACCACAGTTGCTCCAACTACCACAACTGTTGCTTCAATGACCACAACAGTTCCTCCAACAACTACCACAGTCACTCCAACAACCACAACTGTTGCTCCAACCACAACAACTGCTGCTCCAACAACCACAACTGCTGCTCCAACGACCACAACTGTTGCTCCAACAACCACAACAGTTCTTCCAACAACTACCACAGTTGCTCCAACAACCACAACTGTTGCTCCAACGACCACAACAGTTCCTCCAACCACAACAACTGCTGCCCCAACAACCACAACTGCTGCTCAAACGACCACAACTGTTGCTCCAACAACCACAACAGTTCTTCCAACGACTACCACAGTTGCTCCAACAACCACAACTGTTGCTCCAACAACCACAACAGTTCTTCCAACGACTACCACAGTTGCTCCAACGACCACAACTGTTGCTCCAACAACCACAACAGTTCCTCCAACAACTACCACAGTTGTTCCAACAACCACAACTGTTGCTCCAACAACCACAACAGTTCTTCCAACGACTACCACAGTTGCTTCAACAACCACAACAGTTCCTCCAACAACTATCACAGTTGCTCCAACAACCGCAACTGTTGCTCCTACCACAACAACTGCTGCTCCAACAACCACAACTGCTGCTCCAACGACCACAACTGTTGCTCCAACAACCACAACAGTTCTTCCAACGACTACCACTGTTGCTCCAACGACCACAACTGTTGCTTCAACGACCACAACAGTTCCTCCAACAACAACCACAGTTGCTCCAACAACCACAACCGCTGCTCCAACGACCACAACTGTTGCTCCAACAACCACAACAGTTCCTCCAACGACTACCACAGTTGCTCCAACTACCACAACTGTTGCTTCAACGACCACAACAGTTCCTCCAACAACTACCACAGTCACTCCAACAACCACAACTGTTGCTCCAACCACAACAACTGCTGCTCCAACAACCACAACTGCTGCTCCAACGACCACAACTGTTGCTCCAACAACCACAACAGTTCTTCCAACGACTACCACAGTTGCTCCAACAACCACAACTGTTGCTCCAACGACCACAACAGTTCCTCCAACCACAACACCTGCTGCCCCAACAACCACAACTGCTGCTCCAACGACCACAACTGTTGCTCCAACAACCACAACAGTTCTTCCAACGACTACCACAGTTGCTCCAACAACCACAACTGTTGCTCCAACAACCACAACAGTTCTTCCAACGACTACCACAGTTGCTCCAACGACCACAACTGTTGCTCCAACAACCACAACAGTTCCTCCAACAACTACCACAGTTGTTCCAACAACCACAACTGTTGCTCCAACAACCACAACAGTTTTTCCAACGACTACCACAGTTGCTTCAACAACCACAACAGTTCCTCCAACAACTATCACAGTTGCTCCAACAACCACAACTGTTGCTCCTACCACAACAACTGCTGCTCCAACAACCACAACTGCTGCTCCAACGACCACAACTGTTGCTCCAACAACCACAACAGTTCTTCCAACGACTACCACTGTTGCTCCAACGACCACAACTGTTGCTTCAACGACCACAACAGTTCCTCCAACAACGACCACAGTTGCTCCAACAACCACAACCGCTGCTCCAACGACCACAACTGTTGCTCCAACAACCACAACAGTTCCTCCAACAACTACCACAGTTGCTCCAACAACCACAACTGTTGCTCCAACGACCACAACAGTTCCTCCAACAACTACCACAGTTGCTCCAACAACCACAACCGTTGCTCCAACGACAACAACTGCTGTTCCAACAACCACAACTGCTGCTCCAACGACCACATTAGTTCTTCCAACGACTACCACAGTTGCTCCAACAACCACAACTGTTGCTCCAACAACCACAACAACTGCTCCAACGACCACAACTGTTGCTCCAACAACTACAACAGTTCTTCCAACGACTACCACAGTTGCTCCAACAACCACAACTGTTGCTCCAACAACCACAACAGTTCTTCCAACGACTACCACAGTTGCTCCAACGACCACAACTGTTGCTCCAACAACCACAACAGTTCCTCCAACAACTACCACAGTTGTTCCAACAACCACATCTGTTGCTCCAACGACCACAACAGTTCTTCCAACGACTACCACAGTTGCTCCAACAACCACAACTGTTGCTCCAACGACCACAACAGTTCCTCCAACCACAACAACTGCTGCTCCAACAACCACAACTGCTGCTCCAACAACCACAACTGTTGCTCCAACGACCACAACAGTTCCTCCAACAACTACCACAGTTGCTCCAACAACCACAACCGTTGCTCCAACGACAACAACTGCTGTTCCAACAACCACAACTGCTGCTCCAACGACCACATTAGTTCTTCCAACGACTACCACAGTTGCTCCAACAACCACAACTGTTGCTCCAACAACCACAACAACTGCTCCAACGACCACAACTGTTGCTCCAACAACTACAACAGTTCTTCCAACGACTACCACAGTTGCTCCAACAACCACAACTGTTGCTCCAACAACCACAACAGTTCTTCCAACGACTACCACAGTTGCTCCAACGACCACAACTGTTGCTCCAACAACCACAACAGTTCCTCCAACAACTACCACAGTTGTTCCAACAACCACAACTGTTGCTCCAACGACCACAACAGTTCTTCCAACGACTACCACAGTTGCTCCAACAACCACAACTGTTGCTCCAACGACCACAACAGTTCCTCCAACCACAACAACTGCTGCTCCAACAACCACAACTGCTGCTCCAACAACCACAACTGTTGCTCCAACAACCACAACAGTTCCTCCAACAACTACCACAGTTGCTCCAACAACCACAACTGTTGCTCCAACAACCACAACAGTTCTTCCAACGACTACCACAGTTGCTCCAACAACCACAACAGTTCCTCCAACAACTATCACAGTTGCTCCAGCAACCACAACTATTGCTCCTACCACAACAACTGCTGCTCCAACAACCACAACTGCTGCTCCAACGACCACAACTGTTGCTCCAACAACCACAACAGTTCTTCCAACGACTACCAGTGTTGCTCCAACAACCACAACTGTTGCTTCATCGACCACAACAGTTCCTCCAACAACGACCACAGTTGCTCCAACGACAACAACTGCTGCTCCAACAACCACAACTGCTGCTCCAACGACCACAACAGTTCCTCCAACGACTACCACCGTTGCACCAACAACCACAACTGTTGCTTCAACGACCACAACAGTTCCTCCAACAACTACCACAGTTGCTCCAACAACCACAACTGTTGCTCCAACCACAACAACTGCTGCTCCAACAACCACAACTGCTGCTCCAACAACCACAACTGTTGCTCCAACAACCACAACAGTTCCTCCAACAACTACCACAGTTGCTCCAACAACCACAACTGTTGCTCCAACGACTACAACTGTTGCTCCAACAACAACCACAGTTGGTCCAACGACCACAACTGCAGCTCAAATAACCACAACTGTTGCTCCAACGACCACAACAGTTCCTCCAACAACTACCACAGTTGCTCCAACAACCACAACTGCTGCTCCAACGACCACAACTGTTGCTCCAACAACCACAACAATTCTTCCAACGACTACCACAGTTGCTCCAACAACCACAACTGCTGCTCCAACGACCACAACTGTTGCTCCAACAACCACAACAGTTCTTCCAACGACTACCACAGTTGCTCAAACAACCACAACTGTTGCTCCAACAACCACAACAGTTCCTCCAACAACTAACACAGTTGCTCCAACAACCACAACCGTTGCTCCAACGACAACAACTGCTGCTCCAACAACCACAACTGCTGCTCCAACGACCACAAAAGTTCTTCCAACGACTACCACAGTTGCTCCAACAACCACAACTGTTGCTCCAACGACCACAACAGTTCCTCCAACGACTACCACCGTTGCACCAACAACCACAACTGTTGCTTCAACGACCACAACAGTTCCTCCAACAACTACCACACTTGCTCCAACAACCACAACTGTTGCTCCAACCACAACAACTGCTGCTCCAACAACCACAACTGTTGCTCCAACAACCACAACAGTTCCTCCAACAACTACCACAGTTGCTCCAACAACCACAACTGTTGCTCCAACGACTACAACTGTTGCTCCAACAACAACCACAGTTGCTCCAACGACCACAACTGCAGCTCAAAAAACCACAACTGTTGCTCCAACCACTACAACTGTAGCTCCAACCACGACAACTGTAGCTCAAACAACCACAACTGTTGCTCCAACCACAACAACTGCTGCTCCAACAACCACAACTGCTGCTCCAACGACCACAACTGTTTCTCCAACAACCACAACAGTTCTTCCAACGACAACCACAGTTGCTCCAACAACCACAACTGTTGCTCCAACGACCACAACAGTTCCTCCAACCACAACAACTGCTGCCCCATCAACCACAACTGCTGCTCCAACGACCACAACTGTTTTTCCAACAACTACAACAGTTCTTCCAACGACTACCACAGTTGCTCCAACAACCACAACTGCTGCTCCAACAACCACAACTGCTGCTCCAACGACCACAACAGTTCTTCCAACGACTACCACAGTTGCTCCAGCAACCACAACTGTTGCTCCAACGACCACAACAGTTCCTCCAACGACTACCACCGTTGCACCAACAACCACAACTGTTGCTTCAACGACCACAACAGTTCCTCCAACAACTACCACAGTTGCTCCAACAACCACAACTGTTGCTCCAACCACAACAACTGCTGCTCCAACAACCACAACCGTTGCTCCAACGACAACAACTGCTGCTCCAACAACCACAACTGCTTCTCCAACGACCACAACAGTTCTTCCAACGACTACCACAGTTGCTTCAACAACCACAACTGTTGCTCCAACGACCACAACAGTTCCTCCAACGACTACCACCGTTGCACCAACAACCACAACCGTTGCTTCAACGACCACAACAGTTCCTCCAACAACTACCACAGTTGCTCCAACAACCACAACTGTTGCTCCAACCACAACAACTGCTGCTCCAACAACCACAACTGCTGCTCCAACAACCACAACTGTTGCTCCAACAACCACAACAGTTCCTCCAACAACTACCACAGTTGCTCCAACAACCACAACTGTTGCTCCAACGACTACAACTGTTGCTCCAACAACAACCACAGTTGGTCCAACGACCACAACTGCAGCTCAAATAACCACATCTGTTGCTCCAACGACCACAACAGTTCCTCCAACAACTACCACAGTTGCTCCAACAACCACAACTGCTGCTCCAACGACCACAACTGTTGCTCCAACAACCACAACAATTCTTCCAACGACTACCACAGTTGCTCCAACAACCACAACTGCTGCTCCAACGACCACAACTGTTGCTCCAACAACCACAACAGTTCTTCCAACGACTACCACATTTGCTCAAACAACCACAACTGTTGCTCCAACGACCACAACAGTTCCTCCAACAACTACCACAGTTGCTCCAACAACCACAACTGTTGCTCCAACGACCACAACAGTTCCTCCAACAACTACCACAGTTGCTCCAACAACCACAACCGTTGCTCCAACGACAACAACTGCTGCTCCAACAACCACAACTGCTGCTCCAACGACCACAACAGTTCTTCCAACGACTACCACAGTTGCTTCAACAACCACAACTGTTGCTCCAACGACCACAACAGTTCCTCCAACGACTACCACCGTTGCACCAACAACCACAACCGTTGCTTCAACGACCACAACAGTTCCTCCAACAACTACCACAGTTGCTCCAACAACCACAACTGTTGCTCCAACCACAACAACTGCTGCTCCAACAACCACAACTGCTGCTCCAACAACCACAACTGTTGCTCCAACAACCACAACAGTTCCTCCAACAACTACCACAGTTGCTCCAACAACCACAACTGTTGCTCCAACGACTACAACTGTTGCTCCGACAACAACCACAGTTGGCCCAACAACCACAACTGCAACTCCAACGACCACAACAGTTCCTCCAACAACCACAACTTCAGCTCTATTGACCACCACAGTTCCTCCAACAACTACCACAGTTCCTCCAACAACTACCACAGTTGCTCCAACGACCACAACTGCGGCTCAAACTACCACAACTGTTGTTCCTACCACGACAACTGTAGCTCCAACAACCACAACTGTTGCTCCAACGACCACAACAGTTCCTCCAACAACTACCACAGTTGCTCCAACAACCAAAACCGTTGCTCCAACGACAACAACTGCTGTTCCAACAACCACAACTGCTGCTCCAACGACCACAACAGTTCTTCCAACGACTACCACAGTTGCTCCAACAACCACAACTGTTGCTCCAACGACCATAACAGTTCCTCCAACAACTACCACAGTTGCTCCAACAACCACAACTGTTGCTCCAACCACAACAACTGCTGCTCCAACAACCACAACTGCTGCTCCAACAACCACAACTGTTGCTCCAACAACCACAACAGTTCCTCCAACAACCACAACAGTTCCTCCAACAACTACCACAGTTGCTCCAACAACCACAACTGTTGCTCCAACGACTACAACTGTTCCTCCAACGACTACCACCGTTGCACCAACAACCACAACTGTTGCTTCAACGACCACAACAATTCCTCCAACAACTACCACAGTTGCTCCAACAACCACAACTGTTGCTCCAACCACAACAACTGCTGCTCCAACAACCACAACCGTTGCTCCAACGACAACAACTGCTGCTCCAACAACCACAACTGCTGCTCCAACGACCACAACAGTTCTTCCAACGACTACCACAGTTGCTTCAACAACCACAACTGTTGCTCCAACGACCACAACAGTTCCTCCAACGACTACCACCGTTGCACCAACAACCAAAACCGTTGCTTCAACGACCACAACAGTTCCTCCAACAACTACCACAGTTGCTCCAACAACCACAACTGTTGCTCCAACCACAACAACTGCTGCTCCAACAACCACAACTGCTGCTCCAACAACCACAACTGTTGCTCCAACAACCACAACAGTTCCTCCAACAACTACCACAGTTGCTCCAACAACCACAACTGTTGCTCCAACGACTACAACTGTTGCTCCAACAACAACCACAGTTGGTCCAACGACAACAACTGCAGCTCAAATAACCACAACTGTTGCTCCAACGACCACAACAGTTCCTCCAACAACTACCACAGTTGCTCCAACAACCACAACTGCTGCTCCAACGACCACAACTGTTGCTCCAACAACCACAAAAATTCTTCCAACGACTACAACAGTTGCTCCAACAACCACAACTGCTGCTCCAACGACCACAACTGTTGCTCCAACAACCACAACAGTTCTTCCAACGACTACCACATTTGCTCAAACAACCACAACTGTTGCTCCAACGACCACAACAGTTCCTCCAACAACTACCACAGTTGCTCCAACAACCACAACTGTTGCTCCAACGACCACAACAGTTCCTCCAACAACTACCACAGTTGCTCCAACAACCAAAACCGTTGCTCCACCGACAACAACTGCTGTTCCAACAACCACAACTGCTGCTCCAACGACCACAACAGTTCTTCCAACGACTACCACAGTTGCTCCAACAACCACAACTGTTGCTCCAACGACCACAACAGTTCCTCCAACAACTACCACAGTTGCTCCAACAACCACAACTGTTGCTCCAACCACAACAACTGCTGCTCCAACAACCACAACTGCTGCTCCAACAACCACAACTGTTGCTCCAACAACCACAACAGTTCCTCCAACAACTACCACAGTTGCTCCAACAACCACAACTGTTGCTCCAACGACTACAACTGTTGCTCCAACAACAACCACAGTTGCTCCAACGACCACAACTGCAGCTCAAATAACCACAACTGTTGCTCCAACCACTACAACTGTAGCTCCAACCACGACAACTGTAGCTCAAACAACCACAACTGTTGCTCCAACCACAACAACTGCTGCTCCAACAACCACAACTGCTACTCCAACGACCACAACTGTTGCTCCAACAACCACAACAGTTCTTCCAACGACTACCACAGTTGCTCCAACAACCACAACTGTTGCTCCAACGACCACAACAGTTCCTCCAACCACAACAACTGCTGCCCCATCAACCACAACTGCTGCTCCAACGACCACAACTGTTGCTCCAACAACTACAACAGTTCTTCCAACGACTACCACAGTTGCTCCAACAACCACAACTGTTGCTCCAACAACCACAACAGTTCTTCCAACGACTACCACAGTTGCTCCAACGACCACAACTGTTGCTCCAACAACCACAACAGTTCCTCCAACAACTACCACAGTTGTTCCAACAACCACAACTGTTGCTCCAACGACCACAACAGTTCTTCCAACGACTACCACAGTTGCTCCAACGACCACAACTGTTGCTCCAACAACCACAACAGTTCCTCCAACAACTACCACAGTTGTTCCAACAACCACAACTGTTGCTCCAACGACCACAACAGTTCCTCCAACCACAACAACTGCTGCTCCAACAACCACAACTGCTGCTCCAACAACCACAACTGTTGCTCCAACAACCACAACAGTTCCTCCAACAACTACCACAGTTGCTCCAACAACCACAACTGTTGCTCCAACAACCACAACAGTTCTTCCAACAACTATCACAGTTGCTCCAACAACCACAACTGTTGCTCCTACCACAACAACTTCTGCTCCAACAACCACAACTGCTGCTCCAACAACCACAACTGCTGCTCCAACGACCACAACTGTTGCTCCAACCACCACAACAGTTCTTCCAACGACTACCACTGTTGCTCCAACAACCACAACTGTTGCTTCAACGACCACAACAGTTCCTCCAACGACGACCACAGTTGCTACAACAACCACAACTGCTGCTCCAACGACCACAACTGTTGCTCCAACAACCACAACAATTCTTCCAACGACTACCACAGTTGCTCCAACAACCACAACTGCTGCTCCAACGACCACAACTGTTGCTCCAACAACCACAACAGTTCTTCCAACTACTACCACAGTTGCTCAAACAACCACAACTGTTGCTCCAACGACCACAACAGTTCCTCCAACAACTACCACAGTTGCTCCAACAACCACAACTGTTGCTCCAACGACCACAACAGTTCCTCCAACAACTACCACAGTTGCTCCAACAACCACAACCGTTGCTCCAACGACAACAACTGCTGCTCCAACAACCACAACTGCTGCTCCAACGACCACAACAGTTCTTCCAACGACTACCACAGTTGCTCCAACAACCACAACTGTTGCTCCAACGACCACAACAGTTCCTCCAACGACTACCACCGTTGCACCAACAACCACAACTGTTGCTTCAACGACCACAACAGTTCCTCCAACAACTACCACAGTTGCTCCAACAACCACAACTGTTGCTCCAACGACTACAACTGTTGCTCCAACAACAACCACAGTTGGTCCAACGACCACAACTGCAGCTCAAATAACCACAACTGTTGCTCCAACCACTACAACTGTAGCTCCAACCACGACAACTGTAGCTCAAACAACCACAACTGTTGCTCCAACCACAACAACTGCTGCTCCAACAACCACAACTGCTGCTCCAACGACCACAACTGTTGCTCTAACAACCACAACAATTCTTCCAACGACTACCACAGTTGCTCCAACAACCACAACTGTTGCTCCAACGACCACAACAGTTCCTCCAACCACAACAACTGCTGCCCCAACAACCACAACTGCTGCTCCAACGACCACAACTGTTGCTCCAACAACCACAACAGTTCTTCCAACGACTACCACAGTTGCTCCAACAACCACAACTGTTGCTCCAACAACCACAACAGTTCTTCCAACGACTACCACAGTTGCTCCAACGACCACAACTGTTGCTCCAACAACCACAACAGTTCCTCCAACAACTACCACAGTTGTTCCAACAACCACAACTGTTGCTCCAACGACCACAACAGTTCTTCCAACGACTACCACAGTTGCCCCAACAACCACAACTGTTGCTCCAACGACCACAACAGTTCCTCCAACCACAACAACTGCTGCTCCAACAACCACAACTGCTGTTTCAACAACCACAACTGTTGCTCCAACAACCACAACAGTTCCTCCAACAACTACCACAGTTGCTCCAACAACCACAACTGTTGCTCCAACAACCACAACAGTTCTTCCAACGACTACCACAGTTGCTCCATCAACCACAACAGTTCCTCCAACAACTATCACAGTTGCTCCAACAACCACAACTGTTGCTCCTACCACAACAACTGCTGCTCCAACAACCACAACTGCTGCTCCAACGACCACAACTGTTGCTCCAACAACCACAACAGTTCTTCCAACGACTACCACTGTTGCTCCAACAACCACAACTGTTGCTTCAACGACCACAACAGTTCCTCCAACAACGACCACAGTTGCTCCAAAAACCACAACTGCTGCTCCAACAACCACAACAGTTCCTCCAACAACTATCACACTTGCTCCAACAACCACAACTGTTGCTCCTACCACAACAACTGCTGCTCCAACAACAACCACAACTGCTGCTCCAACGACCACAACTGTTGCTCCAACAACCACAACAATTCTTCCAACGACTACCACAGTTGCTCAAACAACCACAACTGTTGCTCCAACGACCACAACAGTTCCTCTAACAACTACCACAGTTGCTCCAACAACCACAACTGTTGCTCCAACGACCACAACAGTTCCTCCAACAACTACCACAGTTGCTCCAACAACCACAACCGTTGCTCCAACGACAACAACTGCTGCTCCAACAACCACAACAGTTCTTCCAACGACTACCACAGTTGCTCCAACAACCACAACTGTTGCTCCAACGACCACAACAGTTCCTCCAACGACTACCACCGTTGCACCAACAACCACAACTGTTGCTTCAACGACCACAACAGTTCCTCCAACAACTACCACAGTTGCTCCAACAACCACAACTGTTGCTCCAACGACTACAACTGTTGCTCCAACAACAACCACAGTTGGTCCAACGACCACAACTGCAGCTCAAATAACCACAACTGTTGCTCCAACCACTACAACTGTAGCTCCAACCACGACAACTGTATCTCAAACAACCACAACTGTTGCTCCAACCACAACAACTGCTGCTCCAACAACCACAACTGTTGCTCCAACGACCACAACTGTTGCTCCAACAACCACAACAGTTCTTCCAACGACTACCACAGTTGCTCCAACAACCACAACTGTTGCTCCAACGACCACAACAGTTCCTCCAACCACAACAACTGCTACCCCAACAACCACAACTGCTGCTCCAACGACCACAACTGTTGCTCCAACAACCACAACAGTTCTTTCAACGACTACCACAGTTGCTCCAACAACCACAACTGTTGCTCCAACGACAACAACTGCTGCTCCAACAACCACAACTGCTGCTCCAACGACCACAACTGTTGCTCCAACAACCACAACAGTTCTTCCAACAACTACCACAGTTGCTCCAACAACCACAACCGTTGCTCCAACGACAACAACTGCTGCTCCAACAACCACAACTGCTGCTCCAACGACCACAACAGTTCTTCCAACGACTACCACAGTTGCTCCAACAACCACAACTGTTGCTCCAACGACCACAACAGTTCCTCCAACGACTACCACCATTGCACCAACAACAACAACTGTTGCTTCAACGACCACAACAGTTCCTCCAACAACTACCACAGTTGCTCCAACAACCACAACTGTTGCTCCAACGACTACAACTGTTGCTCCAACAACAACCACAGTTGGTCCAACGACCACAACTGCAGCTCAAATAACCACAACTGTTGCTCCAACCACTACAACTGTAGCTCCAACCACGACAACTGTATCTCAAACAACCACAACTGTTGCTCCAACCACAACAACTGCTGCTCCAACAACCACAACTGTTGCTCCAACGACCACAACAGTTCCTCCAACCACAACAACTGCTGCCCCAACAACCACAACTGCTGCTCCAACGACCACAACTGTTGCTCCAACAACCACAACAGTTCTTCCAACGACTACCACAGTTGCTCCAACAACCACAACTGTTGCTCCAACAACCACAACAGTTCTTCCAACGACTACCACAGTTGCTCCAACGACCACAACTGTTGCTCCAACAACCACAACAGTTCCTCCAACAACTACCACAGTTTTTCCAACAACCACAACTTTTGCTCCAACGACCACAACAGTTCTTCCAACGACTACCACAGTTGCTCCAACAACCACAACTGTTGCTCCAACGACCACAACAGTTCCTCCAACCACAACAACTGCTGCTCCAACAACCACAACTGCTGCTCCAACAACCACAACTGTTGCTCCAACAACCACAACAGTTCCTCCAACAACTACCACAGTTGCTCCAACAACCACAACTGTTGCTCCAACAACCACAACAGTTCTTCCAACGACTACCACAGTTGCTCCAACAACCACAACAGTTCCTCCAACAACTATCACAGTTGCTCCAACAACCACAACTGTTGCTCCTACCACAACAACTGCTGCTCCAACAACCACAACTGCTGCTCCAACAACCACAACTGCTGCTCCAACGACCACAACTGTTGCTCCAACAACCACAACAGTTCTTCCAACGACTACCACTGTTTCTCCAACAACCACAACTGTTGTTTCAACGACCACAACAGTTCCTCCAACAACGACCACAGTTGCTCCAACAACCACAACTGCTGCTCCAACGACCACAACTGTTGCTCCAACAACCACAACTGTTGCTTCAACGACCACAACAGTTCCTCCAACAACTACCACATTTGCTCCAACAACCACAACTGTTGCTTCAACGACCACAACAGTTCCTCCAACGAGTACCACAGTTGCTCAAAGAACCACAATTGTTGCTCCAACGACCACAACAGTTCCTCCAACATCTACCACAGTTGCTCCAACAACTACATCTGTTGCTACAACGACCACAACAGTTCCTCCAACAACTACCACAGTTGCTCCAACAACCACAACCGTTGCTCCAACGACAACAACTATTGCTCCAACAACCACAACTGTTGCTCCAACGACCACAACAGTTCCTCCAACAACTACCACAGTTGCTCCAACAACCACAACTGTTGCTCCAACGACCACAACAGTTCCTCCAACAACTACCACAGTTGCTCCAACAACCACAACTGTTGCTCCAACCACAACAACTGCTGCTCCAACAACCACAACTGCTGCTCCAACAACCACAACTGTTGCTCCAACAACCACAACAGTTCCTCCAACAACTACCACATTTGCTCCAACAACCACAACTGTTGCTCCAACGACTACAACTGTTGCTCCAACAACAACCACAGTTGGTCCAACGACCACAACTGCAGCTCAAATAACCACAACTGTTGCTCCAACCACTACAACTGTAGCTCCAACCACGACAACTGTAGCTCAAACAACCACAACTGTTGCTCCAACCACAACAACTGCTGCGCCAACAACCACAACTGCTGCTCCATCGACCACAACTGTTGCTCCAACAACCACAACTGTTGCTCCAACGACAACAACAGTTCCTTCAACGACGACATCAGTTCCTCCAACAACTACCACAGTTGCTCCAACAACCACAACTGTTGCTCCAACGACCACAACAGTTCCTCCAACAACTACCACAGTTGCTCCAACAACCACAACTGTTGCTCCAACGACCACAACAGTTCTTCCAACGACTACCACAGTTGCTCCAACAACCACAACTGTTGCTCCAACAACAACAACAGTTCCTCCAACGACGACATCAGTTCCTCCAACAACTACCACAGTTGCTCCAACAACCACAACTGTTGCTCCAACGACCACAACAGTTCCTCCAACAACTACCACAGTTGCTCCAACAACCACAACTGTTGCTCCAACGACCACAACAGTTCCTCCAACAACTACCACAGTTGCTCCAACAACCACAACTGTTGCTCCAACGACAACAACTGCTGCTCCAACAACCACAACTGCTAATCCAACGACCACAACTGTTGCTCCAACAACCACAACAGTTCTTCCAACGGCTACCACAGTTGGTCAAACAACCACAACTGTTGCTCCAACGACCACAACAGTTCCTCCAACAACTACCACAGTTGCTCCAACAACCACAACTGTTGCTCCAACGACCACAACAGTTCCTCCAACAACTACCACAGTTGCTCCAACAACCACAACCGTTGCTCCAACGACAACAACTGCTGCTCCAACAACCACAACTGCTTCTCCAACGACCACAACAGTTCTTCCAACGACTACCACAGTTGCTCCAACAACCACAACTGCTGCTTCAACAACCACAACTGTTGCTCCAACAACCACAACAGTTCCTCCAACAACTACCACAGTTGCTCCAACAACCACAACTGCTGCTTCAACAACCACAACTGTTGCTCCAACAACCACAACTGTTCCTCCAACAACTACCACAGTTGCTCCAACAACCACAACCGTTGCTCCAACAACGACAACAGTTCCTCCAACAACTACCACAGTTGCTCCAACAACCACAACTGTTGCTCCAATAACTACAACTGTTGCTCCAACAACTACCACAGTTGGTCCAACGACCACAACTGTGGCTCAAATAACCACAACTGTTGCTCCAACCACTACAACTATAGCTCCAACCACGACAACTGTAGCTCAAACAACCACAACTGTTGCTCCAACGACCACAACAGTTCCTCCAACAACTACCACATTTGCTCCAAAAACCACAACTGTTGCTTCAACGACCACAACAGTTCCTCCAACGAGTACCACATTTGCTCCAACAACCACAGCTGTTGCTCCATCAACCACAACAGTTGCTCCAATGACAACCACAGTTGCTCCAACAACCACAACTGTTGCTTCAACGACCACAACAGTTCCTCCAACAACTACCACAGTTGCTCCAACAACCACAACTGTTGCTCCAACCACAACAACTGTTGCTCCAACCACAACAACTGCTGCTCCAACAACCACAACTGCTGCTCCAACGACCACAACTGTTGCTCCAACAACCACAACAGTTCCTCCAACAACTACCACAGTTGCTCCAACAACCACAACCGTTGCTCCAACGACAACAACTGCTGCTCCAACAACCACAACTGCTGCTCCAACGACCACAACAGTTCTTTCAACGACTACCACAGTTGCTCCAATAACCACAACTGTTGCTCCAACGACCACAACAGTTCCTCCAACGACTTCCACAGTTGCACCAACAACCACAACTGTTGCTTCAACGACCACAACAGTTCCTCCAACAACAACCACAGTTGCTCCAACAACCACAACTGTTGCTCCAACCACAACAACTGTAGCTCAAACAACCACAACTGTTGCCACAACGACCACAACAGTTCCTCCAACGACCACAACTGTTCCTCCAACGACCACAACAGTTCCTCCAACCACAACAACTGCTGCTCCAACAACCACAACTGATGCTCCAACGACCACAACTGTTGCTCCACCAACCACAACAGTTCTTCCAACAACTACCACAGTTGCTCCAACAACCACAACTGTTGCTCCAACGACAACAACAGTTCCTTCAACAACTACCACAGTTGCTCCAACAACCACAACTGTTGCTCCAATAACCACAACTGTTGCTTCAACGACCACAACAGTTTCTCCAACAACTACCACAGTTGCTCCAACAACCACAACTACTGCTCCAACGACCACAACTGTTGCTCCAACGACCACAACAGTTCCTCCAACATTTACCACAGTTGCTCCAACAACCACAACCGTTGCTCCAACGACAACAACTGCTGCTCCAACAACCACAACTGCTGCTCCAACGACCACAACAGTTCTTTCAACGACTACCACAGTTGCTCCAACAACCACATCTGTTGCTCCAACCACAACAACTGCTGCTCCAACAACCACAACTGCTGCTCCAACAACCACAATTGTTGCTCCAACAACCACAACAGTTCCTCCAACAACTACCACAGTTGCTCCAACAACCACAACTGTTGCTCCAACAACTACAACTGTTGCTCCAACAACTACCACAGTTGGTCCAACGACCACAACTGCGGCTCAAATAACCACAACTGTTGCTCCAACCACTACAACTATAGCTCCAACCACGACAACTGTAGCTCAAACAACCACAACTGTTGCTCCAACGACCACAACAGTTCCTCCAACAACCACATCTGTTGCTCCAACCACAACAACTGCTGCTCCAACAACAACAACTGCTGCTCCAACAACCACAACTGCTGCTCCAACAACCACAATTGTTGCTCCAACAACCACAACAGTTCCTCCAACAACTACCACAGTTGCTCCAACAACCACAACTGTTGCTCCAACAACTACAACTGTTGCTCCAACAACTACCACAGTTGGTCCAACGACCACAACTGCGGCTCAAATAACCACAACTGTTGCTCCAACCACTACAACTATAGCTCCAACCACGACAACTGTAGCTCAAACAACCACAACTGTTGCTCCAACGACCACAACAGTTCCTCCAACAATCACAACAGTTCCTCCAACCACAACAACTGCTGCTCCAACAACCACAACTGCTGCTCCAACGACCACAACTGTTACTCCAACAACCACAACAGTTCTTCCAACAACTACCACATTTGCTCCAAAAACCACAACTGTTGCTTCAACGACCACAACAGTTCCTCCAACGAGTACCACAGTTGCTCCAACAACCACAGCTGTTGCTCCATCAACCACAACAGTTGCTCCAATGACAACCACAGTTGCTCCAACAACCACAACTGTTGCTTCAACGACCACAACAGTTCCTCCAACAACTACCACAGTTGCTCCAACAACCACAACTGTTGCTCCAACCACAACAACTGTTGCTCCAACCACAACAACTGCTGCTCCAACAACCACAACTGCTGCTCCAACGACCACAACTGTTGCTCCAACAACCACAACAGTTCCTCCAACAACTACCACAGTTGCTCCAACAACCACAACCGTTGCTCCAACGACAACAACTGCTGCTCCAACAACCACAACTGCTGCTCCAACGACCACAACAGTTCTTTCAACGACTACCACAGTTGCTCCAATAACCACAACTGTTGCTCCAACGACCACAACAGTTCCTCCAACGACTTCCACAGTTGCACCAACAACCACAACTGTTGCTTCAACGACCACAACAGTTCCTCCAACAACAACCACAGTTGCTCCAACAACCACAACTGTTGCTCCAACCACAACAACTGTAGCTCAAACAACCACAACTGTTGCCACAACGACCACAACAGTTCCTCCAACGACCACAACTGTTCCTCCAACGACCACAACAGTTCCTCCAACCACAACAACTGCTGCTCCAACAACCACAACTGATGCTCCAACGACCACAACTGTTGCTCCACCAACCACAACAGTTCTTCCAACAACTACCACAGTTGCTCCAACAACCACAACTGTTGCTCCAACGACAACAACAGTTCCTTCAACAACTACCACAGTTGCTCCAACAACCACAACTGTTGCTCCAATAACCACAACTGTTGCTTCAACGACCACAACAGTTTCTCCAACAACTACCACAGTTGCTCCAACAACCACAACTACTGCTCCAACGACCACAACTGTTGCTCCAACGACCACAACAGTTCCTCCAACATTTACCACAGTTGCTCCAACAACCACAACCGTTGCTCCAACGACAACAACTGCTGCTCCAACAACCACAACTGCTGCTCCAACGACCACAACAGTTCTTTCAACGACTACCACAGTTGCTCCAACAACCACATCTGTTGCTCCAACCACAACAACTGCTGCTCCAACAACCACAACTGCTGCTCCAACAACCACAATTGTTGCTCCAACAACCACAACAGTTCCTCCAACAACTACCACAGTTGCTCCAACAACCACAACTGTTGCTCCAACAACTACAACTGTTGCTCCAACAACTACCACAGTTGGTCCAACGACCACAACTGCGGCTAGAATAACCACAACTGTTGCTCCAACCACTACAACTATAGCTCCAACCACGACAACTGTAGCTCAAACAACCACAACTGTTGCTCCAACGACCACAACAGTTCCTCCAACAACCACATCTGTTGCTCCAACCACAACAACTGCTGCTCCAACAACCACAACTGCTGCTCCAACAACCACAATTGTTGCTCCAACAACCACAACAGTTCCTCCAACAACTACCACAGTTGCTCCAACAACCACAACTGTTGCTCCAACAACTACAACTGTTGCTCCAACAACTACCACAGTTGGTCCAACGACCACAACTGCGGCTCAAATAACCACAACTGTTGCTCCAACCACTACAACTATAGCTCCAACCACGACAACTGTAGCTCAAACAACCACAACTGTTGCTCCAACGACCAC
Source organism: Paramisgurnus dabryanus (assembly GCF_030506205.2). Taxonomy (NCBI): domain Eukaryota; kingdom Metazoa; phylum Chordata; class Actinopteri; order Cypriniformes; family Cobitidae; genus Paramisgurnus; species Paramisgurnus dabryanus. The sequence continues at coordinate 4,698,668 of NC_133340.1, forward strand.
AACAGTTCCTCCAACAATCACAACAGTTCCTCCAACCACAACAACTGCTGCTCCAACAACCACAACTGCTGCTCCAACGACCACAACTGTTACTCCAACAACCACAACAGTTCTTCCAACGACTACCACAGTTGTTCCAACAACCACAACTGTTGCTCCAACGACGACAACAGTTCCTCCAATGACGACAACAGTTCCTCCAACAACTACCACAGTTGCTCCAACAACCACAACTGTTGCCCCAACGACCACAACAGTTCCTCCAACGGCCACAACTGTTCCTCCAACGACCACAACAGTTCCTCCAACCACAACAACTGCTGCTCCAACAACCACAACTGCTGCTCCAAACATAACAACTGCTGCTCCAACAACCACAACTGTAGCTCAAACAACCACAACTGTTGCTCCAACGACCACAACAGTTCCTCCAACCACAACAACTGCTGCTCCAACAACCACATCTGCTGCTCCAACGACCACAACTGTTGCTTCAACGACCACAACAGTTCCTCCAACAACTACCACAGTTGTTCCAACCACAACAACTGTTGCTCCAACCACAACAACTGCTGCTCCAACAACCACAACTGCTGCGCCAACGACCACAACTGTTGCTCCAACGACCACAACAGTTCCTCCAACATCTACCACAGTTGCTCCAACAACCACAACAGTTCCTCCAACGACTTCCACAGTTGCACCAACAACCACAACTGTTGCTCCAACGACGACAACAGTTCCTCCAACGACGACAACAGTTCCTCCAACGACGACAACAGTTCCTCCAACAACTACCACAGTTGCTCCAACAACCACAACTGTTGCTCCAACGACCACAACAGTTCCTCCAACAACTACCACAGTTGCTCCAACAACCACAACTGTTGCTCAAACCACAACAACTGCTGCTCCAACAACCACAACTGCTACTCCAACAACCACAACTGTTGCTCCAACAACCACAACAGTTCCTCCAACAACTACCACAGTTGCTCCAACAACCACAACTGTTGCTCCAACGACTACAACTGTTGCTCCAACAACTACCAAAGTTGGTACAACGACCACAACTGCGGCTCAAATAACCACAACTGTTGCTCCAACCACTACAATTGTAGCTCCAACAACGACAACTGTAGCTCAAACAACCACAACTGTTGCTCCAACGACCACAACAGTTCCTCCAACCACAACAACTGCTGCTCCAACGACCACAACTGTTGCTTCAACGACCACAACAGTTCCTCCAACAACTACCACAGTTGTTCCAACCACAACAACTGTTGCTCCAACCATAACAACTGCTGCTCCAACAACCACAACTGCTGCTCCAACGACCACAACTGTTGCTCCAACGACCACAACAGTTCCTCCAACATCTACCACAGTTGCTCCAACAACCACAACAGTTCCTCCAACGACTTCCACAGTTGCACCAACAACCACAACTGTTGCCTCAACGACCACAACAGTTCCTCCAACAACTACCACAGTTGCTCCAACAACCACAACTGTTGCTCCAACCACAACAACTGCTGCTCCAACAACCACAACTGCTACTCCAACAATCACAACTGTTGCTCCAACAACCACAACAGTTCCTCTAACAACTACCACAGTTGCTCCAACAACCACAACTGTTGCTCCAACGACTACAACTGTTGCTCCAACAACTACCACAGTTGGTCCAACGACCACAACTGCGGCTCAAATAACCACAACTGTTGCTCCAACCACTACAACTGTAGCTCCAACCACGACAACTGTAGCTCAAACAACCACAACTGCTGCTCCAACGACCACAACTGTTGCTCCAACAACCACAACAGTTCTTCCAACGACTACCACAGTTGCTCCAACAACCACAACTGTTGCTCCAACGACGACAACAGTTCCTCCAACGATGACAACAGTTCCTCCAACAACTACCACAGTTGCTCCAACAACCACAACTGTTGCTCCAACGACCACAACAGTTCCTCCAACAACTACCACAGTTGCTCCAACAATCACAACTGTTGCTCCAACGACAACGACTGCTGCTCCAACAACCACAACTGCAAATCCAACGACCACAACTGTTGCTCCAACAACCACAACAGTTCTTCCAACTGCTACCACAGTTGCTCCAACAACCACAACTGTTGCTCCAACGACCACAACAGTTCCTCCAACAACTACCACAGTTGCTCCAACAACCAAAACTGTTGCTCCAACGACCACTACAGTTCCTCCAACAACTACCACAGTTGCTCCAACAACCACAACCGTTGCTCCAACGACAACAACTGCTGCTCCAACAACCACAACTGCTGCTCCAACGACCACAACAGTTCTTCCAACGACTACCACAGTTGCTCCAACAACCACAACTGTTGCTCCAACGACCACAACTGTTGCTTCAAGGTCCACAACAGTTCCTCCAACAACTACCAAAGTTGCTCCAACAACCACAACTGCTGCTCCAACATCCAAAACTGTTGCTCCAACAACCACAACAGTTCCTCCAACAACTACCACAGTTGCTCCAACAACCACAACTGTTGCTCCAACGACTACAACTGTTGCTCCAACAACTACCACAGTTGGTCCAACAACCACAACTGTTGCTCCAACGACAACAACTGCTGCTCAAACAACCACAACTGCTGCTCCAACAACCACAACTGTTGCTCCAACAACCACAACAGTTCCTCCAACAACTACCACAGTTGCTCCAACAACCACAACTGTTGCTCCAACCACTACAACTGTAGCTCCAACCACGACAACTGTAGCTCAAACCACCACAACTGTTGCTCCAACGACCACAACCGTTCCACCAACGACCACAACAGTTCCTCCAACCACAACAACTGCTGCTCCAATAAAAACAACTGCTGCTCCAACGACCACAACTGTTACTCCAACAACCACAACAGTTCTTTCAACAACTACCACAGTTGCTCCAACAACCACAACTGTTGGTCCAACGACGAAAACAGTTCCTCCAACGACGACAACAGTTCCTCCAACAACTACCACAGTTTCTCCAACGACCAGAACTGTTGCTCCAACAACCACAAATGTTGCTCCATCGACTACAACAGTTCCTCTAATAACTACCACAGTTGCTCTAACGACGACAGCTGCGGCTCAAACGACCACAACTGTTGCTCCAACGACCACAACTGTAGCTCAAACAACCACAACTGTTTCTCCAACGACCACAACAGTTCCTCCAACAACGACAACTGTAGCTCCAACAACAACAACTGTAGCTCAAACAACCACAACTGTTGCTCCAACGACAACAACTGCTGCTCCAACAACCACAACTGCTTCTCCAACGACCACAACTGTTCCTCCAACAACCACAACAGTTCTTCCAACGACTACCACAGTTGCTCCAACAACCACAACTGTTGCTCCAACGACCACAACAGTTCCTCCAACAACCACAACTGTTGCTCCAACGACCACAACAGTTCCTCCAACAACTACCACAGTTGCTCCAACAACCACAACTGTTGCTCCAACGACAACGACTGCTGCTCCAACAACCACAACTGCTAATCCAACGACCACAACTGTTGCTCCAACAACCACAACAGTTCTTCCAACTGCTACCACAGTTGCTCCAAAAACCACAACTGTTGCTCCAACGACCACAACAGTTCCTCCAACAACTACCACAGTTGCTCCAACAACCAAAAATGTTGCTTCAACGACCACTACAGTTCCTCCAACAACTACCACAGTTGCTCCAACAACCACAACTGTTGCTCCAACGACAACAACTGCTGCTCCAACAACCACAACTGCTGCTCCAACGACCACAACAGTTCTTCCAACGACTACCACAGTTGCTCCAACAACCACAACTGTTGCTCCAACGACCACAACTGTTGCTTCAAGGACCACAACAGTTCCTCCAACAACTACCACAGTTGCTCCAACAACCACAACTGTTGCTCCAACGACGACAACAGTTCCTCCAACGACGACAACAGTTCCTCCAACAACTACCACAGTTGCTCCAACAACCACAACTGTTGCTCCAACGACTACGACAGTTCCTCTAATAACTACCACAGTTGCTCCAACGACGACAGCTTTCGCTCAAACGACCACAACTGTTGCTCCAACAACCACAACTGTTGCTCCAACGACCACAACTGTAGCTCAAACAACCACAACTGTTTCTCCAACGACCACAACAGTTCCTCCAACAATTACCACAGTTGCTCTAATGACGACAGCTGCTGCTCAAACGACCACAACTGTTGCTCCAACAATGACAACTGTAGCTCCAACAACAACAACTGTAGCTCAAACAACCACAACTGTTGCTCCAACGACCACAACTGTTGCTCCAACAACCACAACAGTTCTTCCAACGACTACCACAGTTGCTCCAACAACCAGAACTGTTGTTCCAACGACCACAACAGTTCCTCCAACGACTTCCACAGTTGCTCCAATGAACACAGCTTTTGCTTCAACGACCACAACAGCTCCTCCAACAACTACCACAGTTGCTCCAACGACAACATCTGCGCCTCCAACAACAACAACTGCTGGTCCAACAACCACAACTGCAGCTCCAACAACCACAAATGCTGCTCCAACAACCACAACAATTCTTCCAACGACAACCACAGTTGCTCCAACAACCACAACTGTTGCTCCAACGACCACAACAGTTCCTCCAACGACTTTCACAGTTGCTCCAATAACCACAACTGTTGCTCCAATGACCTCAACAGTTCCTCCAACGACTACCACAGTTGCTCCAACAACCACAACTGTTGCTCCAACCACAACAACTGCTGCTCCAACAACCACAACTGCTGCTCCAACAACCACAACTGCTTCTCCAACGACCACAACTGTATCTCCAACAACCACAAAAGTTCTTCCAACGACTACCACAGTTTCTCCAACAACCACAAGTGTTGCTCCAACGACCACAACAGCTCCTCCGATGACTACCACAGTTGCTCCAACAACAACAACTGTTTCTTCAACTACCACAACAGTTCCTCCAACAACTGCCACAGTTGCTCCAACAACCACAAATGCTGCTCCAACGACCACAACTGTTGCTCCAACAACCACAACTGTTGCTCCAACAACCACAACTGTTGCTCCAACAACAACAGCTGCTGCTCCAACAACAACAACTGTTGCTCCAACAACTACCATAGTTGGTCCAACGACCACAACTGCGGCTCAAACGACCACAACTGTTGCTCCAACAACGACAACTGTAGCTCCAACAACAACAACTGCTGCTCCAACAACCACAACTGTTGCTCCAACAACTACCACAGTTGGTCCAACGACCACAACTGCGGCTCAAATAACCACAACTGTTGCTCCAACCACGACAACTGTAGCTCAAACAACAACAAATGTTGCCCCAACGAGCACAAAAGTTCCTCCAACAACTACCACAGTTGCTCCAACAACCACAACTGTTGCTCCAAAGACCACAACAGTTGCTCCAACAACCACAACTGTTGCTCCAACAACAATAACAGTTCCTCCAACATCTACGACAGTTCCTCCAACAACCACAACTGTTGCTCCAACGACTACAACAGTTCCTCCAACAACTACCACAGTGCTTCCAACAACTACCACAGTTGCTCTAACAACCAAAACTGTTGCTCCAACGACCACAACAGTTCCTCAAACAACTATCACAGTTGCTCCAACAACTACCACAGTTGCTCCAACAACCACAACTTTTGCTCCAACAACTACCACAGTTGGTCCAACGACCACAACTGCGGCTCAAATAACCACAACTGTTGCTCCAACCACGACAACTGTAGCAGTAACATCGACCACAACAGTTCCTCCAACAACTACCACAGTTGCTCCAACAAGCACAACTGTTGCTCCAACAACTACCACAGTTGGTCCAACGACCACAACTGCGGCTCAAATAACCACAACTGTTGCTCCTACCACGAAAACTGTAGCTCCAACCATGACAACTGTAGCTCAGACAACAACAATTGTTGCCCCAAGGAGCACAACAGTTCCTCCAACAACTACCACAGTTGCTCCAACAACCACAACTGTTGCTCCAACCACCACAACACTTCCACCAACATCTACGACAGTTCCTCCAACAACCACAACTGTTGCTCTAACGACTACAACAATTCCTCCAACAACTACCACAGTTGCTCCAACGATGACAACTGCGGCTCAAACAACCGCAATTGTTGCTCCAACCACGACAACTGTAGCTCCAACAACCACAACTGCTGCTCCAATGACTACAACAGTTCCCCCAACAACCACAACTGTTGCTGCAACGACGACAACTGTAGCTCCAACTACCACAATAGTTCCCCCAACAACCACAACAGTTGCTAAAACAACTACCATAGTTGGTCCAACAACCACAGCTGCTGCTGCAACGACCACAACTGTTGCTCCAACCACAACAACTGCTGCTCCAACAACCACAACTGTTGCTCCAACAACCACAACAGTTCTTCCAACGACTACCACAGTTGCTCCAACAACCACAACTGTTGCTCCGATGACCACAACAGTTCCTCCAATGACTACCACAGTTGCTCCAACAACCACAACTGTTGCTCCAACGACCACAACAGTTCCTCCAACAACTACCACAGTTGCTCCAACAACCACAACTGTTTCTCCAACAACAATAACAGTTCTTCCAACATCTACGACAGTTCCTCCAACAACCACAACTGTTGCTCTAACGACTACAACACTTCCTTCAATAACTACCACAGTTGCTCCAACGACGACAACTGCAGCTCAAACAACCACAACTGTTGCTCCAACTACGACAACTGTAGCTGCAACAACCACAAATGCTGCTCCAACGACCAAAACTGCTGCTCCAACGACCACAACTGTTGTTAAAACAACTACCGCAGTTGGTCCAACAACCACAGCTGCTGCTGCAATGACCACAACTGTTGCTCCAACAACCACAACTGTTGCACCAACCTCGACAACTGTAGCCCCAACAACCACAAATGTTGCTCCAACGAGCACAACAGTTCCTCCAACAACTACCACATTTGCTCCAAGGACCACAACTGCGGCTCATACGACCACAGCTGTTGCTTCAACCACGACAACTGTAGGTCCAACGACCACAACAGTTCCTCCAACAACTACCACAGTTGCTCCAACAACCACAACTGTAGCTCCAACGACAACAACTGTTCCTCCAACAACTACCACAGTTGCTCCAACATCCACAACCTTTCCTCCAATAACCACAACCTTTGCCCCAACATCCACAACTGTTTCTCCAACGACCACAACTGCTGCACTAACGACCACAACTGCTGCACCGACGACCACAACTGCTGCACCAACGACCACAACTGTTGCTCCAACGACCACAACTGTTGCTCCAACAACCACAACTGTTGCTCCAACAACCACAACTGTTGCTCCAACAACTACAACTGTTGTTAAAACGACCACAACTGCTGCACTAACGACCACAACTGTTGCTCCAACGACCACAACTGTTGCTCCAAAACCCACAGCTGTTGCTCCAACAACCACCACAGTTGGTCCAACAACCACAACTGCGGCTCCAACGACCATAACTGTTGCTCCAACCACAACCACCACCACAGTTGGTCCAACATCCACAACTGCAGCTCCAACGACCACCACAGTTCCTCCAAGCACCACAACTGTTGCTCCAACGACCACAACTGTTGCACAAACAACAACAACTGTTGCTCCAGTGAAAACAACTGTGTCTCCAATGACTAAAACTATTGCTCTAACCACTATCACAGTTGGTTTAACAACCACAACTGCAGCTCCGACCACCACCACAGTTGGTCCAACGACCACAAATGAAGCTAAAACGACCACAACTGTTGCTCCAACGACCACAACAGTTCTTCCAACAACTACCACAGTTGCTCCAACAACCAAAATTGTTGCTCCGATGACTACAACAGTTCCTCCAACAACTACCACAGTTGCTCCAACAACCACAACAGTTCCTCCAACAACTACCACAGTTGCTCCAACTACCACAACAGTTCCCCCAACAACCCCAACAGTTGCTAAAACAACTACCACAGTTGGTCCAACAACCACAGCTGCTGATGCAACGACCACAACTGTTGCTCCAACCACCAAGACTGTTGCACCAACAACCACAACTGTTGCTCCAACAACCACAACGGCTGCTCCAACAACCACAACTACTGCTCCAACTTCCACACCTGTTGCTCCAACAACCACAACTGTTGCTCCAACCACGTCAACTGTAGCTTCAACAAAAACAACTGCTGCTCCAACAACCACAACTGCTACTCCAACGACCACAACTGTTGCTCCGATGACTACAACAATTCCTCCAACAACTACCACAGTTGCTCAAACTACCACAACAGTTCCCCCAACAACCACAACAGTTGTTAAAACAACTACCACAGTTGGTCCAACAACCACAGCTTCTGCTGCAATGACCACAACTGTTGCTCCAACAACCACAACTGTTGCACCAACAACCACAACTGTTGCTCCAACCACCACAACTGCTGCTCCAACGACCACAACTTTTGCTCCAACAACTACCACAGTTGCTCCAACTACCACAACTGTTGCTCGAACCACGACAACTGTGGCTCCAACCTCGACAACTGTAGCTCCAACAACCACAACTGTTGCTCCAACGAGCACAACAGTTTCTCCAACAACTTCCACATTTGCGCCAACATCTACAACTGTTGCTACGACAACTACAAAAGTTCCTCCAACAACCACCACAGATGCTCCAAGAACCACAACTGTAGCTCCAACGACAACAACTGTTGCTCCAACCAAGACAACTGTAGGTCCAACGACCACAACAGTTCCTCCAACAACTACCACAGTTGCTCCAACAACCACAACTGTAGCTCCAATGACAACAGCAGTTCCTCCAACAACTACCACAGTTGCTCCAACAACCACAAGTGTTCTTCCAACGACCCCAACTGTTGCTCCAACGACCACAACAGTTCCTCCAACAACTACCACAGTTGCTCCAATGACCACAACTGCGGCTCAAATGACCACAACTGCTGCTCCAACGACCACAACTACTGCTCCAACGTCCACAACTGTTGCTCCAACAACCACACCTGTTGCTCCAACGACCACAACTGTTGCTCCAACAACAAGCACAGTTGCTCCAACGATGACAACTGTTGCTTCAACTACCACAACTGTTGCTCCAACCACGACAACTGTAGCTCCAACAACCACAAATTTTGCTCCGACAACAACAACTGTTGCTAAAACGACCACAACTGTTGCTCCAGCGACCTCAACAGTTCTTCCAACAACCACAACTGTTGCTTCAACGAGCACAACTGTTGCTCCAACAACGACCACAGTTCCTTCAACAACCACAACAGTTGCTAAAATGACCACAACTGTTGGTCCAGCGACCACAACTGTTGCTCCAACAACCACAACTGTTTCTCCAACGACCACAACTGCTGAACCAACGACCACAACTGCTGCACCAACGACCACAACTATTGCTCCAACGACCACAACTGTTGCTCCAACAACCACAACTGTTGCTCCAACAACTACAACTGTTGCTCCAACGACCACAGCAGCTCCTCCAACAACTACCACAGTTGCTTCAACAACTACAACTGTTGCTCAAACAACTACAACTGTTTCTTTAATGACCACAACTGCTGCACCAGCGACCAAAACAGTTCCTCCAACAACTACCACAGTTGCTCCAACTACCACAACAATTGCTCAAATGACTACAACAGTTCCTCTAACAACCACCACAGTTGCTCCAACAACCAAAACAGTTCCTCCAACAACTACCACAGTTGCTCCATCTACCACAACAGTTCCCCCAACAACCACAACAGTTGCTAAAACAACTACCACAGCTGGTCCAACAACCACAGCTGCTGCTGCAACGACCACAACTGTTGCTCCAACAACCACAACTGTTGCACCAACAACCACAACTGTTGCACCAACAACCACAACTGTTGCTCCAACGACCACAACTGCTGCTCCAATGACCACAACTACTGCTCCAACTTCCACACCTGTTGCTCCAACAACCACAACTGTTGCTCCAACCACGACAACTGTAGCTCCAACAACAACACCTGCTGCTCCAACAACCACAACTGCTGCTCCAACGACCACAACTGTTGCTCCAACGACTACAACAGTTCTTCCAACAACTACCACAGTTGCTCCAACGACCAAATCTGCGGCTCATACGACCACAACTGTTGCTCCAACCACGACAACTGTAGCTACAATGACCACAACAGTTCCTCCAACAACTACCACAGTTGCTCCAACTACCACAACAGTTCCCCCAACAACCACAACAGTTGCTAAAACAACTACCACAATTGGTCCAACAACCACAGCTGCTGCTGCAACAACCACAACTGTTGCTCCAAAAACACCAACTGTTGCACCAACAACCACAACTGTTGCTCCAACGACCACAACTGCTGCTCCAACGACCACAACTGTTGCTCCAACAACTACCACAGTTGCTCCACCTACCACAACTGTTGCTCCAACTACCACAACTGTTGCTCCAATGACTATAACAGTTCCTCCAACAACAACTATAGTTGCTCCAACTATCAGAACTGCAGCTCAAATTATCACAACTGTTGCTCCATCCACGACAACTGTGGCTCCAACCTCGACAACTGTAGCTCCAACAACCACAATTGTTGCTCCAACGAACACAAAAGTTCCTCCAACAACTACCACATTTGCGCCAACATCCACAACTGTTGCTCCAACTACTACAACAGTTCCTCCAACAACCACCACAGTTGCTCAAATTACAACAACTGCGGCTCATACGACCACAACTGTTGCTCCAACCATGACAACTGTAGGTCCAACGACCACAACAGTTCCTCCAACAACTACCACAGTTGCTCCATCAACCACAACTGTAGCTCCAACGACAACAACAGTTCCTCCTACAACTACCACAGTTGCTCCAACAACCACAAGTGTTCTTCCCACGACCACAACTGCTGCTCCAACGACCACAACAGTTCCTCCAATAACCACAACTGTTGCTCCAACTACCACAACAGTTCCTCCAACAACTACCACAGTTGCTCCAACCACCACAACTGTTGCTCCAACGACTACAACACTTCTTCCAACAACTACCACAGTTGCTCCAACGACCATGACTGTGGCTCAAACTACCACAACGGTTGCTCCAACCACGACAACTGTAGCTCCAACAACCACAACTGCTGCTCCAACGCCCACAACTTTTGCTCCAACAACCACATCTGTTGCTCCAACAACCACAACTGTTGCTCCAACGACCATAACTGTTGCTACAACAACCACAACTGTTGCTCCAGTGAAAACAACTGTTTCTCCATCGACTAAAAATGTTGTTCCAACTACCACCACAGTTGGTCCAACAACCACAACTGCAGCTCCAATGACCACCACAGTTCCTCCAACAACTACCACAGTTGCTCCAATGACCACAACTGCGGCTCCAATGACCACAACTACTGCTCCAACGTCCACACCTGTTGCTCCAACAACCACAACTGTTGCTCCAACGACCACAACTGTTGCTCCAACAACCAGCACAGTTGCTCCAACGATGACAACCTTTGCTTCAACTACCACAACTGTTGCTCCAACCACGACAACTGTTGCTCCAACAACCAGCACAGTTGCTCCAACGAAGACAACCTTTGCTTCAACTACCACAACTGTTGCTCCAACCACGATAACTGTAGCTCCAACAACCACAAATTTTGCTCCGACAACTACAACGGTTGCTAAAACGACCACAACTGTTGCTCCAGCAACCTCAACAGTTCTTCCAACAACCAAAACTGTTGCTTCAACGAGCACTACTGTTGTTCCAACAACGACCACAGTTGCTACAACTACCACAACAGTTCCTTCAACAACTACAACAGTTGCTAAAACGACCACAACTGTTGTTCCAGCGACCACAACTGTTGCTCCAACAACCACGACTGTTTCTCCAACGACCACAACTGCTGCACCAACGACCACAACTGCTGCACCAACTACCACAACTGCTGCACCAACAACCACAATTGTTGCTCCAACAACCACAACTGTTGCTCCAACAACTACAGTTGTTGTTAAAAAGACCACATCTGCTGCACCAACGAACACAACTGTTGTTCCAACAACCACAACTGTTGCTCCAATGACCACAGCAGTTCCTCCAACAACTACCACAGTTCCTCCAACAACTACCACAGTTGCTCCAACAACTACAACTGTTTCTTCAACGACCACAACTGCTGCACCAGCGACCACAACAGTTCCTCCAACAACTACCACAGTTGCTCCAACTACCACAACAATTCCCCCAACATCCACAACAGTTGATAAAACAACTACCAGAGATGGTCCAACAGCCACAACTGCTGTTGCAATGAACACAACTGTTGCTCCAACAACCACAACAGTTCCTCCAACAACTACCACAGGTGATATAACAACCACAACTGTTGCTTCCATAACCACAACTGTTGCTCCAACAACAACAACAGTTCTTCCAACAACTACCACAGTTCCTCCAACTACCAAAACTGTTGTTCCAACGACTACAACTGTTGCTCCAACAACCACAACGGTTGCTCCAACCACGACAACTGTAGCTCCAACATCCACAACTATTGCTTCAACGACCACTACAGTTCCTCCAACGACTACCCCAGTTGCTCCAACAACCACAACTGTTGCTCCAACGATCACAAAAATTCCTCCAACAACTACCACAGTTGCTCCAACAACCACAACTGTTGCTCCAACGTCCACAACAGTTCCTCCAACAACTATCACAGTTGCTCCAAGAACCACAACTGTTTCTCCAACGACCACAACTGTTTCTCCAACAACTATCACAGTTGCTCCAACATCCACAACAGTTCCCTCAACAACCACAACAGTTGCTAAAACAACTACCACAGTTGCTCCAACGGCCACAACTGTTGCTCTAACAAACACAACTGCTGCTTCAACGACCACAACTGCTGCTCCAACGACCACAACAGTTTCTCCAACAACTACCATAGTTGCTACAACAACGACAACTGTAGCTCCAACGACAACAACAGTTCCTCAAACAACTACCACAGTTGCTCCAACAAACACAAGTGTTCCTCCAATGACCACAACTGCTGCTCCAACAACCACAACTGTTCCTCCAAAAACCACAACTGTTGCTCCAACGACTACAACAGTTTCTCCAACAACTACCACAGGTTCTCCAACAACCACAACTGTTGCTTCCATAACCACAACTGTCGCTCCAACAACAACAACAGTTCTTCCAACAACTACCACAGTTCCTCCAACAACCACATCTGTTGCTCCAACGACTACAACTGTTGCTCCAACAACCACAACTGTTGCTCCAACAACCACAACTGTTGCTCCAACGACGACAACTGCGGCTCAAACAACCACAACTGTTGCTCCAACCACGACAACTGTAGCTCCAACAACCACAACTGCTGCTCCAAAGACCACATCTGCTACTTCGACGACAACAACTGTTGCTCCAACAACCACAACTGCTGCTTCAACGACCACTACAGTTCCTCCAACAACTACCACAGTTGCTCCAACTACCACAACAGTTACTCCAACAACCACAACAGTTGCTAAAACAACCACAACTGTTGCTCCAACAACCACAACTGTTTCTCCAACAACCACAACTGCTGCACCAACGACCACAACTGTTGCTCCAACGACCACAACCCTTCCTCCAACAACTACCACAGTTGTTCCAACTACCACAACAGTTCCCCCAACAACCAGAACAGTTGCTAAAACGACCACAACTGTTGCTCCAACAACCACAACTGTTTCTCCAACAACCACAACTGCTGCACCAACAACCACAACTGTTGCTCCAACGACCACAATTGTTGCTCCAACAACCACAACTGTTGCTTCAATGACCACAACTATTGCTCCAACGACCACAACTGTTGCTCCAACGACCACAATTGTTGCTCCTACAAGCACAATTGTTACTCCAAAAACCACAACTGTTGTTAAAATGACCACATCTGCTGCACCAACGACCACAGCTGTTGCTCCAACAACCACCACAGTTGGTCCAACGACCACAACTGCAGCTCCAACGACCACCACAGTTCCTCCAACCACCACAACAGTTGCTAAAACGACCACAACTGTTGCTCCAACAACCACAACTGTTTCTCCAACAACCACAACTGCTGCACCAACGACCACAACTGTTGCTCCAACGACCACAACTGTTGCTCCAACGACCACAACTGTTGCTCCAACATCCACAACTGTTGCTTCAATGACCACAACTATTGCTCCAACGACCACAACTGTTGCTCCAACGACCACAACTGTTGCTCCTACAACCACAATTGTTACTCCAAAAACCACAACTGTTGCTAAAATGACCACATCTGTTGGTCCAACGACCACAACTGCAGCTCCAACGACCACCACAGTTCCTCCAACCACCACAACAGTTGCTAAAACGACCACAACTGTTGCTCCAACAACCACAACTGTTTCTCCAACAACCACAACTGCTGCACCAACGACCACAACTGTTGCTCCAACGACCACAACTGTTGCTCCAACGACCACAGCTGTTGCTCCAACAACCACAACTGCTGCACCAACGACCACAACTGTTGCTCCAACGACCACAACTGTTGCTCCAACGACCACAGCTGTTGCTCCAACAACCACAACTGTTGCTTCAATGACCACAACTATTGCTCCAACGACCACAACTGTTGCTCCAACGACCACAACTGTTGCTCCTACAACCACAATTGTTACTCCAAAAACCACAACTGTTGCTAAAATGACCACATCTGCTGCACCAACGACCAAAACAGTTGCTCCAACCACCACCACAGTTGGTCCAACAACTACAACTGCAGCTCCAACGACCACCACAGTTCCTCCAACCACCACCACAGTTGGTCAAATGACCACAACTGCGGCTCAAACGACCACAACTGTTGCTCCAACAACCAAAACTACTGCTCCAACGACCACACCTGTTGCTCCAACAACCACAACTGTTGCTCCAACAACCCCAACTGTTGCTCCAACAACCCCAACTGTTGCTCCAACAACCCCAACTGTTGCTCCAACAACAACAACTGTTGCTCCAGTGAAAACAACTGTGTCTCCAATGACTAAAACTGTTACTCCAATCACCACCACAATTGGCCCAACAACCACAACTGCAACTCCAACGACCACAACAGTTCCTCCAACAACCACAACTTCAGCTCTATTGACCACCACAGTTCCTCCAACAACTACCACAGTTCCTCCAACAACTACCACAGTTGCTCCAACGACCACGACTGTGGCTCAAATTACCACAACTGTTTCTCCAACCACGACAACTGTAGCTCCAACAACCACAACTGCTGCTCCAACGCCCACAGCTGTTGCTCCAACAACCACATCTGTTGCTCCAATGACCACAACTGTTGCTCCAACGACCACAACTGTTGTTCCAATGACCAGAACTGTTGCTTCAACATCCACCACAGTTGCTCCATTTACCAAAACTGTTGCTCCAACTACCACCACAGTTGGTCCAACAAACACAACTGCAGCTCCAACGATCACCACAGTTCCTGCACCCACCACCTCAGTTGGTCCAATGACCACAATTGCGGCTCAAACGACCACAACTGTTGCTCCAACAACCACAACTACTGCTCCAACGACCACACCTGTTGCTCCAACAACCACAACTGTTGCTCCAACAACCCCAACTGTTGCTCCAACAACAACAACTGTTGCTCCAGTGAAAACAACTGTGTCTCCAATGACTAAAACTGTTACTCCAATCACCACCACAATTGGTCCAACAACCACAACTGTAGCTCCAACGACCACAACAGTTCCTTTAACAACCACAACTTCAGCTCTATTGACCACCACAGTTCCTCCAACAACTACCACAGTTCCTCCAACAACTACCACAGTTGCTCCAACGACCACGACTGTGGCTCAAATTACCACAACTGTTTCTCCAACCACGACAACTGTAGCTCCAACAACCACAACTGCTGCGCCAACGCCCACAGCTGTTGCTCCAATAACCACATCTGTTGCTCCAATGACCACAACTGTTGCTCCAACGACCACAACTGTTGTTCCAATGACCAGAACTGTTGCTTCAACATCCACCACAGTTGCTCCAATTACCAAAACTGTTGCTCCAACTACCACCACAGTTGGTCCAACAAACACAACTGCAGCTCCAACGATCACCACAGTTCCTGCACCCACCACCTCAGTTGGTCCAATGACCACAATTGCGGCTCAAACGACCACAGCTGTTGCTCCAACAACCACAACTACTTCTCCAACGACCACACCTGTTGCTCCAACAACTACAACTGTTGCTCCAACGACCACAACTGTTGCTCCAACAACAACAACTGTTGCTCCAGTGAAAACAACTGTGTCTCCAACGACTAAAACTGTTACTCCAACCACCACCACAATTGGTTTAACAACCACAACTGCGGCTCACACTACCACAACTGTTGCTCCAACAACCACATCTGTTGCTCCAACAACCACAGCTGCGGCTCAAACTACCACAACTGTTGCTCCAGCCACGACAACTGTAGCTCCAACAACCACAACTGCTGCTCCAACGCCCACAACTGTTGCTCCAACAACCACATCTGTTGCTCCAACAACCACAACTGCGGCTCAAACTACCACAACTGTTGCTCCAGCCACGTCAACTGAAGCTCCAACAACCACAACTGCTGCTCCAACGCCCACAACATTTGTTCCAACAACCACATCTATTGCTCCAACGACCACAACTTTTGCTCCAACAACTACCACAGTTGCTCCAACAACCACAACTTTTTCTCCAACGACGACAACAGTTCCTCTAACAACTATCACAGTTGCTCCAACTACCACATCAGTTCCCTCAACAACCACAACAGTTGCTAAAACAACTACCATAGTTGCTCCAACGACCACAACCGTTGCTCCAACGACCACAACTGTTGCTCCAACAAACACAACTGTTGCTCCAACGACCACAACTGTTGCTTCAACATCCACCACAGTTGCTCCAATGACCAAAACTGTTGCTCCAACCACCACCACAGTTGGTCCAACAAGCACAACTGCAGCTCCAACGATAACCACGGTTCCTGCAACCACCACCTCAGTTGCTCCAACGACCACAACTGCGGCTCAAACGACCACAGCTGTTGCTTCAACAACCACAACTACTTCTCCAACGACCACAACTGTTGCTCCAACAACAACAACTGTTGCTTCAACATCCACCACAGTTGCTCCAATGACCAAAACTGTTGCTCCAACCACCACCACAGTTGGTCCAACAAGCACAACTGCAGCTCCAACGATAACCACAGTTCCTGCAACCACCACCTCAGTTGCTCCAACGACCACAACTGCGGCTCAAACGACCACAGCTGTTGCTTCAACAACCACAACTACTTCTCCAACAACAACAACTGTTGCTCCAGTGAAAACAACTGTGTCTCCAACGACTAAAACTGTTACTCCAACCACCACCACAGTTGGTTTAACAACCACAACTGCGGCTCAAACTACCACAACTGTTGCTCCAGCCACGACAACTGTAGCTCCAACAACCACAACTGCTGCTCCAACGCCCACAACTGTTGCTCCAACAACCACATCTGTTGCTCTAACGACCACAACTTTTGCTCCAACAACCACAATTGTTGCTACAACAACCACAACTGTTGCTCCATTGAAAACAACTGTTTCTCCAACGACTGAAAATTTTGTTCCAACCACCTTCACAGTTCCTTTAACAACTACCACAGCTCCAACGACCACGACTGCGGCTCAAACGACCACAACAGTTTCTCCAAAAACTACCACAGTTGCTCCAATTACCACAACAGTTCCCCCAACAACCACAACAGTTTCTAAAATGACCACAACTGATGCTCCAACGACCACAACTGTTGCTCCAACAACCACAACTGTTTCTCCAACGACCACAACTGTTTCTCCAATGACCACAACTGCTGCACCAACGACCACAACTGCTGCACCAACGACCACAACTGCTGCACCAACGACCACAACTGTTGTTCCAACAACCACAACTGTTGCTCCAACGACCAAAACTATTGCTGCAACAACCACAACTGTTGCTCGAACGACCACAGCAGTTCATCCATCAATTACCACAGTTGCTCCAACAACTACAACTGTTGCTCAAACAATCACAACTGTTGCTCCAACGACCACAACTGTTGCTCCAACGACCACAACTGTTGCTCCAACAAGCACATCTGTTGCTCCAGTGAAAACAACCGTGTCTCCAACGACTAAAACTGTTGCTCCAATCACCACCACAGTTGGTCCAACAACCACAACTGCGGCTCCAACGCCCAGCACAGTTCCTCCAATCACCACCACAGTTGGTCCAACGCTCACAACTGCTGCTCAAACGACCACAACTGTTGCTCCAACAACCACAACTACTGCTCCAATTACCACACCTGTTGCTCCAACATCCACAACTGTTGCTCCAACAACTACAACTGTTGCTCTAGTGAAAACAACTGTGTCTCCAACGACTAAAACTGTTGCTCCAATCACCACCACAGTTGGTCCAACAACCACAACTGCGGCTCAAACGACCACAACTGTTGCTCCAACAACCACAACTACTGCTCCAACGACCACACCTGTTGCTCCAACAACCACAACTGTTGCTCCAACAACCCCAACTGTTGCTCCAACAACAACAACTGTTGCTCCAGTGAAAACAACTGTGTCTCCAATGACTAAAACTAATACTCCAACCACCACCACAGTTGCTTTAACAACCACAACTGCAGCTCCAATGACCACAACAGTTCCTCCAACCACCACCACAGTTGGTCCAACGACCACAACTGCGGCTCAAACTACCACAACTGTTGTTCCTACCACGACAACTGTAGCTCCAACAACCACAACTGCTGCTCCAACGCCCACAACTGTTGCTACAACAACCACATCTTTTGCTCCAACGACCACATCTGTTGCTCCAACGACGACAACTGTTGCTTCAACAACCACAACTGTTGCTCCAACCACGACAACTGTAGCTCCAACAACCACAAATTTTGCTCCAACAACTACAACTTTTGCTAAAACGACCACATCAGCTGCACCAACGACCACATCTGTTGCTCCAACAAACACAACTGTTGCTCCAGTGACCTCAACAGTTCTTCCAACAACCACAACTGTTGCTTCAACGAGCACAACTGTTGCTCCAACAACTACCACAGTTGCTACAACTACCACAACAGTTCCCCCAACAACGACAACATTTGCTAAAACGACCACAACTGCTGCACCAACGACCACAACTCTTGCTCCAACAACCACAACTGTTGCTCCAACGACCACAACTGTTGCTCCAACGACCACAACTGTTGCTCCAACGACCACAACTGTTGCTCCAACAACTACAACTGTTGCTAAAACGACCACATCTGCTGCACCAACGACCACAACTTTTGCTCCGACGACCACAACTGTTGCTCCAACAACTACAACTGTTGCTAAAACGACCACATCTGCTGCTCCAACAACTACAACTGTTGCTAAAACGACCACATCTGCTGCACCAACGACCACAACCGTTCTTCCAACAACAACAACTGTTGCTCCAACGACCACAGCAGTTCCTCCATCAACTTCCACAGTTCCTCCATCAACTACCACAGTTGCTCAAACAACCACAACTGTTGCTCCAACGACCACAACTGTTGCTACAACAAGCACAATTGTTGCTCCAGTGAAAACAACTGTGTTTCCAACGACTAAAACTGTTGGTCCCACAACTGTTGCTCCAATGACCACAACTATTGCTCCAACGACCACAACTGTTGCTCCAACGACCCCAACTGTTGCTCCAACAACTACAACTGTTGCTAAAACGACCACATCTGGTGCACCAACGACCACAACTTTTGCTCCAACGACCACAACTGTTGCTCCAACAACTACAACTGTTGCTAAAAAGACCACATCTGCTGCACCAACGACCACAACTGTTCTTCCAACAACCACAACTGTTGCTCCAACGACCACAGCAGTTCCTCCATCAACTTCCACAGTTCCTCCATCAACTACCACAGTTGCTCAAACAACCACAACTGCAGCTCCAAAGCTCACCACAGTTCCTCCACGCACCACCATAATTGGTCTAACGCCCACAACTGCGGCTCAAACGACCACAACTGTTGCTCCAACAACCACAACTACTGCTCCAACGACCACAACTATTGCTCCAAACACGACAACTGTAGCTCCAACAACCACAAATGTTGCTCCAATGACCAAACCTGCTGCTACAACTACCATAACTGTTGCTCCAACAACCTCAACTGTTGCTCTAACTACCACAACAGTTTCCCCAACAACCACAACAGTTGCTAAAACAACCACAACTGTTGCTCCAACAACCACAACTGTTGCTCCAACGTCCACAACTGCTGCTCCAACGACCACAACTGTTGTTCCAACGACCACAACTATTGCGCCAACGACCACAACTGTTGCTCCAACAACCACAACTGTTGCTCCAGTGAAAACAACTGTGTCTCCAACGACTAAAACTGTTGCTCCAATCACCACCACAGTTGGTCCAACAACCAGAACTGCAGGTCCAACGTCCACCACAGTTCCTCTAACCACCACCACAGTTGGTCCAATGACAACAACTGCGGCTCAAACGTCCACAACTGTTGCTCCAACAACCACAACTATTGCTCCAACAACCACAACTGTTGCTCAAGCGACCACCACAGTTCCTCCAACAACTACCACAGTTACTCCAACAATCACAACTGTTGCTCAAACAACCACAGCTGTTGCTCCAACGACCACATCTGTTGCTCCAAAAACCACCACAGTTGGTCCAACAACCACAATTGTAGCTCCAAAGACCACCACATTTCCTCCAAAAACGACAATTGTTGCTCCAACTACCATAACAGTTCCTCCAACAACCACAACTGTTGGTCAAACGACCACAACTGCTATTCAAACAACCACAACTGTTGCATCAACGACCACAATTGTTGCTCTAACTACCACAACTGCTGCTCCAACTACAACAACTGCTGCTCCAACAACCACAACTGTTGCTCCAATGACCACAAGAGTTCCTCCAACAACTTCCACAGTTGCTCCAACTACCACAATTGTTCGCCCAACAACCACAACTGTTGCTTCAATGACCACAACTTTTACTCCAACCAGCACAACAGTTCCTCCAACAACCACAACCATTGCTCTAACAAATACAACAGTTGGTCCAACAAGCACAACAGTTGCTCAAATGAACACAGCCCTTCACCAAATGACCACAGCTGTTCGTCCAATGACCAAACCAGTTGCTCCAACAGGCACAACAGTTGCTCCAGCAACCACAAAAGTTGGTCCAACGACCACAACCATTGGTAAAATGACCAAAACACTTTCTCCAACAAGCACAACAGTTGCTCCAGCAACCACAACAGTTGGTCCAACAAGCACAACAGTTGCTCAAATGAGCACAGCTGTTCACCCAATGACCACAACTGTTGCTGCATCAACCAAAACTGTTGCTCCATCAACCACAACTGTTGGTCAAATGACCAAAACAATTTCTCCCACCAGCACAACAATTCCTCCAACAACCACAACTGTTGCTCCAACGATCAAAACTCCAATTCCAAAAACCATAACTGCTTCAACCAGCACATCTGTCTCTGCAACAGGCCCAACCTTTGCTCAAACATCAACATTTCTTTCTCCATCAACTACAGCTTCAACTACAAGCACAAAAACACTTACAACAAACACAACTTTTGCTCCAACAAGCACAACTGTCTCTGCAACAGGCACAACCTTTAGTCAAACATCAACAGTTGTCGCTTCATCAACTCCAGCTACAGTACCAACCACAAAAAACACAACTGTTGCTTCTTTCAGCACTCCTGTCTCTGCAACAACCACAACATTTGGAGAAACATCAACATCTCTTGCTTCAACAAATACACCTACAGCACAAACCACAACAACATTTTCAACTGAAAAAAGTGATGCTTCTACAACTTCAACTATGGTGTTCACATCTACAACACATGTCAAACCTATTTCAGCAAAAGTGACAAGCAAACTGCTGTTCAACTCCTCATCTCCAGTCCCTAGTGAAGCTTTGGTGCTCAGTGCTATCAACATTCTCCTGGAATCCAGAGTTCCACAACTGAAAGAAACAGTCAAGCTGGTGAATGTCAGCTATGAAAGTAAGTGTTGTCATTTTCAGGCGAAAAGTTTTCTTTATACAGTATAAACGTTTAAAGCAGTGATACATTTCAAGCTTGAGGGAAATGTAAATTGAATTTATCTTTCAAAACAGAAACCTCAGACAACTCTTATGCAGTCTTCTTTACATTTACCTTGAGTAACATCAGCATGCCAGAAGACCCAGAGCTTAGAAACAACACTTACAAGCAAGTGCAGGACATGATCAACGATGCGGTAAGCATTTAGAAAATTAGCCAGTAAAAGGTTTGGTTGCAGTGCAAATCTTCTCCAGTGTTTGATGGATGGTTTGTTTTAATCCTGCAGCTGAACACTCTTCTGAATGATCCAAACAGTGTAAAGTTTAACCCCAGCTCCTCCAACTTCACGTAAGATTTAAACTGACTTCTGTCTCTGAAAGATACTTTTGCTTATGTTCATATTTAATGCATCATGACATTTTGGGATATTAAAACAACTCTTGAATATTTTTTTTTGCCAAAATAGTCTATAATTCTGTTTACCACACTTAACCTGAAGCTCATTTCAAGTGTATTTTTTGCTCTTCTTTTAGAAGCACATCAGATCAAATCTTTGGCAATATGGAATACACCTTCCAAGATGGAGATGAGATACAACCTGTCAGCTTCCTCAATGAGCTTCGTAAACTGATGGGTACGTTCATATTGGTGATCTCCTAAACAAATAAAGTGAATCTTAAAGAGTAACTAAACCCTAAACCAACTTTTTTAGTTAATGATCTGTAAGAATGATGCTTTATTAGTGCTGTTTATTGATTTTAGTACGTTTTTTTGACATTTTGATATAACGTGTTTCAATACTACAATATATGGTGTAAAAACATCTGAGTGCTGCCCTCTTCAGGTTGATTGGTGGCTACTGCAGTTTAATTTTTCTATTGGATGTTGGGTCCAAAAAAATCTTGTGACGTAAGCAGGTTCAAGCTCACCACGCCCCTCGATACGATCTCACCGAACACTTAGTACGAGCTTAGTTCGTCCCCTATATCTCCATTGGGATCTGCCCACTTTTCTTGCATTATTCAAATGTTGCCAGTGGGTGGAGTCAGGCTCTGACCAGGGGTTTATTTACGCCTTAAGTGAAATTTGTAACTTGCTGAAACTTATAGTATTTTTCATTGAGAGGATTTTATTTGTGATATTTCAATCTGATCTTGCAGGTCTGACCACTACAACGTTGTCTCCACTCTCAACAAGCAGCTTCCCTGTGACTTCTTTCCAGCAAATGTAAGTGTTTCAGAAATTGATCAGTTATGCAGTCTTTATTTAAATCTAAAGCTCTGAACTGTATTAAAAGTTAATTATGCCATTTGTAGATCTGGATCAGCAGAGGTGACAAGCAAACTGGTGTTCAACTCCTCATCTCCAGTCCCCAGTGAAGCTTTGGTGCTCAGTGCTATCAACATTCTCCTGGAATCCAGAGTTTCACAACTGAAAGAAACAGTCAAGCTGGTGAATGTCAGCTATGAAAGTAAGTGTTGTCATTTTCAGGTGAAAAGTTTTCTTTATACAGTATAAACGTGTAAAGCAGTGATAGATTGCAAGGTTTTGGGAAATGTTAATTGAATTTATCTTTCAAAACAGAAATCTCAGACAACTCTTATGCAGTCTTCTTTACATTTACCTTGAGTAACATCAGCATGCCAGAAGACCCAGAGCTTAGAAACAACACTTACAAGCAAGTTCAGGACATGATCAATGAGGCGGTAAGCATTTAGAAAATTACACAGCAAAAAAGTTTGGTTGCAGTGCAAATCTTCTCCAGTGTTTGATGGATGGTTTCTTTTAATCCGGCAGCTGAACACTCTTCTGAATGATCCAAACAGTGTGAAGTTTAACCCCAGCTCCTCCAACTTCACGTAAGATTTAAACTGACTTCTGTCTCTGAAAGATTTATATACATTATGGTCACATTTAATGCATCATGACATTTTGGGAAATTAAAAGAACTCTTGAATTTTGTTTTTGCCTAAATAGTCTATAATACTGCTTAGCACACTTAACCCGAAGCTCATTTCAAGTGTATTTTTTGGTCTTCTTTTAGGAGCACATCAGACCAAATACATGGCAATATGGATTACACCTTCCAAGATGAAGATGAGATACAACCTGTCAGCTTCCTCAATGAGCTTCGTAAACAGATGGGTACGTTCATATTGGCGATCTTCAGCCATTCTTAAGTGAAGTTTGTAACCTGCTGAAACGTACAGCATTTTTCTTGGAAAGAAATTCAGTTTAAATTTTTTATCTGATCTTGCAGGTCTGAGCACTACAACAACATCTCCACTGTCAACTAGTAGCTTCCCTGTGACTTCTTTCCAGCAAATGTAAGTGTTTCAGAAATTGATCAGTTATGGAGTCTTTATTCAAATCTAAAGTCCTGAACTGTATTAAAATTATGTTGTGCCATTTGTAGATCTGGTTCAGCAGAGGTTACAAGCAAGCTGGTGTTCAACTCCTCATCTCCAGTCCCCAGTGAAGCTTTGGTGCTCAGTGCTATCAACATTCTCCTGGAATCCAGAGTTTCACAACTGAAAGAAACAGTCAAGCTGATGAATGTCAGATATGAAAGTAAGTGGTGTCATTTTTAGGTGAAAGGTTTTCTTTATACAGTATAAACGTTTAAAGCAGTGATACATTGCAAGCTTTTGGGAAATATAAATTGAATTTATCTTTCAAAACAGAAATCTCAGACACCTCTTATGCAGTCTTCTTTACATTTACCTTGAGTAACATCAGCATGCCAGAAGACCCAGAGCTTAGAAACAACACTTACCAGCAAGTACAGGACATAATCAATGAGGCGGTAAGCATTTAGAAAATTACACAGCAAAAAAGTTTGGTTGCAGTGCAAATCTTCTCCAGTGTTTGATGGATGGTTTCTTTTAATCCTGTAGCTGAACACTCTTCTGAATGATCCAAACAGTGTGAAGTTTAACCCCAGCTCCTCCAACTTCACGTAAGATTTAAACTGACTTCTGTGTCTGAAAGATTCTTATACATTATGGTCATATTTAATGCATCATGACATTTTGGGATATTAAAACAACTCTTGAATATTTTTTTGCCTAAATAGTCTATAATACTGTTGGACACACTTAACCTGAAGCTCATTTCAAGTGTATTTTTTGCTCTTCTTTTAGGAGCACATCAGACCAAATACATGGCAATATGGATTACACCTTCCAAGATGGAGATGAGATACAACCTGTCAGCTTCCTAAATGAGCTTCGTAAACTGATGGGTACGTTCATATTGGAGATCTTCAGCCATTCTTAAGTGAAGTTTGTAACCTGTTGAAACGTACAGTATTTTTCTTGGAAAGAAATTCAGTTTACATTTTTTTATCTGATCTTGCAGGTCTGAGCACTACAACAACATCTCCGCTGTCAACAAGTAGCTTCCCTGTGACTCCTTTCCAGCAAATGTAAGTGTTTCAGAAATTGATCAGTTATGGAGTCTTTATTCAAATCTAAAGCCCTGAACTGTATTAAAATTATGTTGTGCCATTTGTAGATCTGGTTCAGCAGAGGTGACAAGCAAACTGGTGTTCAACTCCTCATCTCCAGTCCCCAGTGAAGCTTTGGTGCTCAGTGCTATCAACATTCTCCTGGAATCCAGAGTTCCACAACTGAAAGAAACAGTCAAGCTGATGAATGTCAGCTATGAAAGTAAGTGGTGTCATTTTCAGGCGAAAAGTTTTCTTTATACAGTATAAACGTTTAAAGCAGTGATACATTGCAAGCTTTCGGGAAATATAAATTGAATTTATCTTTCAAAACAGAAATCTCAGACACCTCTTATGCAGTCTTCTTTACATTTACCTTGAGTAACATCAGCATGCCAGAAGACCCAGAGCTTAGAAACAACACTTACCAGCAAGTACAGGACATAATCAATGAGGCGGTAAGCATTTAGAAAATTAGCCAGCAAAAAAGTTTGGTTGCAGTGCAAATCTTCTCCAGTGTTTGATGGATGGTTTCTTTTAATCCTGTAGCTGAACACTCTTCTGAATGATCCAAACAGCGTGAAGTTTAACCCCAGCTCCTCCAACTTCACGTAAGATTTAAACTGACTTCTGTGTCTGAAAGATTCTTATACATTATGGTCATATTTAATGCATCATGACATTTTGGGATATTAAAACAACTCTTGAATATTTTTTTGCCTAAATAGTCTATAATACTGTTGGACACACTTAACCTGAAGCTCATTTCAAGTGTATTTTTTGCTCTTCTTTTAGGAGCACATCAGACCAAATACATGGCAATATGGATTACACCTTCCAAGATGGAGATGAGATACAACCTGTCAGCTTCCTAAATGAGCTTCGTAAACTGATGGGTACGTTCATATTGGAGCTCTTCAGCCATTCTTAAGTGAAGTTTGTAACCTGTTGAAACGTACAGTATTTTTCTTGGAAAGAAATTCAGTTTACATTTTTTTATCTGATCTTGCAGGTCTGAGCACTACAACAACATCTCCGCTGTCAACAAGTAGCTTCCCTGTGACTCCTTTCCAGCAAATGTAAGTGTTTCAGAAATTGATCAGTTATAGTCTTTATTCAAATCTAAAGCCCTGAACTGTATTAAAATTATGTTGTGCCATTTGTAGATCTGGTTCAGCAGAGGTGACAAGCAAACTGGTGTTCAACTCCTCATCTCCAGTCCCCAGTGAAGCTTTGGTGCTCAGTGCTATCAACATTCTCCTGGAATCCAGAGTTCCACAACTGAAAGAAACAGTCAAGCTGATGAATGTCAGCTATGAAAGTAAGTGGTGTCATTTTCAGGCGAAAAGTTTTCTTTATACTAAACTTTTCAACCAGTAATAGATTGCAAGCTTAAGTGAAATGTAAATTGAATTTATCTTTCCAAACAGAAATCTCAGACACCTCCTATGCAGTCTTCTTCACATTTACCTTGAGTAACATCAGCATGCCAGAAGAACCAGAGCTTAGAAACAACACTTACAAGCAAGTGCAGGACATGATCAATGAGGCGGTAAGCATTTAGAAAATGTTCCTGTAAAATGTTTGGTTGCAGTGCAAATCTTCTCCAGTGTTTGATGGATGGTTTGTTTTAATCCTGCAGCTGAACACTCTTCTGAATGATCCAAACAGTGTAAAGTTTAACCCCAGCTCCTCCAACTTCACGTAAGATTTAAACTGACTTCTGTCTCTGAAAGATACTTTTGCTTATGTTCATATTTAATGCATCATGATATTTTGGGATATTAAAACAACTCTTGAATATTGTTTTGCCAAAATAGTCTATAATACTGTTTACCACAGTTAACCTGAAGCTCATTTCAAGTGTATTTTTTGCTCTTCTTTTAGAAGCACATCAGATCAAATCTTTGGCAATATGGAATACACCTTCCAAAATGGAGATGAGATACAACCTGTCAGCTTCCTCAATGAGCTTCGTAAACTGATGGGTACGTTCATTTTGGTGATCTTAAACAAATAAAGTGAATCTTAAAGAGTAACTAAACCCTAAACCAACTTTTTTTAGTTAATGATCTGTAAGATTGATGCTTTATTAGTGCTGTTCATTGATTTAAGTACGTTTTTTGACATTTGGATATAAAGTGTTTCAAAACTACAATATATGGTGTAAAAACGTCTGAGTGCTGCCCTCTTCAGGTTTGAACGGTGGCTACTGCAGTTGAATTTTCCTATTGGATGTTGGGTTCAAATAAAACTTGTGATGTTAGCAGGTTCAAGCTCACCACGCCCCTCGTTACGATCTCACCGAACACTTAGTATGAGCTTAGTTCGTCCCCTCTATCTCCATTGGAATCTGCCCACTTTTCTTGCATTTTTCAAATATTGCCAGTGGGTGGAGTCAGGCTCTGACCAGGGGTTTATTTACGCTTTAAGTGAAATTTATAACTTGCTGAAACTTATAGTATTTTTCATAGAGAGGATTTCATTTGTAATATTTCAATCTGATCTTGCAGGTCTGACCACTACAACGTTGTCTCCACTCTCAACAAGTAGCTTCCCTGTGACTTCTTTCCAGCAAATGTAAGTGTTTCAGAAATTGATCAGTTATGCAGTCTTTATTTAAACCTAAAGCTCTGAACTGTATTAAAAGTAAATTATGCCATTTGTAGATCTGGATCAGCAGAAGTGACAAGCAAACTGGTGTTCAACTCCTCATCTCCAGTCCCCAGTGAAGCTTTGGTGCTCAGTGCTATCAACATTCTCCTGGAAACCAGAGTTTCACAACTGAAAGAAACAGTCAAGCTGGTGAATGTCAGCTATGAAAGTAAGTGTTGTCATTTTCAGGTGAAAAGTTTTCTTTATACAGTCTAAACGTGTAAAGCAGTGATAGATTGCAAGGTTTTGGGAAATGTTAATTGAATTTATCTTTCAAAACAGAAATCTCAGTCAACTCTTATGCAGTCTTCTTTACATTTACCTTGAGTAACATCAGCATGCCAGAAGACCCAGAGCTTAGAAACAACACTTACAAGCAAGTTCAGGACATGATCAATGAGGCGGTAAGCATTTAGAAAATTACACAGCAAAAAAGTTTGGTTGCAGTGCAAATCTTCTCCAGTGTTTGATGGATGGTTTCTTTTAATTCGGCAGCTGAACACTCTTCTGAATGATCCAAACAGTGTGAAGTTTAACCCCAGCTCCTCCAACTTCATGTAAGATTTAAACTGACTTCTGTCTCTGAAAGATTCTTACACATTATGGTCATATTTAATGCATCATGACATTTTGGGAAATTAAAAGAACTCTTGAATTTAGTTTTTGCCTAAATAGTCTATAATACTGCTTAACACACTTAACCCGAAGCTCATTTCAAGTGTATTTTTTGGTCTTCTTTTAGGAGCACATCAGACCAAATACATGGCAATATGGATTACACCTTCCAAGATGAAGATGAGATACAACCTGTCAGCTTCCTCAATGAGCTTCGTAAACTAATGGGTACGTTCATATTGGCGATCTTCAGCCATTCTTAAGTGAAGTTTGTAACCTGCTGAAACGTACAGCATTTTTCTTGGAAAGAAATTCAGTTTAAATTTTTTATCTGATCTTGCAGGTCTGAGCACTACAACAACATCTCCACTGTCAACTAGTAGCTTCCCTGTGACTTCTTTCCAGCAAATGTAAGTGTTTCAGAAATTGATCAGTTATGCAGTCTTTATTCAAATCTAAAGTCCTGAACTGTATTAAAATTATGTTGTGCCATTTGTAGATCTGGTTCAGCAGAGGTTACAAGCAAGCTGGTGTTCAACTCCTCATCTCCAGTCCCCAGTGAAGCTTTGGTGCTCAGTGCTATCAACATTCTCCTGGAATCCAGAGTTTCACAACTGAAAGAAACAGTCAAGCTGATGAATGTCAGCTATGAAAGTAAGTGGTGTCATTTTCAGGCGAAAGGTTTTCTTTATACAGTATAAACGTTTAAAGCAGTGATACATTGCAAGCTTTCGGGAAATATAAATTGAATTTATCTTTCAAAACAGAAATCTCAGACACCTCTTATGCAGTCTTCTTTACATTTACCTTGAGTAACATCAGCATGCCAGAAGACCCAGAGCTTAGAAACAACACTTACCAGCAAGTACAGGACATAATCAATGAGGCGGTAAGCATTTAGAAAATTAGCCAGCAAAAAAGTTTGGTTGCAGTGCAAATCTTCTCCAGTCTTTGATGGATGGTTTCTTTTAATCCTGTAGCTGAACACTCTTCTGAATGATCCAAACAGTGTGAAGTTTAACCCCAGCTCCTCCAACTTCACGTAAGATTTAAACTGAATTCTGTGTCTGAAAGATTCTTATACATTATGGTAATATTTAATGCATCATGACATTTTGGGATATTAAAACAACTCTTGAATATTTTTTTGCCTAAATAGTCTTTAATGCTGTTGGACACACTTAACCCGAAGCTCATTTCAAGTGTATTTTTTGCTCTTCTTTTAGGAGCACATCAGACCAAATACATGGCAATATGGATTACACCTTCCAAGATGGAGATGAGATACAACCTGTCAGCTTCCTCAATGAGCTTCGTAAACTGATGGGTACGTTCATATTGCCATCTTTAGCCATTCTTAAGTGAAGTTTGTAACCTGTTGAAACGTACAGTATTTTTCTTGGAAAGAAATTCAGTTTACATTTTTTTTATCTGATCTTGCAGGTCTGAGCACTACAACAACATCTCCGCTTTCAACAATTAGCTTCCCTGTGACTTCTTTCCAGCAAATGTAATTGTTTCAGAAATTGATCAGTTATAGTCTTTATTCAAATCTAAAGCCCTGAACTGTATTAAAATTATGTTGTGCCATTTGTAGATCTGGTTCAGCAGAGGTTACAAGCAAACTGGTGTTCAACTCCTCATCTCCAGTCCCCAGTGAAGCTTTGGTGCTCAGTGCTATCAACATTCTCCTGGAATCCAGAGTTCCACAACTGAAAGAAACAGTCAAGCTGATGAATGTCAGCTATGAAAGTAAGTGGTGTCATTTTCAGGCGAAAAGTTTTCTTTATACTAAACGTTTCAACCAGTAATAGATTGCAAGCTTAAGGGAAATGTAAATTGAATTTATCTTTCCAAACAGAAATCTCAGACACCTCCTATGCAGTCTTATTCACATTTACCTTGAGTAACATCAGCATGCCAGAAGACCCAGAGCTTAGAAACAACACTTACAAGCAAGTGCAGGACATGGTTAATGAGGCGGTAAGCATTTAGAAAATTAGCCAGTAAAATGTTTGGTTGCAGTGGAAATCTTCTCCAGTGTTTGATGGATGGTTTGTTTTAATCCTGCAGCTGAACACTCTTCTGAATGATCCAAACAGTGTAAAGTTTAACCCCAGCTCCTCCAACTTCACGTAAGATTTAAACTGACTTCTGTCTCTGAAAGTTACTTTCGCTTATGTTCATGCATAATGATATTTTGGGATATTAAAACAAGTCTTGAATATTTTTTGCCAAAATAGTCTATAATACTGTTTACCACACTTAACCTGAAGCTCATTTCAAGTGTATTTTTTGCTCTTCTTTTAGAAGCACATCAGATCAAATCTTTGGCAATATGGAATACACCTTCAAAGATGGAGATGAGATACAACCTGTCAGCTTCCTCAATGAGCTTCGTAAACTGATGGGTACGTTCATAATGGTGATCTTAAACAAATAAAGTGAATCTTAAAGAGTAACTAAACCCTAAAGCAACTTTGTTTAGTTAATGATCTGTAAGAATGATGCTTTATTAGTGCTGTTCATTGATTTTAGTACATTTTTTGACATTTGGATATAAAGTGTTTCAAAACTACAATATATGGTGTAAAAACATCTGAGTGCTGCCCTCTTCAGGTTGAACGGTGGCTACTGCAGTTGAATTTTCCTATTGGATGTTGGGTTCAAAAAATATCTTGTGATGTAAGCAGGTTCCAGCTCACCACGCCCCTCGTTACGATCTCACCGAACACTTAGTATGAGCTTAGTTCGTCCCCTCTATCTCCATTGGAATCTGCCCACTTTTCTTGCATTTTTCAAATATTGCCAGTGGGTGGAGTCAGGCTCTGACCAGGGGTTTATTTACGCTTTAAGTGAAATTTATAACTTGCTGAAACTTATAGTATTTTTCATAGAAAGGATTTAATTTGTAATATTTCAATCTGATCTTGCAGGTCTGACCACTACCACGTTGTCTCCACTCTCAACAAGCAGCTTCCCTGTGACTTCTTTCCAGCAAATGTAAGTGTTTCAGTTATGCAGCCTTTATTTAAATCTAAAGCTCTGAACTGTATTAAAAGTAAATTATGCCATTTGTAGATCTGGATCAGCAGAAGTGACAAGCAAACTGGTGTTCAACTCCTCATCTCCAGTCCCCAGTGAAGCTTTGGTGCTCAGTGCTATCAACATTCTCCTGGAATCTAGAGTTTCACAACTGAAAGAAAGAGTCAAGCTGGTGAATGTCAGCTATGAAAGTAAGTGTTGTCATTTTCAGGCGAAAAGTTTTCTTTATACAGTATAAACGTTTTAACCAGTAATAGACTGCAAGCTTAAGGGAAATGTAAATTGAATATATCTTTCCAAACAGAAATCTCAGACACCTCCTATGCAGTCTTCTTTATGTTTACCTTGAGTAACATCAGCATGCCAGAAGAACCAGAGCTTAGAAACAACACTTACCAGCAAGTACAGGACATGATCAATGAGGCGGTAAGCACTTAGAGAATTACACAGCAAAAAAGTTTGGTTGCAGTGCAAATCTTCTCCAGTGTTTGATGGATGGTTTCTTTTAATCCTGCAGCTGAACACTCTTCTGAATGATCCAAACAGTTTGAAGTTTAACCCCAGCTCCTCCAACTTCACGTAAGATTTAAACTGACTTCTGTGTCTGAAAGATTCTTATACATTATGGTCATATTTAATGCATCATGACATTTTGGGATATTAAAACAACTCTTGAATATTGTTTTTGCCTAAATAGTCTATAATACTGCTTAACACACTTAACCCGAAGCTCATTTCAAGTGTATTTTTTGGTCTTCTTTTAGGAGCACATCAGACCAAATACATGGCAATATGGATTACACCTTCCAAGATGAAGATGAGATACAACCTGTCAGCTTCCTCAATGAGCTTCGTAAACTGATGGGTACGTTCATATTGGCGATCTTCAGCCATTCTTAAGTGAAGTTTGTAACCTGCTGAAACGTACAGTATTTTTCTTGGAAAGAAATTCAGTTTAATTTTTTTTATCTGATCTTGCAGGTCTGAGCACTACAACAACATCTCCACTGTCAACTAGTAGCTTCCCTGTGACTTCTTTCCAGCAAATGTAAGTGTTTCAGAAATAGATCAGCTATGCAGTCTTCATTTAAATCTAATGTCCTGAACTGTATTAAAAGTAAATTATGCCATTTGTAGATCTGGATCAGCAGAGGTGACAAGCAAACTGGTGTTCAACTCCTCATCTCCAGTCCCCAGTGAAGCTTTGGTGCTCAGTGCTATCAACATTCTCCTGGAATCCCGAGTTTCACAACTGAAAGAAACAGTCAAGCTGGTGAATGTCAGCTATGAAAGTAAGTGTTGTCATTTTTGGGCTTAAAGCTATCTATAAATAGTTTAAACGTTTCAACCAGTGATAAATTGCCAGTTTCGGAAAAATTTAAATTGAATTTGTATTTCCAAACAGAAATCTCAGACACCTCCTATGCAGTCTTCTTCACATTTACCTTGAGTAACATCAGCATGCCAGAAGACCCAGAGCTTAGAAACAACACTTACAAGCAAGTGCAGGACATGGTCAATGAGGCGGTAAGCATCCAGAAAAATACACAGTGAAAATGTTTGGGTGCCATGCAAATCTTGATGGATGTTTTATTTCTCTGCAGCTGAACACTCTTTTGAATGATCCAAACAGTGTGAAGTTTGAACCCAACTCCACCACATTCACGTAAGATATAAACTTCTGTCTGTGAAAGATACTTATGCTCATGGTCATATATAATGCAATATGGAATTTTGGAATATTAAACAACTCTTGAATTAACACTGTTAATCTGAAGCTTATTTCAAGTATATTTTCTGCTCTTCTTTTAGGAGCACATCAGACCAAATCCATGGCATTATGGAATACACTTTCCAAGAAGAAGCTGAGATACAACCTGTCAGCTTCCTAAATGAGCTCCGTAAACTGATGGGTATGTTCATATTGATAACCTTCAGCCATCCTAAACCGAAGTGTTGAACATGAGAAAGTGTACAGTATTTCTGATGGAAATTGATTAAATTTTATTGTTTCTGACTTGACAGGTCTAACCACTACAACAATGTTTCCCCTGACAACAAGAAGCTTCCCTGTGACATCTTCCCAGCAACTGTAAGTGTAGATGATACCTTACCAAATTTGCTCAGTTATGCAATCTTTATTTAAATCTAAAGCGCTGAACTGTATTAAACGAAAGTGGTGCCCTTTGCAGATCTGTTTCAGCAGTGGTGACAAGCAAACTGCTGTTCAACTCCTCATCTCCAGTCCCCAGTGAAGCTCTGGTGCTCAGTGCTATCAAAACTCTGAGGGACTCCAGAGAGTCACAATTCAATGAATTAATCAAGCTGATTAATGTCACATATGAGGGTAAGTGCCATCATTTTCAAGTAAAAAGCTGCCTCTAAAAATTTTGAATGTATTAGCCAGCAATAAATGGCAAGCTTTGGTGAAATCTAAAATTAACATATCTTTTCAAACAGGAGTCTCTGACACCACCTATGCAGTCTTTATTACATTTTCCCTGAGTAACATCAGCATGCCTGAGGACTCTGAGCTCAGAAGCAGCACTTTCAAGCAAATACAGGACATGGTTAATGATGGGGTAAGATTTAAAAAAATCATCCAGTCAAGAGCTTGGGTCCAGTGCAAATCTTATTCAAATTTAATGGATTTGATTTGTTTCCACCTGCAGTTGAATACTCTCCTGAATGATCCAGACAGTAAAAAGTTTAAACCCAACTCCTCCAACTTCACGTAAGATTTTAAACTCACTTCTCTAAATGATATTTATGCAGTAGCATCATATTTTAATCCACTAAAACATTTTGCTATAAAATCAAATTCACTTAAACACGTTTGCCTTATCTCTTTACAACTGTTAACTTAAGTTAACTTAAGTTGTTTTTAATTAACTTTTGTATTCTTCTTTCAGGATCACATCTGACCAAATACATGGCAATATGGATTACATCTTCCAAAAGGGAAATAAGATACAACCTGTCAGCTTCCTAAATGAGCTCAATAAACTGATGAGTACGTTCATATTGGTGACCTTCAGCCATCCTAAACATGCAGTATTCTTCATGAAAATGTATTAATTTTTTATATTATGATTTGTCAGGTCTGACCACAACAACAATTTCTCCCCTGACAACAAAAGTCTCCCATGTGACGTCTTTCGAGCAACAGTGAGTCACATTAGAAAAAATCCTTGTTATACAGTCATCATGTAAATGTAAAGCCCTGAACTGTATTAAATGAAAGTGGTGCCCTTTTCAGAATTGATTCTGCAGTGGTGACGAGCACATTGACGTTCAACTCCTCATCTCCAGTCCCCAGTGAAGCTCTGGTGCTCAGTGCTATCAAAAATCTCAGGGACTCCAGAGAGTCAAAACTTGATAAATCACTCAAGCTGTTGAATGTGACCTATAACAGTAAGTTTAAGCGTTTTCTTTTAAAAGTCATTGTACTAAAAATCCCAAGTGTATTTACGTACTAGGACAAAATACATTATGAACATTTCTATATAAACAGAAATCTCAGACACCTCCTATGAGCTCATCTTTGAATTTAATCTGAGTAACATCAGCACCTCAAACAGTCATGTGCCCAAAGGCAACCCTGCCGAGCAAGTTCAGAATGCTACCAATGCTGCGGTAAGCATAAACATCAAGACCAATGGTCAGAAATCACATTGTTTTGTAATCTGTTCGTTTTTCGCTTATCATTATTTTTATTTACAGCTCAACACTCTTCTGAATGATCCACACAAAACACCATTTGTTGCTACAATCTCCAAAGTCACGTAAGCTTTGAAATTCAATTTTTAATTTAATTTACTATAAAACATTTGCCATGCATTAAACCTCTACAATCATGATACTCTCCTTCGTTTTACTCAGGTTTTTACATCTCTGTTCAAAGAAGGTTAAAGTTCTAACATTTATTTTATTCCATTAGGACAAAAGAAAAGCAGATTGAGGTTTTCATGAACCATGTCTTTACGGAAACAGATGACATACAACCTGTCAGCTACCTAAATGAGCTCCATAAACTGATGGGTATGTTCATATTGGTGACCTTCAGCCATCCTAAACAGCAGTGTGGAACATGCTAAAACATGCAGTATTTTTATGAAAATGTTTTAATTTTTTATTTATGATTTGTCAGGTCTGACGACAACAACAATTATTCCCCTGACAACAAAAGTCTCCCATGTGACATCTATCCAGCAGCAGTGAGTGTAGATGTTACATTACAGAAAATCCTTGTTATACAGTCATCATGTAAATGTAAAGCCCTGAACTGTATTAAATGAAAGTGGTGCCCTTTTCAGAATTGATTCTGCAGTGGTGACGAGCACATTGACGTTCAACTCCTCATCTCCAGTCCCCAGTGAAGCTCTGGTGCTCAGTGCTATCAAAAATCTCAGGAACTCCAGAGAGTCAAAACTTGATAAATCACTCAAGCTGTTGAATGTGACCTATAACAGTAAGTTTAAGTGTTTTCTTTTAAAAGTTCTTGTATTAAAAATCTCAAGTTTATTTACATACAAGGACAATATACATTATGAACATTTCTATGCAAACAGAAACCTCAGACACCTCCTATGAGCTCATCTTTGAATTTAGTCTGAGTAACCTCAGCACCCCAAACAGTCATGTGCCCAAAGGCAACCCTGCCGAGCAAGTTCAGAATGCTATCAATGCTGCGGTAAGCATAAACATCAAGATCAATTTTCAGAAATCACATTGTATTGTAACGTGTTCAATCATTTACTTTTTCACTTATCATTACTTTTATTTTTAGCTCAATACTCTTCTGAATGATCCACAAAAACCACCATTTGAAGCTACACTCTCCAAAGTCAAGTAAGTTTTGAAATTTAATTTTAAATTTAATTTACCATAAAACATTTACCCTGCATTAAACCTCTACAATCATGATACTCCCCTTCGTATTACGTCTCTGTTTTAACAAGGTTAAAGTTTTAACATTTATTTTATTCCATTAGGACAAAAGAACAACAGATTGAGGTTTCCATGAACCATGTCTTTATGGAAACAGATGAGATACAACCTGTCAGCTACCTAAATGAGCTTCGTTCACTAAACAGTATGTCAATTCCAATACAAAAATGTGAAGTTGTCAAGTTGTTTTTTATATTTAATAGCTTTTTTTGTGGATTTTCACAACATTTTGATTCTAATTTGTCCTGTTATTTGTTTCCCATCCATTTATCTTCATTTTGTGTTTTTAGAACCAATAACAACTACTGCAGGCAAAATCCAGACCACTACTGAAGGGCAAATTATGTAAGAGAGTAATTCATTTATTCTGTATAAGGAAATTATTTTGTTCTCTCTTTAATTTTTCATCCATTATTTTTATTTTTCAAAAGTGGGATGGCAGTTATTCAGATTCGGATTGTATTTGAAACGTTGGGCCCCATACCAAGCGCAAGTAAAATTCTGCACTTGGTTAATTCATACCTGGATTCACGTCTCACAACTAAACAAGATGACAGAACAATAAAGTTAACTGAACCTGTGAGCAACGTGAATGTCTCCTATGAGGGTAAGTGATACATAGCAGGTCCTTTTGAAAATGGATGTGTAAATTGTTCAAACCTGCGGGTTACGAGACAACCTGCGCATTACTAATACGTACCACATATGTAAAAATCACACAACTAAATTGGTTTTATTTCTCTCTAAGGAATATCTGATCATTCATATGGCCTAAAATTTGGATATGTGATCAGCAATCTATCAATGTCAACGAATGACAAATCCATAAACAAAACCTACAACTTCATCCAAAATGAAATAAATAAATTGGTGGGTTTATAAGAGTTAATTTAATTTAGACATTTTTCTCTGAAATACATTTTTCACACTTTAAGTGCATTAGCCAATTAAGAACAAACCAATTAATGTCTGTATTTATTTTTAAATTTTGTAGCTTAACGAG
This sequence comes from Paramisgurnus dabryanus, assembly GCF_030506205.2. Taxonomy (NCBI): domain Eukaryota; kingdom Metazoa; phylum Chordata; class Actinopteri; order Cypriniformes; family Cobitidae; genus Paramisgurnus; species Paramisgurnus dabryanus. The sequence continues at coordinate 4,736,826 of NC_133340.1, forward strand.
ATCCTAAACAATCCCTCAGCAAATCCAATCAAGTTTGATGCGGCCACATTTTCGTAAGTCAAGATTCATTTTACGTTTTTAACAAATCAATCTATGCTTTAATTTATCAGTGGATTTAATGTAATGTAGTGCTTGTACAAAATTGAGTTCAGTGAGATCATGTCTAATAATTTCTTTTATTTATCATTGTGTATTTTATTTTTCAATTTAGGAAAAATGTCAGTGTGATTACGGCTGTTGTGGATTATAATATCTCACAAAAAAATAGCATCCAGTCACCCAGTAATTTTCTCCAGGAAATTCTTAAAGCAAACAGTATGTCTCATTTCATTAACTTTTTAGTACTAAGAAAGCAACATTAAACAGATAATTCAACAGAACATATGAAACATCTGCTAATTGCAGTTTAATGTTATAAATGTCATACTCCACATTTTTTTATGATCATTAAAATCATTGTGTGTGTGTGTGTGTGTGTGTTGCAGGCGTAACAACAACTCCAACTCCGACTGTGTAAGTGCAAAAAGTTTATTTGCATACTTGAATAAACTGGCATTGTTTTGGTTAATTTTCTTTCTTAAAATTATTTTGATTCACCTTTTTCAGACTTGGAAAAGCAATTATTTACATCCGGCTTGTTTTTATAATGAGAGGCCCCATACCAAGCGAGAGCGCTGTTCTACAGATTGCCAACAATCTGCTGGACAAACGTCTAAGAACCAAACGAGACCTGAGAGAACAAAAACTCAGTGATCCTGTGAGCTTTGTGAATGTCACCTATACAAGTAAGTTTGTGTCACCAGGAAACAATAACTCCATATTTCTATAAAGAGATTTGTACATGTACTAATGTCTGATCTGTGTTTTATTTATTTTCAAGAAATTTCTGATAACTCGTATGCCCTCAATTTTGGATTTGAAATCAGCAATGTCACCATGTCTGAGAATCTTGTACTCAGGAACGGCACATATGAAAAAATCCAAGATTCAATAAATAAATTGGTAAGTTCGAAAGTATTCGAAATAGTGCTAGTGTATATGAAATAATGTACAATTTAAATTTCAATATGAAATTAAGATGAATTAATTGAAACCCAGCATAAAAAACAATTATAAAATATAATTAACATATTTATTGATTATAAATAATACATAATCAGTGTTTTTTTGCCAACCTGTTTAGCTGAATGTGATCCTCAATGACCCAAACGCCAAACCATTTAATTTCAAAGGGACCACTTTTACGTAAGTCATGACTTCATATTTGAATGAAATGTGATAGAACAAGTATAATAATGATGATGTGATCACTTTAAATTATCTCCTAATGTTCAACATTGTTTATATTGACATTTTCCCAGGGGTAATACCACTGTGATTAGGGCCGATGTCGAGTATGTTTTCTCAGACAAAGACTTCACGTCTCCAAGTCCTTTTCTCCAAGCACTTATCACTGTTAATATTGGTATGTTGTTCTGCATTCAGTTTAAATATTAATAGCTCTTTACACTCTAAAAAATGCTGGGTTATTTTCAACCCAGCGTTGGACCAAATATGAAAATGTTCTGGGCTAATTTAACCCAATGGTTAATCCCTTCTTAGACCCAATGGTGGGTTGGAAAAACCCAGGATTTTTATAGTATTCTTTAAGCAGATACTTCATGTTTTCTCTTTTGTATTAACGTTATTTACATTTTTCCCAAAACATTTGTCTATAGAAGCCAGTAACCCAACTGCTACAACCACATTTCCCTCTGTGGTGAACACTACTGGGCCAAACAACAGCACTAGTGCAGCGTGGGTTGTGGCTATAATTGTTCCTTGTGCTATAGCCATCATGCTTGTACCTTGCTGGATTCTACTTTGTGTAAGTATTATGAAGACAGAATGTACAATATGTGTATTGTTTAAGTGATTATTTGTAATAGAACTATGATATAAGATTTATGTTATAACTTCACACAAAGGGGAGAAGACCACTATTGTTTCCACTTGTTTTCTTCTTTATTCTTTTTCTACCGGCATTTCATTTATCGAAGCCCATTTAATCAAATGTAGGAACGTTATGAAATTTGGCACCTAGGCAGGTGCTACGTTGTTACCACAACTGGGGCCTCTGTTATGAAGCATGTGTACGCACAGATTTGATCGTAAAGTGATCATATTTATAAAAACTGTCTTTGATGTGGAAAAGTGCTTAGCGCCACGTCAGGGTCTGAACAGACATACGCACTTTTGCCTGTCTGATAGCTGCAGGTTTTTGGAAATATAAGCCATTATTGCTGCTCGAAATTGGGTTAAAACATTGACAAGTGCTCTTTTTTATGTTTAGGACATTATTTAGGCATTGTTTAAGCTGCGCACAAGTTCAAGATCATTGGCGATTTATAAATTTCACATCTGAAAGTTGAGGCCCCAGATTTGGAGTCTCCTTCTCAAACCCTCTAGCTGCACCAACAGTTAAAAAAATTTCATGCGTTTTTTTCTAGTAACTTCTGATCCATGGTCCTAGAAATGAACTCCTCTAAGTGCTTGCATCATCATGATTCGATTGCGTTTCACCCTATTTCACCTCATTATTGGTCATTAAAATTTTCCTGCCATTTTAATTGAACACTTTTAAAGTCCACCCAGCATTAGTCCGATTTGCACTAAATTTGACAAGAAGCATCTAAAGACGCACAGGACAGAAGTTAATAAGAAATTTTAGGTATACCAATCCGTTCTCATATACCACTTCAATAAATTCATATGCGAGCAAGCTAAAATTGATTTCAGGAGAGGTTTGGCAGCCAGGCAAGAATTCCAAGACCTGTAGCCAACGTTGTATACATTCATTTATACAGTAACATTAGCTCAGTGTAATAGTTGATATGCGTTAGATAGGATATATGAACAAAGTTTTACTTGTGCATTTATTTCCCTTGCAATCAGAAATAAACTACTGGGAAAGGACTCTGTTGTTTTTGATCCTATGCGGAAGTTACGTTAACACCACAAAAGCCATTTTTTATGTTGTTGCTGCTAAAACAATCTATCTGGGTACAGTCTAAGGACAGACAAAAAGGGTAGTCGGACTGCACCACTTGCTGGCCTTATAATATAACAAAACATTTGACAGTAAGCAAGCCAAATGGTCATGCAGCTGGATCTTCGCAAGACTTAAATGACATTAAACTTGGTACGTGTCATCAGTATAATTTTCACAAAGTTGGACCAAAATCACGAGAATGGTCTTATTGGATTCCTTAAAGCATCCTGAGTCGAATTATTACCAGTGTTGCAATGTCAGCCATTTTTAATTTTGTCATATAATGCATTATTTTATGAACACAATTCAAATTGCTATGAAACGTAGTAATTTTCTTCAGCATCATCTTCAATGGGAGAACCTATTAAGTTTAATACTCCTGTGCCCTACTAACCAAGCAATATAAAAAAATTTACAATGTTAATGCTCATAACATATGATTGATTTGAGAGTATTAAAAGTATTCATACGAGTATTAGCATTAGATTTGGTTGGTCATGCAAAGTTCTATGATACCACATTTTTAATTGTTGACCTTACTTCCTGTCGTCTATATTTACAGTAATTTTATGCAAACTCATCCTATAATTTTGTTCGATTTGCACAAAATGTGATATATGTAGCATGACACCAGAAAAGATTGCCAATATGAATATGAGCCAGTGTCTTTGCCAAACTTTAGTGTATTTACATGAAACTTGCAATTTGTCATTACAGTCATGATCTGAGGGTACATGCAAGTTTTATCACAGTGGCACTTACAGGCACTTATTTTTTTATTTTGAAGGATTTTTGCATTAAACATAAGGTTGTTAAACTCCTTTCCCAAACTCACCTTTGTTTCCTTTTGTGCCATTGTGGGCTTGACCCTGTAATTGCTGCCAGAAAGTATATTTTATAATTGTCTTTGTGCTTAAAACTTTGTTTTGACAGTTTATTGTTTTGACTCTCTCTCTCTTCCTTTTTCTCTCCTTAGTGTTTGCTATGTGGTTGCTGTGCAGGAATAAGACGACGTTGGGCCAGAAGACGGTCATACAACATACAGTACTTCACTCACAACATCTTCTAGTGAACTTGAGACAACAAAGAAAACAATTGCACAGGAAAAGTGATCTATCAGTAACTGTAAAACTATTCTTAAAAATTGCTTATACTTATGTTATTAATTACAAATTGTGATAATTATTATTGATTACTCTTAATGCTGTTATTTAAATGTAAGTAATGAATATGATAACTTTGAGCTTTTATAATACACTATTTATTTTCTTCCTGTTTTGCTGGACAGACAGGAACTACACAAAATATTTCTGAATGTGATTTATTTTCGAAGCTGTATTACCTATTGAAATTAATTTATTTATTTAATATTTGTGTAATGTTTACAATATGTAAATTAATGTTGATTTTTTTCTCAAAATAATTAACTTATTAAATGTCACATATTTCAATGTAATGATCAAAAAATATTAAAAAAATAATCTTATTTATTCACATAACGTTTTTTTTCCATCACGGGGGCACAGCCTCCTCCCCAAAAAATGAACATGTGTACCGATCAATATAATTATACAAACTATTAACTAAATTTGCATCTTGTAAAGGGCACGTAAAGCTCTGTCTCGAAAACATACCAGCATGTGTTGTGACCCTACCATGTGTGTTATCAGAGCATTAAGCCAACATATATTTACTAAAAGGTTCACTTGAATCACAAGTGGGGTACAATTTCTAGCTAAGCTACTATATCTATTACAGTGAGATGTGCATATCATTTTGAATTAGCTTGTTGTAAATTCAGTGCCCGGCTTTTAACCTTGAGTTAACAATTCCTTATTTTATTTGCCATAAATTGTTTTGAAAAGTTGTAAGAGTTGGAAAGTCTATAAAATGAAATGCAAAAAAAAAACAAAAAAAATGAAACCTATGCTACCTGACTAGAAAAAACAAAAATGCTGTTGTATTCCGTTTTGTCAAATAAGAAAGCTTTCACCAATGTACTGAGCATGTTGCTATCCAAGTATAAAAAAAGCTTATTGAGTAGCAAATACCTAAAGTATTCAGAGTATAGGCAATAGTAATGAGGTAAAACAACCTGTGCCAACTATCAAACTTTCATATACCCCACCCCAAAAAAAGGTTCAATAACCAAAAAGGCTCAATCTAATGTTTGGGTAAAATAAATAACCCTTGTTTATTGATAGTAGGCCTACTGATTATAAAAAAAAATTGCCTATACAAAATCTCTGCTTAAAAATAAATGTCTTTAACCTTCATGATGTTGGACCTTGCACGGCTCTTCATACCCCAAAATAGCGAGCGTGCACAGAGCTTAAATTAGTTCATGTTCGCTTCTTTTTTGGTTTACGGACAAATAAACATAAACATGTCAAAATAGCTGTCTTAATGAATATCTAAACAATTGGTTATCTTTACCAAATGTAAACATTTTATTGCATTGTAACCTATAAACTGTCGCCTACCTAGTCTCTGTCATTAAAGTTTTTACATCGATTTGTCATCATTTGACAGTATTTTACTGTAATATGTACAGTGCTACTGTGGCGAATTGGTCTATTTAAAGGTAATTTCCAACACTCAGCAAAATATATAAGAATAGACTACGCCAACCTGGGACTGTAGCTACCAGGGAATTACAGTTCATTTAAGTGTTATAAGGAACCCAGGTTCTTTCTACTGAATAAATTGAGCAAGAGACATAGGTAACAAAATAGAGTTTTAGTTTATTCATACAAAAATTTAAAAAGCACACGCAAAGGTAAAAATGGTCATCACTCAGCTAATTGATGAGGCTGGTAAATCACAATGAACATTGAGACTCCACAATTATTACAGGGCTGCAGCCTATTGGCATAAGATGAGCTAAAGAGAGGGAGCAAAAGAAGAAATCATGCTGGGTGCGCACACGCAAACACACACGTGCACGCACGCACGCACACACACACACACACACACACACACACACACACACACACACACACACACACACACACACACACACACACACAGACACACACACACACACACACACACACACACACACACACACACACACACACGCACAGACATAATGCATTTTATACTATACAAACTGTATATTCTATTCCCTTCCCCTTTCCCAAACACTAACCCCAACCACCACAGAAAACTTTCTGATACTTCACATTTTCAAGAAACATCATTCTGTTTGATTTATAGGCTTGTGTTACCCTTTTTTGCTTTCAGGCTCGTAATACTTGGCTTGTGACAGGTAACTTGCGTCTAGAGATCCGGGCTAACAGAGGCGGAGTATAACAAAAATATTTAAATAAACAAAACAAAGTGAAACTTATCCGTCGGTTGGTTGCAGAAGTGAACTCGGGCTTTATTACTCACAGTTGTACACATTTACAGTCTGAATAGGCACTTTGCTTGCTAGCAACTGGGACATAGCTTGCAGCATTATCATTTTTTTATTTTTCCCTCCTACGGAGCGCCGAAAAGGGCACTTCGTCACACAAATGCGTTTTCTTTATTCAACACGCCAACAGAGGGAGGCAGAGATTGCAACACTACCCCCACTCTGGAGAATGATTAACCCTTTAACATATCTCCAGCATCATTACCAGTATACAGGGAAATATTGATTAGAAAGTCATTATCCAAACATGCTCAACGTTAACATAAAGTTACTCAGGAGTGTGATTTCAAGTGCGAAACAAAAGCAAAATATTCTGTTACTAAGTTCTTAGCAGTAACAAACCCAGACTATTATAACCAAACTATGTAGCCCATTAGAATCCAAATTACCAAATCTTGGTAGTAAACAATTATACGAAGCCCACACATCTTCAAATTTTTTTTTTAACTTCAACATAAACAAGTTACTTTAGTAATGATACAATATTGAAACTTTTTTTTTTTTTGACATTACAGGAACTCTTTTGCTTTTGACAACACATGAACTCTTAGTTTGTTTGTTTTTACTGGAACTCTTTTCCTTTGAGGAGGGCAGCGATCCGCCTACACCCAACCTCAGGTAGATTTGCTTAATAACCAATCCAATCACCAAACGTGACAGGAGCTCTGCGGACCCGCCGGGGTCGTTGCTGAGGAGTGGAGTTTAAACCTGGGCAAACAGCTTGTCCCCTGGCCTCATGCTGGGTCCCGGCCGCATGCAGTGAAAGCTCAGCGGGTTGACAAGGGAGCTGGCCATTGCTTAGTGAAGCTGCCGATAATGGTGGTACAGAGAAAAGACCCGGTAGGGAACCCACCACAGGGTCCTCCTTCTCTGGTGATTCGCCCCAAATGTCGAGGGGGCTAACATTGATTTCTGAAGAGCTGGGGTCTAACAGCGGGGGTGGTGCCTCCACTGGTGCCCACGTTTCAGCCTCATGAAAAACCCAGCTATTGTCGAGGGTTGTCCTGGAATGGTAAGCTTTAAGTTTGTCATGATGAACGACTTTCATCTTCGTCCTCGGCCCCTTTTTAATCCGATAGACCAAATCATCCAGTACACCAACTACGAAGTATGGGCCCTCATAGAAAGGCAGGAACTTTCGCACTTTATTCTGTACTCTCCTTGTGCCTTTGATCAAGAGCCATACTACATCACCGACTTTGTGTTGGACTCTGCAAACATTTTTGTTGTACTGTCGTTTAGCACGCTCAACAGATTTTCCCAGCTCCTCCCGGGCCAACTGGTGAGATAGCTCGAGTCGTTTCCTGAGCTGTACAACGTAAGCTGGGGGGGTAGCAGTGTTGTCTGGGTCAGGTGGCAGCCCAGCAACAAGATCCACTGGCTCTGTAATTTCCCGTCCGAACAACATCATATTAGGTGTCAGGCCCGTGGAGCTGTGTTTGGTAGCACGGTAAGCCATGACTGCATATGGTGTCATAATGTCCCAGTCCCAATGACATCGTTCTGCAGTGGTGGCTATGATTTTCTGCAGGGTGGCATTGAAACGCTCCACTTGGCCATCTGACTGGGGGCGAAACGGCGTGGTCCGTGTCTTGTCGATTCCCAGCAGCTCACACATTCCCTGAAACACAGCCGACTCAAAATTTGTACCCTGGTCGCTGTGTAGGCACTGTGGAGCTCCGTACCTACACACCCACTCGGAGACAATCTTTTCAGCCACTGTCGTTGCTTGTTCGTTGGGAACAGGGTAGGCTTCCACCCATTTGCTAAAATAATCCTGTACCACTATTATGTAGCGATTGTGCCGTTCAGTTTCGTTTAATGGTCCCATTAAATCAACTGCGATCCGCTCAAAGGGGGCACCAACTCGAACTGTGCCCATGGCGGCTTGAGGTGTTTTCTTGGGGCGGGCTTTTGCAGCGCAGCTGGTGCAAGTACGACACCACAGGGTGACATCATCCTTCATATTGTACCAATAGTATCGGGTCTTGAGACGTGCAAGAGTCCTTTCTCCTCCAAAATGGCCACCGACTGGGCCATCATGCAATTGTTCTGTCACCGGGATGCGATACTCTTGAAGCAGCAGGATCTGTGGATAGAACACCCTTCCATCCGTGCAGTAAAACCTCCTTAACAAAACTCCGTCTTTCTGGTAGAGCCTTTTCCACTGCGACCAATAGGCTTTGGTGGCAGGGCTGTAGGGTGCTATATCAGCCCAGGATGGCCTGCCCATCCCTTTGTCCATCCATTTTTTTACTGGTGCTATATCTGGGTCAGCTTCCTGGGCATTGATTAACTCCTCTTGAGTCCAACCACCAAACCGGTTGGTTGGGACTGGCTCACTCACTCTGTAGACACCTGGACGGAACAAAGAACCAGCTTGATTGTCACTGGCAATGTCCACTACCCCAATGGAGGTTGCTCTGCAGGAGTTTCTCCAGCATCCTCTGCAGCTGGACTCTGTGCCATGTTGCACTGAATTCCTTTATGTTGAAACTGGCTATGAAGACTAGGTTCTGGCACTGTACATGGGCAGGACGTTCCGCAGGGTCTTCTGGATAGCGCATCTGCGTTTTGGTGGTGTTTTCCTGGACGATGGATCACTTGGAAGTCATACTCTGCCAGTTTTTCCAACCAGCGAGCGAGTTGGCCCTCGGGTTCCCTCATCCGAGTCAACCAGCGCAGGCTGCTGTGGTCCGTCCGTATGAGAAATGATCTCCCTAGCAGGTACTGCCGGAAATGAGAGGTGAATTCGACAGCTGCCAGAAGTTCTCGTCTGGTGGTGCAATAGTTTTGCTCAGTGGCTGACAATCTCCTGCTTCCATAAGCGAGTACTCTCTCCTCACCTTCTTGCACTTGGGAGAGGACTGCTCCAATTCCCCAGTCACTGGCATCCGTGTCGAGGAGCAACTGGCCACTGTCGAGAGGATAACCCAACACGGGTGCTGACGTCAGACGGCTTTTCAGTTGCTCAAATGCCTCCTGGCATTTGTCCGTCCAGTTAAAGCGAGCATACTTTTTAGTCAATTCGTGGAGGGGCTTGGCAATGGAGGCAAAATCTTTAACGAAACGTCGGTAATAGGATGCCAGGCCGATAAACTGACGCACTTCAGATATGTTTTGGGGTGTGGGCCACCCAGCCACTTTTTGGATCTTTTGGGGGTCGGTGGCGACACCTTTGGCGGAGACAATGTGCCCCAGGTAAGCCACTTGCTCTCGAAACAGGACACACTTTGACGGTTTAAGCTTTAGGTTGGCTGCGCGTAGTCTGTCGAACACTTGACCCAGCCGTTGCAACATTTCAGTTCCGTCCCGCCCCAGGACAATTATGTCATCGAGGTAGACCAAACAGGTCTCCCACTGCAGCCCCACCAGAACACGGTCCATGAGCCTCTGGAATGTGGCCGGCGCGTTGCACAGCCCGAAAGGCATCACGTTCCATTCAAACAGGCCCTTACGGGTGCAGAAAGCAGCAGCTTTCCGGGCTCTCGGCGTCATCTCCACCTGCCAGTACCCTGATGTTAAATCCAGTGTACTGAAGTACCTGGCAGTGGACAGTGTGTCTAAAGTGTCCTGGATGCGGGGTAATGGGTAAGCATCCTTTATGGTTCTCTCGTTTAGGGGCCTGTAGTCGACACATAGCCGCAAAGTCTCATCCTTCTTTCTGACCATAACGATCGGTGCAGCCCAGCTGCTGTTGCTGGGTTGGGCCACACCAGTATCCAGGCTCTGTTCCACCTGCTGGTCTGCTGCAGTTTGTTTGTCTTTAGCCATCCTGCGCGGTTGCTGTTTCACAGGCGGACCCAGGGTGGTGAGGATATCATGTCGTACAAGTCCTGTCCGGCCAAGGTCAGTGGGCCCCGTGGAAAAGACATCACTGTAAGACCGTAGCAAGCAGGCCAACCTCTCCTGGTCGCCCTTGGACAGGCCACCACAGCTCTCGTTATGCAGGACCTGCAGGTGGCTAGGTAAAGAGGCACAGACAGAGTCAGTAGGTTCCAGGGCCAATGGGGCCAAGGGTGGCTGGGCCTCCACTTTCCCCAACACCATAGCTGGCTGTAGAATCCCCGCCACAGCGCCTCTCTTCAAAGTGACAGGTAAAGCACCAGGGTTAAAGACTCTGATGGGCACATTGGTCGATCGCTGTGCCTGTACGACGATGTGAGCCACAAGAACATGGTGCTTTTCAATGAAACTCTTGGTTGGGCTCAGCATCAGGTCTCCCTCCGTAGTGCGGCGCAGGTGGGTGGTGCCAGGCACTACATACTCACACCCAGACTCCAACACTGTTGTGCGGGCCACTCTGACAATGTGCACCCGGGACTGATGGTTTGGGTTAAAACGAGGCACCTTTTCGCCGAAGAGGGTTATCTCACGGCGACCATAGTCCAGTTGGGCACTTGTCTGAAAGAGGAAAGGGTGCCCCAGGATAACTTCAGTGTTCTCTGATGTGTCTGCAATAATAAAGTTCACATTAGTAACACTGCTGCCAACGTGTACTGGTAGGTTGACTTCCCCCAGCACTGCCAAACCACTGGGGCCGATACCCTGCAAGACCTGTGCGACAGATGGCTCTATTGGGGTTCTGGTCTCTGTGGTAATAGAGTTAAAGACATGGAGGGGCAGCACATTCCTCCGAGCGCCAGAGTCAAGCAGCGCACACACTTCTACGTCGTGTACCAATATTTTAACACACATATCGTCTTCCTGACTCATAGTACAGGTCACCACTGTACCTGTGTCGGGTGCTGTGTTTTTATTGACTGTCCAGCCTTGTGGTCTGGGTCGACGGGGGGAAGGGCAGTTCTTCTGGATATGTCCCAGACCGGAGCAGTTGTGGCATTGAACATCCTCCATAGGCATTTTTACATTTGTGCCTCTTTTCTGGCGCCACTGCCGATTAAATCCTGCAGCCCTTTCCGACGAGTCGATGGACCAAACAGCTACCCCCACTGGCTCCACACAAGCTGGCCCGCTGTTATTCTCACGTACGGTGGCAGCCCTGGCTCTCTGGTTTACGAGACCGCGTTGGCCAGGCTGCATGAACTGTGTTACCGTTCTGGCGGCCCTCTTGGTGGTCTCGTAACTGTGTGCGATGTCATATGCTCTGGATAAAGTGCGTGGCTGCTTCTCTAGTAATTTTTGCACCACTTCAGGGTCAGCCAGGGCATTGGTGAAAACCTCCACACTGATGGCGTCCTGCTCCAGCTCTGTACGGTCGGCATACACAATGGACACTTTCTCGTATATATCATCTCTTAATAGGTGTAAGGCTTCGTTTTTCCCCCTAACCCTCTGTCTTAGTTCGATGCCAATGGCTGCCACATGGTCGGAGCGTGGCCCGTAGGCAGTCTCTATTTCAGCAACAATTCGCCGATAGCTCCAACGGTCAGATCTGGGATTTTTATGCACAATAGCTCCAGCCGCGCCAGTCAGGCTGAATCTCAGTTGAACCGCCATTGTCGTTTCTGACCAATGGTTTGCTCTTGCACAGCTTTCAAACCGGTGAATAAAGTCTTTCCAGGAGCCTGTTCCATCAAAGTGGCCTGGCTTTAATATTGGAATTCTTTCTTTATGCCCATAATATTCATCATCACTAGTGTCCATTATTTCAACATCTGGCTCTGTGTGCGATAACCGTGGTGTCGACTTAGCCCTTCCCACAGCTGACTGACCATATTGGTATCGATCACGGTGTGTGGCATAGTTGTCATCATAGCTCATTACTCCACTACGTTCCACGAGCCGGGGCATGCAGGGTGAAAAAGGTGTCGAAGTGAACTGGGAGAGCAATGGGTTTTGTGCCGTACAGTGCATGGAAGTGAACGGGTTAGCTAGCTGGTTAGTACTGCAAAGGGCAAACATTGGAGTGTGGCTATTGTTATATATACTGCACGGTAGAGCTGCAGCTGAGCTGGATGTTATACGTTTTGAACAGTCACATGTTTGCTGATAAGAGTATGTGGACTCACCGGCTGTTTTATTCTGAGGTTCCACAGGCATTAGGAATGGATTAGTCAACCGTGAGGACGGTGGTGTGGGGGGTGGAGCTAGATTGAATGACGGCATCCAGTCGTAAACAGCTGCACCGGCTGCGGCTAACGTTCGTTCTGTGCCAGCCGCGAAAGGGTTGGTGCTGTCGGCATATCGGCCGTCCCCGTGACTAACTGGCTCCATATTAATGTCTCTCATATCCGTTAGAAATGGATTGGTGCTTACGTTTAAGGTTTCCATCTCAACAGGTCTCGTAGTCCCAGCGCTAGCATCATTAGCTCTAGCCCCGAGCTCCGTCATTCCGTCCGCCGAACTTTTATTTATTTTATTTCTATTTTTACTCCTTGCTTGTTAGATCCCGGACGAGCCCCCAGTGTTACCCTTTTTTGCTTTCAGGCTCGTAATACTTGGCTCGTGACAGGTAACTTGCGTCTAGAGATCCGGGCTAACAGAGCCGGAGTATAACAAAAATATTTAAATAAACAAAACAAAGTGAAACTTATCCGTCGGTTGGTTGCAGAAGTGAACTCGGGCTTTATTACTCACAGTTGTACACATTTACAGTCTGAATAGGCACTTTGCTTGCTAGCAACTGGGACATAGCTTGCAGCATTATCATTTTTTTATTTTTCCCTCCTACGGAGCGCCGAAAAGGGCACTTCGTCACACAAATGCGTTTTCTTTATTCAACACGCCAACAGAGGGAGGCAGAGATTGCAACACTTGTTTCTTCATGGGGACCTCAAAATGTCCCCACAAGGTCAAAAAAATACTGGTATTCCTATCTTTGTGGGGACAATTGGTCTCAAAGCCAGGTTAATGTTTGCGCTTTTGCTACTAGTCTCTGAACTATCATATATTGTACTTAAATGAAACTAATGGATAAATAATGTCATTCAATCTTATATACATATATGTCCTGTTTCTGTTGTTAGACATTAAAACCAGTAAAAATAGTAATTAAACGTGACATATTAATTCTATATGTTAACCGTCATTAACTTCCACGAACTGACTAACGTCAGGCGTCTAGCATCATCATCATACACAGTGATCTTGGCAGTATTACTGTATTTATATAATGCAGCGCACCCAGCGACTGAATAACAAACTATGTGCATATATTTACAGAAGTATATTCATGTTATATCTAAACAGTCAGCGGATTGTTTAGAGAACCGCTATTAGCACAGTCAGAGTCATTAAATTAAATGCGCTGTTTCTCCCTGCCGCTTACTGAACAGAGAAAAGGCAGAGAAAGACTATCCCAAAGTGTATCTTGTTTTCTTGCAGTTTAGAATGAGTCAAACAGGGCTGTTCTAAATTTTATTTATTTCTCTTCTGCTCTTGTAAGCTCCGGGCTGCGTCCGAAACCGCATACTGTATAGTAGGTACTGAATTAGATGAAGTACCTACTTACTTGGCGTTGAAACAGTAGGTACTGTATAGTATGAATCCTGGTAGTATGAATGAGATTCGGACGTACTACATCCGCCATGTTGTTACATCACGTGACATACGTCGTCATCACGTCGTGTCATTTCAGCGCGAAAACAGCCGCGTGCCTCTTCTTCTTCGTTGGATAACTCCTCGTCCGGGGCATCATGGGATAGTGAAGCGTCCATCGTATGCACACTGCAAAATCTAACCGGAAGTAGTAGGTCATCCGGGTACTTTTCGCATACTGTTTTTCGAATACTATGTATTCGGACATACTACTCGCCTCGCCTACTGCTTTTCGCGTACTATATAGTATGTAGTAGGCGGTTTCGGACGCAGCACCGGTGTGCTCGTGCAGTGCGCGCTCTCTTAAGTTGTCCGTGTGCAGCATCGCTCCCCCAGTTGAGTTCCGCCTTTTGGTTCTGATAACGTCACCTTATTATTTTGTAAACTAACATTTAAGAATCGATTCTTGACATTTCTGAATCGATTTAGAATCGGCCACGGTCCGAATTGCGATTCATCTAAGAATCGATTTTTGTCCAACCCCCACTGATCAGTACTTTATCTAGCAGTTACATGGCACTCTGCAACGCATTATGAGACATGTTAACGATCCAATCACATGAAGTCAAAGACATAAAAAACAATATTGATTTGCTTACAACATAAGTGGGAGGGTTTGGGGCACACAGTCCTGCACCCCAGGGCGGATCCAAATTTTCAGCCCTGGAGTTTCATGCCTTAGACCGGCCCACTTTAGTTCACGACTGACTATATTAAAATAATATCATTAAATACTTAGTAGAATAAATCTGAAATAGTGCCCTGTTCTCTACAGCCTTGCAAATTCGTTGTATTTTTCAAATATATCATTTCCTATTCAGTGCAAATAGCCTAAACAATTATGATTTTTGCTATAATCATGCGGCCCTACCATAAAGCATTTTAATATTATTCAAGTAAACATAGAAATATAGTGGAAAACAAACACATTTGTTCCATTTCAGTAGTTTTTTTTTATTTAAAAAAATGGTGGGTCTTGAGATAACCTGTTGGGTTAAAAGAGTTTGGAAACCCATGATATACACAAGCGAGATTTATCAAGTATGCAGGGAAAACAGATGAAAAAAACCATCCTTATTTTAATTTTTTACTAAGATAATGTATTGCCAAATAACGTAAGGTAGACCTACATTGTGTCACAAAAAACAAATATATAATAGCCTAAAAATTTAGTTTTACATGAGAAAACGTCATATTCATATAAACTTACTTTTTTCCAATAAACTGATGAGTTCTGCATCAAATAGATTTTTGTTTCCTCTTGCAATAAATGATGAATAACGACAATTCATAGACAATTCATTGGTTACATATTATTTTTTTTAGATATTTAAGAGGCCGTTCGTATCAAGACGCGCTCAAGTTTATTTAAAATCTAGACGCTCGACAAGTGCACTTAAATATAGACGCGTCTGAAACAAAACTCATGTTCACAGGGCGCTTTGAAAGCAGAACAAAGCGGCGCGTCCTTCTTTTTTCCATGTGGTTTATCTTAGTGGACCCTAATGCAAGAATTATTCCAATAAGTGGTTGGGACTCGGGATACAATCAACTTGAGCATAAACAGGCGAAGTGATCTTTCACTTGCAAATTCGCGAGTAGGGCTTCTGTGAGTGCTGGCAGCCTACAGACAGCAATATTCAACCCGGTGGCATGACAACACCGTCCCTTGTGGCAAAAAACACACACCAACACACCAGGAATTCCCCCGGTCCTCCCTATGGTTAATCCGGGCCTGCAGAAACATAACACACACAACAAACTCTCTTTTTTTATAAATGAAAACATGACTAACAGTGAAATAATACATCTAAACAATTTTTTTTTAATTAATTTGCATTATATATTTGACTTTTTTGTAACATGTTAAAGTAGCTTTCTTCTCTGGCCAACTTACATTTACATTTGTTCATTTGTAATGACGCTGACGCTTTTATCCAAAGCGACTTACAATTGCTATATATGTCAGAGGTCGCACGCCTCTGGAGCAACTAGGGGTTAAGTGTCTTGCTCAGGGACACAATGGTGTGTCACAGTGGATTCGAACCCAGGTCTCTCACACCAAAGGCGTGTGTCTTATCCACTGTGCCATCACCACCAACTTTGGGGGGCGCTGACCCAGCATTACCAGCCGCCATTGTCCATGATACAGAATAACTCCGTTGAATTGCTAAAATATTATGCTGAACCGGTTTTTACTCCTTTCAACATTTCAATACCTGGTACTAGTAGGATTCCAGTTCTTTATTTCAACTAATTCAGATGCATTCATAATCACATTTAAGTTAATAATTCACACAAGAAATATCCAGTGCAGACTTTTACGCTCTATAATCCTTAGTGTGCGATGCTATGGGTACTGTATGAATCTGTACAATAATACAAATTCATACTCATAGCTAAACAGTTAGACTCTGGTTAGGTGCCTTTTTTATTAATGCAGCTGGATACAAATCTTGGCATATTTTCTATTATGATAGCATTGGGTTAACAATAATTTAATTACTATTATTATTATTTTAAGTGTACATCTAATTAAAAGCAATATGTCAGTTGTCAATTTATTTAAACACGTAGAAATACCTTTGTCTTTTTTCCAAGATCAGGGCTATTGTCTAACAGGGATTATGAAGATAAGCCCTCAATCCAGTCAAACAAGACTGTGCCAACTGCAAAATTATTTTTGGTTGTGCAATAATAAAAGAATGTGGATCGTTGAGTTTTAAATATAAATGTGTTGCGTGATGGAAAGAAAATTTGCCTGAAGATAGATGTGTTCTTGCTTAGTGATGTGATAGCAACCAACATATCCTATCATAACAAAGATATCATATTAAATTATCTAGTATATCTGGTTTTGGAACCAAACTCTTTATATATGAAGAGTTTAGTTCCAAAACCAGATATACTAGATAATGTAATAGAACACTGTAGCAACCCGTGCAATAGGTCTAATACCAAAATGAAAGTGTGTTGGGTTCTTCATATCCAATTAACAAACACTGAAATTAAAACTAAATGGTTTACATTTTTTAGAGCTACTGTTTTACGTAATGAAAGATCAATGTCATTCCTGCTGTCATTCTCTGGTCATAAATTTCCGCCCACAACAAAATGTTTCTATTGGTAAGGAGTGATCACCTGTGTTGTCTTTTCCAACATTACTCTCTTCTTTCTCACAACAGCCAAGGAAAATAACTCACTCTGACAAGGCCTGAAATTCAGGACCGTCAAAGTTGATATTTCTATCAAATTATGTTATGTGTATTCCATTTCCTGTGTATTCTTTTTCTTTCTCTGCTATAATGCTGTACTTTTGCTAAAGTGGCTGCATGTTTTTACTACCTCAATACAGAACTACTCAATTTTTTGACATCTTTCTGTTTTCTCTTCATGCCTCACTCCTACAGTAATCTTTTTCCTTTCTGTTGTTATTTTAGACTTTTCAAGTAATATGAGAAACTTGCCTCACAACTTCAGATTCGCAAACCAGAAACAGACTCCTTATGCACATTTCTTATATGTATCAGCGTAGCATGTACTTTTTCTTTATGTCAAATCACTTGATTAGCTTACATATTTATAGCAATATGTCTTTCTATGTCTTTTCTTATTTCCATTGTTTTTCATTCACGAGTCCTATGTCAAAAAAGAGAAATAGTCTTCCATATCAGGAAAAGGTACAATAAGTCTCAAACTCACTTCCACTATCCTCAGTTTCATGGTCAATGCTATTATTTTTATTTGCAAACCATTACAAAACAGTCTAACCTGGTCCATGGTTTTAATACACTCTTAAAAAAAGGTGCTTCAAGGGTGCTTTACAGCAAAGCCATAGAAGAATATTTTTTGGCTCCTCAAAACAATGGAATAACAGGGAAAGTGTCTATAGAGCAGAGGTGGAAAAAGTAATAAAATATTTTACTCAAGTAAAAGTAAAGTTACTTTTATAATATTTTACTTAAGTAAAAGCAAAGTTACTGGTCTACAAATCTACTCAAGTAAAAGTAAAAAGTAAGTCATTTTAACTTTACTCAGAGTAAAAGTTACTTTTTTTTAAAGTGGGGAGAGGTGGAGGATTCTAGTATAGTTCAAAAACGACAAGGGAATATAAATCTCAAACTAGTTGTTTTTAATTGTAGGAACATCTTTACAATTAAAGTGCAATAACAAAAAGTTAATAAAATAAAAAGCTTTTTTAAACTAAGAAACATTTATGGAATTGTTTAAAGATTTTTACATGTGAGTTATGCACTTTTGAAGGTCATCAGCTGGTAAATACAATCACTATAGTAAGGTTGTAATTGATCAAACATTAAGGTGCAATTAAGCTAAGGTGCTGGGTGATGGATGAAGTACTACTGCAAAATAAAATAGAATCAGAAGATATTTACAATATAAAGTAGACTTTGAAATATAAACATATGAAGTATACAAATGTACACTTATGGAGGCAGATGAGAGGTAAAATAAAAGTACTGTACAAGATCAGGGCTGTGGATAACACAGTCTCACCCCATTTCGTCAATATTTGACGACACTTGACCATTCGTCATATGTTGACGTGAAGGGTATACCTTTCGCGTCATTTTTTGACGAACTGGGGACTTCAATACTATTACGTCCGTTGCATTCTCTTTCCTATTTTATTACCATTTGCGCGTCGGTTTAGGGTTAGATTACGCAAAATTAAACAGTGTACGCGAAATTAAACAGTGTACGCGAAATTAAACAGTTGTCACCTGGCGTTGGGGTTAGAAACAGTTGTCACCTGGCGTTGGGGTTAGAGTTAGGTTTGGGTAGGGATGTCATTATGTAAATCTAACCCTAAACCGACGCGCAAATGGTAATAAAATAGGAAAGAGAATGCAACGGACGTAATAGTATTGAAGTCCCCAGTTCGTCAAAAAATGACGCGAAAGGTATACCCTTCACGTCAACATATGACGAATGGTCAAGTGTCGTCAAATATTGACGAAATGGGGTGAGACTGGGTTGCTGTGGATTATTTCTGATGGTGTGTAACTGATAAATGAATTTAGCAGCAACTGATGGGTGTCTGTCTTCCCCCAGTAACATCTTCATTTGATCTGAATCTGAAGAGCTATGAAACTCTGGTATGAGCTTTGAGATTTTGTCAAAGTGTTTTTCTCTAAGCTCTTTATATTTACCACAGTAAAGGAGAAAGTGTGTCTCTGTTTCGATCTCACCACTGTCACAATGGACACAGATTCGCTCTTCTTTTGGGAGCCATGTTTGTCTATGTCGGCCTTTCTCTCTCTCTCTCTCTCTCTGCAATGTCTAATGACCTGCGCATTCTCGAGGACGTTCTGAAGTTGCGTTTGACTTGACGCGAAGCTGCAAGACCTCAGAAGATAATGCGCATGGTATTAAAAACGCGTCGTGCAAATGAGCGGTAAAAAACCTGGTCGTTTCGTACTCAAGAGCATGAATCCTACCTTTCATATGAAAGAAACACTCGCTTCACGTCAGTGGAAAGTGGTCGCTTAAATGTGGCCAGGGGTTTCTTTCATAAGATTTGAACTGAGGCGGGTCTGCATTAGCGCGCGCCTGTCTCGTCCGTCTCCATGGTTCTTTTTGCGCGTTCCCCCACCCATCAATCATCCGTTGCGCATCTTTATCACCTTGCTTTTTTAAAATATTTTTTTACTCAGTAACGGATATGATTTAAAATGTAGTGAAGTACAATACTTTAAACAAAACATACTTAAGTAAAAGTAAAAGTACAGATTTTAAAAACTACTCAAAAAGGTAAAAGTACCCAAAAAATAACTCAATTTCAGTAACGTGAGTAAATGTAATTCATTACTTTCCACCTCTGCTATAGAGGTTAAAGGTTCTTGGAACCATTCAGCCAAAAAATGGTCTATGGCGGTGGGCACCAAACCCTGTTCCTGGAGATCTCCCTTTCTGCACACTATAAATCCAACTCTGCTTTAGCACACCTGCCAATATCTTTTAAGGTAGCTGTGAAAAGCTTGATTAGTAGGTGTCACAAGCCAGGGGCTGGCTGCTAGTGTTTAAGCAACGCCCCTTATAAACTTCCACCTCGAGGAGGTCCCCAAAACCAACCCAATGACCAGACAACAACGAGTACAGGTAAGTATAAAAATATTCTTTATTTGTTTAAATAGTTAAAATATACGGGGGCTTGGGGAAAGGGGAATTAAAAACTAAAATCAGGATCTGCCCTCCAGGGGGCCACGGCCGAATGAATGCCAGAGGGAAGGGGGGGGGTTTGCGTCGGGGAACTGGCTCCCGCCTCTGGTTCCCTCTGCCCGTGGCGCGCTCCTCTTCCTTCCTGGAGGCAGAATAAGTCACAATGAGTGTTGGTATGGACTTTTCCTGTCAGTGTACCTTTATTTAGCGCACGGCGGTTCGCCCGCCTATTTCCCACAGCTCCTTGCTCGTTGACTCACTCTCCTTCCCTATTCTCTCTCTCTCCACAGACTCCAGCTGGGACACGAGGACACAGTGAATCGGTTTCGAGGGTTTCTCTCACCTCCGCGCTGGTTACAACTCCCGGGTAGGTATGGCTCTCTTCACAGCTCAGTACCTTGGCACTCACTCTGACTCTCTTTCTCTCCACAGACGGCTGCTGGGATACAGGGGCACAGTGAATCGATTTCAAGACTTTCTCTCACCTCTGTGCTGGTTACAGCTTCTGGGTAGGTATGACTCTCTCTCCACAGCTCAATATCTCAGTGTTCACGCTGGCTCTCTTTCTCTCCACAGACAACTGCTGGGATACAGGGATACAGTGAATCGATTTCAAGGCTTTCTCTCACCTCTGCGCTGGTTACAGCTTCTGGGTAGGTATGGCTCTCTCCACAGCTCAATATCTCAGTGTTCACGCTGGCTCTCTTTCTCTCCACAGACGACTGCTGGGACACGGAGACAGAGTAAATCGATTTCAAGGCTTTCTCTCACCTCTGCGCTGGTTACAGCTTCTGGGTAGGTATGGCTCTCTCCACAGCTCAATATCTCAGTGTTCACGCTGGCTCTCTTTCTCTCCACAGACGACTGCTGGGACACGGAGACAGAGTAAATCGATTTCAAGGCTTTCTCTCACCTCTGCGCTGGTTACAGCTTCTGGGTAGGTATGGCTCTCTCCACAGCTTAATATCTCAGTGTTCACGCTGGCTCTCTTTCTCTCCACAGACGACTGCTGGGACACGGAGACACAGTAAATCGATTTCAAGGTTTTCTCTCACCTCTACGCTGGTTACAGCTTCTGGGTAGGTATGGCTCTCTCCACAGCTCAATATCTCAGTGTTCACGCTGGCTCTCTTTCTCTCCACAGACGACTGCTGGGACACGGAGACACAGTAAATCGACTCCAAGGTTTTCTCTCACCTCTACGCTGGTTACAGCTTCTGGGGAGGTATGGCTCTCACGACTCACTCACTTCCCTGTTAATCAGCAGACAAAACAGGTTATACGGTAGCTTACAGGGTGGCGAGCTTACGCTGGCTGGCTATGCAATGCGTCGATTGAACAGTGGTTTGTAATGGGACGCCGGGGACCAAGACCCTCTCGGCGAACTCGTTGGTTGACAGAGGGGCGAGAACGTCACGCCGGCACACCGGGTCGAGCGCTGCCCTTTCCTCGAGACCCGTTGGTCGATCGAAAACTGGACTGGGGCGCCCTTTCGTCGAGACCTCGGGCCGGCGGATCTCTTTCGCCTCTACTCTGTGATGAAGAAAAAGACACAGGTAAGGTAACAATAGTAGATGTGATACTCACACACACCGCCAATCGCACAGTTCTTCGCCGCCACTCTGTGATACTGTTAGACTGAAAACACACTACAGCATAATCATACAGGTATTCTCTAGCGCCGTTTTTCCTCTTCGTCGTCCCGGGACGAGTGACTGAAGGCGGGGTTACGTCAGACAAGACACAGCACTCTCACTGCAATACACAGCATTACACAGCACCCCTTCAAGTGAAAATTTCTACATCCAAAGACTCACCCACCACGCTCAGTGCACACAATAGACACCCGTCCTCTTCCACTTCGCTCTGGGCGAGAATAGGGAGATGGTAGACGGCCTAGTATTTGTTTGTTGTCGTCACTGTAGCTGCTTCCACACGAGAACCCTTCGGCTCACCCACCACGCTGGTACAGGGGTAGGGCCACTCAGTCTCTCTTGAAAACACTCAAAACGATGTATAGGTCAAATACATACAAAACACCTACTTCAAGGGATTTGGTTACTCACAATCTCTGTCTTTCTTCGTCCTAGATTGACTTCACGCTGTAATAACTCCAGATGCATAGACAGGGCGTTTTCCAGCCACCAACACCACTTTTCCACAGGTGTATACTCACAACAGTAAGTTTTCCTCATCCTCCGTTTCTCTCATCCAACGTCAGTGTCCGTCTAGTATTCCACCTATAAGGTCGTCGATATCCTCATTAGCATCGATCTACGATCCAAACGAGAGAGAGAGAGAGAGAGCAATACAGCGATCCAATTAGCGGATTCGGCGAGCCCAACTCGGCGCTACGATACACATCAACACACAGCCGATAACATCCGCCCGGTGCAGTGTCCCTTTAACTCTCTCACAGCTCCGTCCTCTTTCGCCTCTCTCGGCTGCCGTACTCTCTCCTCTCGCTCTAAGCGCTCTGTGGATCAACGGCGCCCTCCGGCTCCTCCGAGGACGGAGCGTGTGGTTTTGGGTCTGCCCTAGGCAGTAGTGGAGCTCGTGCCCGAAACAACAACTCTCATTTGGGCTTTCCTTAGACCTTTTATGGGTCTTGCCACTCTTCTCTCCACCAATCGCGAGTTACCCGCTTAACTTGTACCACCTGTTGCTCATCTGCCCATGATCTGTGTTGCCAGGGAGACCAGGAAGTGAAGGGTACGTAAAAAAAATCTGCCCGGGAGGAACCTCTCCTCTCCATTTTTAGTTCCGCCCTAAGTCACCTTGTGACATCAGGTTCAGATGGGTTTGATTGGAGTGGAAGGGGAACTCTGCAGGAAAGTAGATCTCCAGGAACAGGATTGGTAACCACTGTTTTATGGCATTGTGAAGTATCTTTAGTTTTAAGAGCATAAGTATGTGAAACATTTTGAGGTCAAATAATAAACAGATCACTCTGTTAGTGCCATGATAGTATATATATTGGGAACTGGCCTAACATTCTTTGACATGATTAGCCAAAGTTACATTATTTGCTATATGCATTCCCAAAAAGTATATATTTCATTGCACAGCATCAAAGACACCCACCGTAGTTCCACAGGCAATGTTCCAAATCGAAATGACAGATGAATATAAACCTGTCATCCAACAATGGGTGTGCCACGACAATAGGTGAATGCCTGTCTTGATAATTAAAAGCTGTCATTGAGTTGAATGGAACAATAGGAATTAACTCCAATCCATACAAAGCATTGTCAAAATATTCTAACCTGGTCCATGGTAAATACAAAAAGTGAGAAACCATGAGGTGATATAACAAACAAATCATTTTACTTTAAAAGTGTAATGGCAAATAATTTATTTTCATTATTTTAGCACAGAGTGCCACATTCATGGCTGAACAGCTTCTATGTAAGCAAATATGTTTTGAAAAGTCTTGTTAAAAGTATCCTTAGCTATTACATTACAAGTCTTTAGTTATTAAGGACAAATGAGCAGTAACTAAACAAAATCAGACATACATACATAGAATACTTAATGAAAGAAAAAATAGCACATAACAAGTTATCCATCACACCTGTTTTTATTATTTTTAAAAATTGACTACGATTAAATGCTGAGAGAAGGGTTTAACAAATGTAACTTCCGGTAAACTCAGCAAATAAATAATAACAAAGTCCTTTTAGAGTAGTTTATTTCTGATAACAAGTAAAATAAACAACAAGTAGATTACCTTAGTTCAAATCATAGCTAAAGCGCATCAAAAACTACACTTAGGCTAGCTAACGTTACTGTGTAAAATGTGTACTACAGATTGGCTGTCAAACTTCCCGTCAAATAACAGTAATCCATGATCGCCGTCTTCTCTCGTATTTAGGAAACCAAAACAGTTGTTATTTTCGACGAGGTATTTATTCCAGAGTTCAGTTTAAACACTAGTCAGACCATTAAACAAACAGAGCAAAGTTCAGCTCAGACGCGTAATCGCGTCACAAAACGTGCGTCCGATAAAACAAAAGCAAAAAGGTTGAAGCAAACAATGCGTTTACAAAATATACATATTTTGGTTCAGAATTAAATTCTGTTTATACATTGTAATGTTGCGTTCACACCAGACACTGAAGAGGCGGCAAGCGCTAGTGATTTACATGTTAAGTCAGCGCAAAGAGGCAAATAGGCATACTGGCAGCCAATCGCACCAATTGAGTGTTGCCGCGTGATCTGCACGAGTTGAAATATCTGAACTTTGGTGGATTTTCGGGCCGCGTTAACCAATCAAGAGCTTGCTCTAGCAGTGACGTGATTACAGGAAGCGAGAGGAGGCAGAAAAACAATGGAGGACAATTATCATTGCTACACAGGATATCTTTGTACTCTTACAGGAATTAAATCTGGTAAGTTTACTCAATTTGAGCTATATAAGCCCCTCCCATGACGGGAATTTACACGTGAATGTCTCGAATGACTAGAATTTGACGAGTAAACTCAAAATGTTCAAGCGTCCAACTATGCGCAAAATATCACGTTTTGTGTCGTCTTAATTAACACACATTGGGCCCTATCTTGCACCCAGCACAATTGACTTTGACCGGCGCACAGCTGGTTTGTCCCTCCACAGACGCACGTTGGCAAACTAGGGAATGAACTTGCGCTCCTGGGGCGGTTCAGCGCAAAAAAGGAGGCGTGTTCCGGCACAAACCATCCCTGATGCTATTTTCCAGTTTCAAAAAACAATTGCGCCACTGACCAAAAAAAAATTGTCTAAAGTCAGTGGCGCGTTGCGCGTGGTTCATTATGCTATTTTAAGGGCGCATGCTTGACCATAATGTATAGCGTGCACAACGCGCACACACTTTGCTTTTCTTATCTACACAGATGCAACAGTTATTTTTGCAAATCATAAATTTTTACAATAAAAAATATTAACACATGAGATAAGGAAAATCATTGTGGTGATCATTGTGGTGATAGTTTTTATTTATTGTGTGGATGCGTTAAAAAATTCTCATGCAAATAACGATTAAAATATTTTCATAAGTTTGTTGTGTGGCTGTATTATGTTTATTTTATGTAAATAATAATTAAAATGTTTTCATAAGAAACCTTAATGTATGTGAACTTGATTTGTAAGTGCACTTTGGGGTTGGACTGCTTGCGTTTCTTGGGTCCGATTTCAAAGCCCCCAAACCGCCTTCAACACTTTCAGCGGTGAGAGTGGACGCAGCGATGTCCTCTGCTGGCGTCAGGTCATGTGTGGAGGCAGATCCACCTCCCATTACAGCGTCCCCGATTTATGCTGGCAAGCTTGGGATTCCTCCGTCTCCTGACATCATTGTAGCGCTTGGCGCAACGTCCTGGGGATGCCAGCTGATGAGACAATTGTGGCTATTTCCTCCCACACCTGTTTAACCAACCCTGATTTGGGCGGGTTTCTCCCATCCCCATACAAAACAACTTCTCTGTCTTTGACTGCTCTTACAAGAATGTCGGTCTCCTCGGCTGTGAACCGCTCCTGGCGTGCGCCTGGTAAATCCATCATAATAATAGCAACCCGCCATGGAACTTGGGAATGTTTAAAGGGAATGTTGGATAGCGTTTCGATTGGTTTATTTGACGATACACCCAAACCACACCTATGAATAATGAACCTACTTCAGACCAACCCCTTATTGATTTGCGCCTGGCGCAAGAGTTATTTCTCCCGCCGGGAAAATAGCAACAGTGTCCAAGATCCGCCCACAAAGTCACTTGCGCGTTGCGCTTCGCACTTGCGTTTTAGATCGTTAAAATAGGGCCCTTTGTGTTATTTTAACACATTATGTGTCATTTCATGTTGATTTTGAGTTCAAATAAATAAAAGGGACAACACAACCCTGCTGAAAAAAAACAATAAAACCATTACAGAAAATTCTAATAGTTTCCATTACAATACCAATATGAACTAGGGATGCACCGATTCCACTTTTTTGGAATATGAGTACGAGTACTTGCATTTCAGTACTTTCCGATACCGAGTACTTAATAAAAAAACATGATTTAAATTTATAGGTAACAGCTTTAGTCATATAATTTAACAAAAAAACAAGGGACTAGTTTTCCAGTTTGTTGTAAACTCTGCCTCTTTGGACAACACAAGAGGCATTAACCCCTTACACGCCGCTCAAACATAGACATTTCTCAGACCGTGGTATCGATCCCTGGTATTGGGGGACTTTTAACGAGTACGAGTACTTTAGAAAATGTGGTATCGAGGCCTATACCCGATACCAGTATCGGTATCGGTGCATCCCTAATATGAACCATTAGATTTTACCATTAAAACCACTACACTGTAGTGTATTTTGGGCCAAATTCCATTTGAACCAATACACAGAACCAATACATACCATTAGATACCAATACACCAATAAAACTCTCAATAAAACCAATAGAATTTCTGTGATGGTGTCTATTGTTTTTTTAGCAGAGAAGATGTGTTAAAACAACACAAAGTGTGTTGTTCCAAAAATAACACAGAGATGTGTTAAGGACAACTCATTAAATGTGGTAGACCTGAGGAAGAGTGTATGAATATGTGTTGCTTTGAATACTTTTAATTATGAGTTGGACACACCCAATGCCATTAGAACAAAAACACTGACAATCGAAAGCATGATAACACTCATTGTGTATGTGTTTGCATATTCATAGATGAAATGTTTTTGTAAAGCTCTGTTCACACCCCAAAGTGTATTAAAGAAATAAGAAAATGTACCAGCTCTTTCAGAAATAAAGGTACAAAAGCTGTCACTGGGGCAGTGCCCTTTCAAAAAGTACACTTTTGTACCTAAAAAGTGCATATTACACATGTTGGTTTCAAATATGGTGCCTAAGGACTTTTTGCTATCCCAGTGACAGCTTTTGTCGATGACCAGGTCATTTTCACTTTTCATGTGCTATAAAGTATTGCAATCAGGAGACTATATTTCATTTTAGAGGTGGTCAGTACCAAATCCGTTTGCATTTGCTTCAAGTTATCGAGAAGATGATACGGCATTCTCCATCAATTACACAACCAACATGCAACCAACATCAGTTGCATAGACTAAAAAACATTATTTTTTATTTTATCAACCTGTGGGAAAGGCCTCATTCACAAATAAATGTCTACAGGATTAATAAAAACACATATGCCTGCTCCAATGTAAGAGCACACCAATGTTAGCTAGCTACCTTGCTGAAAAAACAGCATAGACCAAAATCATTTGCATGCTGGTTTGGAGTGGTTTAGCTGCTGGTCACCATCATACCAGCACCAAAACACAACATATGCTGGTCTTGCTGGTATGCAGTTTTTTTCAGCAGGGTAGCTAACTCAGCACATAATTTATTGGAAATAATGACAGTTCTTTGTTCATAATGCATATTTAAACTTTATGTAAGATGATATAAATCAAGACAGAGGCTGACTTACATACTTTCAAAAATATAGTTTAGCATTTTTTTAATAGATGACCTACCCCTGAGTACCCCAATCCAATCACAGCTCTCCCGGGGGTTAGTTCTATAAGCCTGAGAATGTTACCATTGCAAAGTGGTCAGGCTACTGTCTTGTGTTTATTCCACAAGACTTATAGATACATCTCCAGTTTGTAAATAAGAGTATGTCCCATGTATTGTCTCTGTTATGTTTTTTCGTGACGTGAACACTGACTTATTAACTTGTGATTGACTTGGAAAAAAAAGCTTTTTTACATTGTGTTAGTATTGTTAGAGGTAAAATCCAGCAAGAACCCCCAAAGCTGTGTACAAATGTTATGTGGCGGCGTGTATTATTTTCAAGAAGAACGAGCAGGAGACTGGATAGATTTCACACAAAACCCAAACGGGTTGTTGGTTTATTGCCTATATTTGTCCAGACTAACATGGGTATTAGGAGGTGTCCTTAACTCCCTCGCGTTTAAACTCGCAGGCATCAAAGAAAACAAAAACGACTACGTTATATCACAGTAGTCTAACTAACAACAAAAACACTTCTTCTGCCCCTATATTTTACCGCCTCCCCAACCCTCTATTGCCCCCTCCCGGACACCTCCCCCCAAACAGTGTCAAAGTGCAGTTATTAACCCCACTAAACAGTACATCCACAAAACATTAACACATTATTATCAAGAGCTACCAGCATCCTCGCCACACTG
The DNA here is from genome assembly GCF_030506205.2 of Paramisgurnus dabryanus. Classification (NCBI taxonomy): domain Eukaryota; kingdom Metazoa; phylum Chordata; class Actinopteri; order Cypriniformes; family Cobitidae; genus Paramisgurnus; species Paramisgurnus dabryanus. The sequence continues at coordinate 4,765,132 of NC_133340.1, forward strand.
CCCCCCCTTAGTTTTCCTCGTCCCCGAGGAAGGGTGAAATCCAAGAAACGTTGTGGCACTTGAAGCACTTCCCTCTGTCTTAACCGGGGACCTCCTCTCGAATCTCGGGGCCCCCGCGGGACATAGGTTGGCAGCACAGCTCCCAAAGGCGTAGTTGGTATGTCCTCTGCCTTCTGAAAGAATCGTCCTTTATGCCTCCTTCCACCCTTGTAACAATCCTTGGCCAAGGTTGGATCTTCGGATGTCCCTGACTCAGACTGTCCCTGAGAAACCCAAGACCCCCCCGGCGCTGCGTGTTCAGCTCCTCCGGAGGTGTCCAGAGTCTCCCCAGAACCCTGAATCAGGGAGTCACCCTCTTCACAGCCTGCTGAGGTTCCCCACCCGTTGCCCGGAGCTGTGTGTTCAGCTCCTCCGTGCGATGGGTGAGTTGCCCCAACAGTCTGCCGTGGACTGTAGCTCCTGAAGAGTTGCTGTTCTCCTTGGTATGGGGCCAGCCGGTCCCGATGCAATACCACAGTCTTTCCTCCTGGCCTCTTCCTAACACGGTACACCGTCTCTGCAAGCTTCCCTACATTGTAACAGGGACCAATCCAGGCACTGTCCAGTTTAGGTGAGCGTCCCTTCTTTCTCTTTGGTCCATAGACCCAGACTAACTCTCCAGCACAGAAATCACGCCCCGTACAGTGATGGTCATACGCCCGCTTCTGACGAACACCAGCTTGCAGAGCTTGACGACGAGTGTATTCATGAGCCGGCGCATCTGGCGGTTGACCCATTATTAGTGAGGAAGGAGTCCTCAGCTCTCTGCCCAGCATCAGGAGTGCGGGTGTGCAACCGGTCGTCTCCTGCACCGCGCTCCGTGTAGCAAGCAGAACCAATGGCAGCTGAAGATCCCAATCCCTCTGATCTCTACTCACGCACAATGCCAGCTGTGTGGCAAGGGTTCGATTGTACCTCTCCACCAGCCCATCACTTTGGGGGTGTAGGGGGGTAGTCCTTGTCTTCCGTATGCCGAGCTGTCTGCAAAATTCTGAAAACAGGCGTAATTCAAAATTTCTGTCTTGATCCGTATGCACCTCAGCTGGAACCCCGAAGTGAGCAAACATGCCTTCCAAGAGAACGTCAGCCACAGTCCTTGCCTCCTGATTGGGTACGGCGTAGGCTTCCGGCCACTTCGTAAAATAATCCATGGCAACCACAACAAACCGATTTCCTCTCTGGGTCTGCGGGAATGGTCCCAAAACATCTAGTGCCACACGTTCCATAGGGCAGCCAACCTGACGTTGTTGCAAGGGAGCATGAGACTGGCCTGGTGGCCCTTTCTTAGCTGTACAGGCATCACATCGCCTGCAGAATGACTCCACATCCCTATGACAGGTGGTCCAGTAAAACTTTTGCCTAACTCATTTCAGTGTTTTATGGACTCCAAAGTGTCCCACCCCCGGCCGACCATGCATCGCCTCCAGGACCAAACGGTAGCAGGACTTTGGAACAACAATCTGCCATTTCACGAGGCCAGTTGCCGGCTCCACAAACTTTCTTTGCAGCATTCCTGACTTCAGGGCCAAGCCATCTTTCATGGAACACAAGCTCCTTACCACTGGCCCATAAACTGCTACCTCTTCCCACGTGGGCCTCTGCCCTGCTTCCAACCACTGCATGGCTATCTTGGGGCTCAGGGTCTAGACGCTGTTCAGTGGACCATGTCCCTGTGGTGAAAGCTGTCTTCGGCCTTGAGTCAGCGCTGAGGGCCACTTGCCAATAGCCACTTCGCAGGTCTAAGGAAGAGAACCACTGAGATCCTGCAATGCGATCCAAAGACTCGTCAACCCGTGGGAGAGGATAGGAGTTCTTAACGGTCACTTCATTGAGTCGCCTGAAATCGACGCAGAAACGCCAACTGCCGCCTTTCTTCGGGACTAATACGACAGGTGAAGCCCATGGGCTCTCTAATGGCTCGATCACTCCCGCTGCTTTCATTTCTTCCAGGCAGTGTTCTGCAGCTGTCTGCCTAGAGACTGGCAACCATCTTGCCCGTTGTCTAATGGGGTGTGCGTTCCCCGTGTTTATACAGTGCTGTACCAACTGCGTCTGACCAACATCACTGGGTGACGTAGAGAAAATGGCATGATGGCGCTCCAACACTAGCCAACGTTTTTGCTTTTGAGACTCATCCAGACCCTGACTACTTTTCTCCCAGACAACCTGCGCTGTACATATGGAGGTGGAGCTTTTCACATCTTTAATGGGGACCCCAGGGCAAGCATTTAAACCAACAGAAGGTTGAGCAGCTGACGGGCCTGGCGCAGAACAGAAACTTGGTCCCCCCGAGCGACTGTACTGTTGACGATTGGGTGGAAACTGCCTGAGTGATGGAGCTCCAATTCAGAGGGCCCATATAATGAGACTGGGGCCCTGGCCACCTAGAGTGGAAGTAGATTGGTACAGAGCACTTTGTCGCAAATGTTAGAGTGGCTGCATCTAGATGTACAACCGCAGCAGCCCCATGCAGAAAGTCAATCCCCAGAAGGCAGCATTCTGGAATATCAGCAGCCCAGACCCACATTACTGTATTGTAGTCGCCCACCTTGAGATTCGCCTTACATCGGCCCATCATCGCTGCTCGTTCACCTGTGACAGTCATAAGGGGAAAACAGGCGGTTTGGAGAAGCCTTCCTGCTAAGAGTTTAGGATGGACTATAGTGACCGTAGAACCGGTATCCAACAAAGCCTGTATAGATTGCCCCTCCACTTCGACTTCTACACGACAACATTAAACTGGGGTTATTGACTCAAACGTTGTTCCACAGGGAGTTTCTTGAAAGAAAAATGGGCCAAGAGTACCCCCGTCTACTCCGGCCCGGGCGCGTTTCCCGACTGCTGAAGAGACACAGCAGACTCCAGGGTCGGGCATTCTCGGCGCATATGACCGGTCTTTCCGCAGTGCCAGCAAACCACAACCACATTTCCTGTAGCCGCCTGTGATTGTGTCTGTCCTGCAAAGTAGGCAGCAAAAACCCTGGGACGGTTGGTATTACTACCGTCGACCATTCCATTGGGCTGCTCATTCAATATGTCTTCTATGATCTGAGCTTGGTCGAGAGCCCCATCAAGACTTGAGGGCTGCGCTATCCCTACTTGTTGCCGCAAGCGATCTGGCGTCAGGCCTCTCACAAACGCATCCAGCACCAAGGCATCTCTCACGTTCTCATTGAACGTGGGGTAGCTGCGGTGGGCTAAGTGTCGCAGATCAGCCATAAATACACCTAAGGGTTCCATATATCACCGGCGACGCTCCTGAAACGGTTGCTGTAGAAAATTAAATGAGATCTTTTAGGTCATTGGAAGCTCCTCCCACCAAGGACAGCTGGAGCCTATATGAACTCAATTAGTGGACTCTTGAATTGTGTTGGGTAGTGCAGCAGTTCAGACTCTCCTTTGATTCCTGATGCATTTCTCTGTGGTGCTTTAGCTGTGTGTAATGTAGGTTTTGTTATCTTTACCTGTTTGTTTGGAATATATTGTACTGTTTATTATATAATATGGATTTATCTATTTCTTTCTTATTATTTGTCTTTAAGTTAAACAACCACAGCATATCACAGCCACAGCACAGCAAAGCCATAACCACAGCTGTGTCACATGAAATCTGTACTGGCATTTGGTGAAATAAAATGTTGAAATGGAAATTGCTTCAGCTTCATGGTGTTTTAACTGACACCCCATTTGGGATGCTCTACCTCCAAACTAGCAGAAACTAAGAGTCTTTTACAGTTGCCGTAAAGCCATTGGGGGTGTGGTATCCCCAAAACGTTGAGACAGAGCTTTGTGTAGCACCTCAGCGCTATGAAGCTGACTTCCTTGAATGTCCAACAACACCTGCTGTGCATCACCTTCTAAAGCTGCTGCTAGCTGACCTAATTGTTCAGCCTCATCCCAACCATTTACCTTGCTCACCAGCGCAAACTTCTTCTGAAATGCCTCATAAGATGAATGTCCATCATAGTACCCCAATTTTAGGCAGCTCCGGACCTTATTACACAATTTTTCAGGCTCAAATGGAGTAGTTTGTTCCGAATAATTAGAAAAGGCACGGCCAGACGCCATCGGTTCTTTGATCAAAATGGGATGATCGTCCCATCTTAGCTTCCAGCTTCGACTTTGTGACAAATCGGGATGTGTATTGGCACCATCAGTCGGTTTGGAACAACAAAAATCAGTCATCATTGAGGGTTGTTGGGAAGACGGTGTAACTGTTGGATGCATGCTATATGTGTGTGCGATGGGGAAAGGCTTATTAGCTTTTCTCAGCACATCTCTGGTGATGGTAGGGCTGAAAACTAAGCTGCACGAATCAGTAACAGACCCCTCTGTAACCTGCATATCACCTATTTTGGGGAGCTCATAACTGCAACTTAAATCTTTAGAATACACAGAGAACGTTTTATCAGCACTGCTCCCCATATAAGCGCCTTGTTTAATAGTGTTTTCATCCATATTCACCATCATAACCCCGCGCCGGATGTTTTTACTCCCGGCGACTTCCGGTTCCGGGTCAACAAACCGCATGCGCTCCTTGGTGCACGCTTCTGTAACGGGGGTGCTCGCCATGCAAATATCTTCACCAAAAGGCACGACAGTGCGCAATACGGGCTGTGTTCCGGTATTTTTGCAACTCCCCTGATTAATTTCATCAAGCAAAAGCGGCAGAAAAGGATTAAGGCCGCGGTATACTTTTTTTCCGTGTCCGGCTCGCGCACGCACGCGTCCGCGCAGCTTTTCAAGTATACTCCCCGCGGCTACACGCGGATGGCCGCGTTCGACACTATACGCAATACAAATGATTTCTTATTCAAATTATTAGTCTAACAGGCTGTCAGGGCAGCAATGATTTGGCGACATTTACAGTACATTAAAACATTAGGATAGGTGAAGAAAAGTAACTGATCCACCACTGCAAACACAGTTTAGAACAAACAACAAGACAACAAAGAACAGGAATAAAACAAACATGCTCCAGAGCTTTCTGTTCTTTGAAGAAGTAAAAGTTAAAGAAGAAAAACCATAGTGTGTGTGCAAATTCTGTCTATTTCCTTTGTATAATTGTTATAGTGGAATGCACTGTCTAAATATTTTCATGCGCATGCGCTGTTGTACGCGGACTGTACGCGCACTGTCCGCGCGGTCTCAAATTTTGGCTGGCCGCGGACCCTCTCGATGACGAAAATGACGTCATGCGGACGCCGCGCATACGCGGACGTCCCTAGTATACTTTCGGCTTAAGTAGGCGATAGCATGTTAATTAACTTATCTTTCTCCGTCAGCGCTCACTCTCCCTCGGGACTATGGTAATCCCGCCCATACCGGGGCTTTTCTCTGTCTCCCTCCAACATTTCATTGCACAACAGGAGCGATCTTACCGTATTTTTCTCGATTATCTTCTGGGAAGATCCCACTTCTGACACCAGTGTGGCGGCGTGTATTATTTTTCCAGAAGAACGAGCAGGAGACTGGATAGATTTCACACAAAACCCAAACGGGTTGTTGGTTTATTGCCTATATTTGTCCAGACTAACATGGGTATTAGGAGGTGTCCTTAACTCCCTCGCGTGCAAACTCGCAGGCATCAAAGAAAACAAAAACGACTACGTTATATCACAGTAGTCTAACTAACAACAAAAACACTTCTTCAGCCCCTATATTTTACCGCCTCCCCAACCCTCTATTGCCCCCTCCCGGACACCTCCCCCCAAACAGTGTCAAAGTGCAGTTATTAACCCCACTAAACAGTACATCCACAAAACATTAACACATTATTATCAAGAGCTACCAGCATCCTCGCCACAGTTATTTAGTTAGAAATGAATCCTGACTTTGTCGATTCCGGTCAATGTGTGCGAATTGGAGATATGCACTTAGTTACAGGACTATATTACTGTTTAAAGAAAATTAAACATGCATACAACATTAGAAATTAGCGATTAGCCAACAGGCTAATAACAAAACAGATTTTATGTACACATTTCGCTGCTCTTATCTTAAAATGAGGTCGTATGCCGTGTTACTGAAAATTAACAATTAGTTATAGTTACTTCCTAGTTACTTATTTTAAAAGTAATTGAATTACTCTACCAGTTACTGTATTTAAAAAGTAATTGGTTACTAGGAAAAGTAACTTTAAAGTTACTTTTATGTCTGCTTTTAAATGTAAATATGAACAGTACTGAACAGTCAAAAAATAAAATGATAGGCTGTGGGCCACAGTGGGCGTCACTCTTTTGTTAGTTTGGTTATGTACTGTATTATTTTAGTGAAGTTTCTTATATGGATGGGCTATTTTACATGTAAGACTCTATTATATCACATACTCTAGAAGCCTATTTTGCTTTAGATTCAGCCTTTGAATATTTTTGTTAGAAATTATCTTAATATGTAAGCTTGATTTATTTATGTATATCATTTAGACCATTTAGACAAATATTCTGTATGTTTACACTGAAAATATATAATGCGTTAAAATTGTGTACTGTCTCTTTAAGAATTTGGGGACTGTAAAGCTTGCGGGTAGTGCGGTCTTTGGAATACAGTGGAGTTGCACAGTTTTCTTTACCACATCCGTGATATTTAAGATTTAAGTTCATATATTGTTTTGTATATATAAGTGATAAACAAGATTAATGGAAGATATTTAATCAGAAAACGGAGTATGTGGATTTTTTTGTCGGACGGACACAGAGCGAGTGGATTGTTTTGTCGGACACGGACCGAGTGTAACCAAAGGTGTTTCTCAATATCAAGGAAGGATCCTCGGAAGCCAGAATTTTGAGGATGCTACGTCATCGACATTCGTCGAAGGACTGGTCCAATGTCTAGGATCCTTGGAATTTCAACCAAGGACTGAGTCCTTCATTCGAAAAATATCCCATATACAGGAAAGAATGCATATGTGTAGCCTTTACGCTCTTCGCGCTCTCAACTCACCCACAATCCTATGCGCGCAGCGCTGAAAACACACCTTTTCACTGACGTAATGACGCAATGACACTTGCTAGCCTGTTTTATTTACGTGTTCTCCAAATGCTAAGGAGGAGCCTTGCCTAGCCTCTGAAGGAAGTGACTTGGAGGGACCAGTCCTGCCAAGGAAGTATCCTTGACATTGAGAAACACCTCTCAACTGAAACTAAATGCACACTAAGGGGCCAGTCACACCAAAAGCGTTTACGGCAGTTGCAGGCGCCTTTTTTGAATGATATTCCATGGGCAGGGCACGTTTGCTCGCTGTTTATGCGCGCCGAGCGCCTTGTGGTTGTTTGCCGACTGCCGCGCACGCGTTTTTGAAGGAGCGCTGAGAGCGGAGAAGCGCCCGACGTCATTCGCGTCTTTCCATTGTCCAATCAAATGAGGGGAGAGGCGGGCCTTACGTTGTGGTGAGGGAAGTTTACAGTTGCTTTGAAGAACTCCACTCGCTCACTCTCTCCTGCGTGTTTGTGCAACTCAAACAAGGTCAGAGCAAGCACCCTTTTTTAAAGTTTCTGCTAATATGACAGTTAACAGCAAAAGAGCGTTCACACTTCAATATTTTATTGACAAGACAGCTGACTCGGTGGTTGCTTAGCAATATGAAAAGCCGCGTCGCACTGCTCTTTTTAAAAAAAAGGCAGTGCGTCACGCTTTGCGTTTGCAAGCGTTTAAAGTGCTTTTGGTGTGACTGGCCGCTATCACATACTATGAAGTTTAAACACTGTTGTACAACGCAGGGTGCATAATTTACTGGAAACAACAATTGTGGATCGTTCTCTTCAATGAAAGCCGATGTAAACATCTGATAATATATAAACATTGCTCAGATTTATTACTTTTGTTGACTACAAATGCAAGTTGATGTCATATTGAGAACCCTTGGCAAAGATAATTTACAAACATGAGACCGGATGGACTTACACATAATTTTCAAACAAAGGTATGTTGTCCCGTTTAGATTTTTCATGTTCATTCAATAAGCACTGTCGGCCATGAAGAAGTTTAATGTAAACCCAATATAAACCCAACAGATCACTCAAATCATTAGGATCACATCAGCTAGAAATACCAAGGGTTCACTCAAAGCAAGGAGAATAGGCTTTTAGCTATTATGCCAATAGCAGCTGGAACCAGCTTCCAGAGGAGATCAGATGTGCTCCAACATTAATCACATTCAAATCCAGACTCAAACACATTTGTTCAGCAATCCATTTTCTGAATGAGCACTATGCTGCCGTCAAACTAATTGCACCATATTTTATATGCACTATTTTAATTATTCTTAGTTCTCTTGTTTTTATTCTTATTTTAACTGTTTTATACTTGTAATCCCATTTAATTCTTTTTCACACATTTAAACAGTATTTATTAAAATCACATTCATTTTCTTTAAATTGATATTTCAAATTCTTATGTATCTTTGATTTTTTTTTGTGTCTCTTATTTCTACATACTTTTTTTCTCTCATACATTGTTTTCTCATTTCTATATAAAGCGCTTTGAATGACCTCTGTGTATGAAATGTGCTATACAAATAAACTTGCCTTGCCTAATGATTTTTTGCACCGCCCACCACGGTCCTGCAACATTAGATAAAAAATGTCTTGTCTCTAAGTGTTCTTTTTTACAAAATAGAGTAAAGCGAGTAATTTAAATTTCAGTAATTGTAACTGCGTTACTTGATTTAAAAAAATACTTCGTTACATGCTCGTTACCGCTAAAAGTAGTGAAATTACAATAATGCGTTACTTTGTAGCTTTGTACTTTGATGATATCTAAGGTTTATAGTCCAGTGGAAATTTGTTAAACAATGTATTTGTGTTTTGATGACTGAATGACCAGGATCCTGATACAAAAAATAGGTTTAAAGCCTCAGTTTGAAATCAACATGGCGGCAAGCTGAATAATGCGTATTGACTTGCCAGGCGTGAAAGCTTGACAGGCGTAGCAACAGTAACTAAGGAGAGTGAGGCTTGGCGAAGGGTTAGTTACAGACAGCGGATTTGTTGTAAAACTTGCTAGGAAATTATTTTGAAACACAAATAATTCTAAATTGTGAGGTGGAAATTGTTTGTACACCTGTCTATATAAGATAGATATCTACACATTTATCCTTGCATGATTATTCGTCTAACCATCCCTCTATTATACATCAATGCATAAGTATGTTTAGTCTTAAAAGGCTCATACAATTAAGATTAAAAACCATACCTGTCAATAATTTGTCCCTGATATTGTGTTTGTAGTTATCATTTTGATTTATTAAATTTACATTGTTTTTATTATCATTGCATACTTGAGGCTCAGTTGTAACACTGTGTTACAACGAACCCTGCTATGTTAAAATGTTTTCAATCCCAGCAGTTCTACTAGGAGTTCTTGATATGTTTTAAAATAGTGCTATGTTTTTAGGTAACAAGACTGTAATATAGGGTTGGATTTGGTGACTCACACACCCCACAAAGAAATTGATAAAAATATAAGATGAAGAAATGTTCTTTCATGCCTCCTCCAAAACACTATTTCCCCCTTTTTCTTAACAAAAACACAAAAAAACTTTTCACAAATATACACGAGATCCGTAAAAAACAAATGCACTGATTGCTCTGCCCTGTGTAGCCATGTAAAATAGCTGGGTTACAATTAACCTTTCATTAGTTTGTGACACCACTCACCCCTGTATCACTCCTATTTAGAACCACAGTTTACGTAGCACAGTGTGTTGAGCACAAGAAAAAAAAGACAGATGTCAGATACGGTGCTTTAAAATAAATATAGTAAAAGACAAATATCTGACTCTGACTGAATGGAGTTAAGTGTTAATATGCATTGTTTGGATATACACCCTGAATTGATGACAGGTATAAGAATAGCACTGTCAATCTTTTTGAGTATGCGAGTTGAAATATCTGAACTTTGGTGGATTTTTGCACCACGTTAACCAATCAGGAGCTTGCTCTAGCAGTGACGTGATTACAGGAAGCGAGTGGAGGCAGAAAAACAAAACAACAATGGAGGACAATTATCATCGCTACACAAGACCTCTTCGTACTTTTACAGGAATTAAAACTGGTAAGTTTACTCAATTTGAGCTATATAAGCCCCTCCCATGACGCGAATTTACGCGTGAATAACAAAAATTTTGCAAAAAATAAAAAAAGTTAACTCAAAATGTTCAAGCGTCCAACTATGCACAAATAACACTTTTTTGCCCCCTCTTCAGCGTCTGGTGTGAACGCACATTAAGAAAGTATGTGTTCATTTTCGTTTGTGTTATCCTATTTAACACATTATGTGTCATTTCATGTTGATATTGAGTTCAAATAAATAAAGGGGACAACACAAGATGTGTTAAAACAACACAAAGTGTGTTGTCCAAAAATAACACAGAGATGTGTTAAGGACAACACATTAGATGTACTAGACTTTAAGAGTGTATGAATGTGTGTTGAAATGAATCCTTTTAAATTTGAGTTGGACACACCCAATGCCATTAGAACAAAAACATTGACAATCGAAAGTATGATAACACTCATTGTGTATGTGTTTGCATATTCCAAGATGAAATGTTTTTGTATAGCTCTGTTCACACCCCAAAGTGTATAAGCACTTAAGTTTAGCATCCAGATTTTTTTATTCAATCACCATAACCCCAGAATAATATCAATAATCAGTCTGAAACTGCAATAAAATGAGACAAGACATGGCCCATGATATTGACTTTTATTAATTATGACGTCTGAAATGTTACTGGCAAAATTATTTCCTCCAGTTAAATTCTTGTTTAAATACAGTGGTTCTCAAAAGTTTTAAGCATAAGACTTAGCTTTGGGGTGCACCCCAGAGAAAAATTGAACAAATTACTTCTTTTAAGAGTAATTGAATTACTCTACCAGTTAATGTATTTCAAAAGTAATTAGTTACTGGGAAAAGTAACTTTAAAGTTACTTTTATGTCTACGTTTAAATGTAAATATGAACAGTACTGAACAGTCAAACGATAAAATGATAGGCTGTTGGCCACATTGTGCGTCTCTCTTTTGTTTGTTTGGTTATGTACTACATTATTTTAGTAAAGTCCCTATATATAGACCAGGGGTTCTCAAAGTTAACATTCAAAGGTCCAAATCTGAATTCTCATCATTTTCATAGGTCCGGAAAAACTTTCTATAAATCATTTCTTTATATAACAAATCAAAACAAATAGTTTGGAAAAAACATAAGTGTATTTTGCATTTAAAGTAAAAACATTTTTTTTTAAACATAAACACAAGAAATATGCCAAAAGTAACCAGGTGCAAAATACAGAGCAACCTAATTAGAGAAATGACATAGTTTTTTCTCCATCAGATGCATAAACCATGGCAAAAAAAGTGTGGTTGGTAGGCAGAGACACTGACCAAAATTAGAAGTGCATCTATAAATTGGCTGATGATGCTTGCTACGCTTCTCAATGAATTACGGTGAAATGCCGCTACATCCAAAAGCCAGGGGGCGCTCTCGTGCAGAAACTTAATATGCGCTGCAGACGAAGAACCAGACACACGGAGCTCCAGGAAATGTCTTAAGGATATATTTATATTGCTGTTCTTCAAACCTTTTCAGGTATTTTCATGATAATAAAGAATATGTATAAAGATTTGACGAGTGTTGCTTTTCAAATGCATGTTATAAACGACTCAAACCAACAGTGATTTTAGATTGATAAGGACTTACTGATCAAAAGCCGTAGTACATGAAGTAGCTGTGCATAATGTCTGGGTGTGATGGCTACAGCGTCACACAGAAAATTTTGAAATAACTCGTTTTATTTTCGGACCAGGAATACTCTTAAATCTAAAAAGAAAAAAGAACTGAACGAATGGTTTAGAAGTTTAATATGCATTTGTAAAGTAGCAAATGCACACATTTAATCAATCACATAGAAATGAATGCACTTGTAATATGAAGTGGACGCGGGGCCGGATCCAGACCAGAGTCCGGACTTTGAGAACCCCTGCTATAGACCATTTTACTGTTTGTACACACTGAGTGCGTTTACATGCACAGAATAAGCGGATAACTATCAAAAATCCGCTTATTATAGAAAACTGTTTTCATGCGTTTACATGCAAATCAATAAACCGGCTATGCAGACAACTGCGTTTACATGGGACTTGAAGAATTATCAGTTTTCTCGCATGCAGTGACGTCACCGCCTATAGTACACAATAGTCGATCAAAAAGTCAACGACATATCTGTCTTAAGCTGTGCTGTTGTATCTCTCCTCGTGTCTGCAGAACCTGTAAATGTAACATGAGCTTTTATTTTCACAGTTTCCAACTGCTTTAGTCGAGCGGAGACTTTTATGCGTTACCTTGCGCTTACTTCCGCGTGTGACGTTTATCTTTCATACGCGGAGACATGCGCACATGGACAAACCCGTGAGAAAGCTGGTTAAGGTGTTTACATGCCACGCGAAATCAGCGTAATGAGCAAAAAACTACCTGTGCCGATTGGTTTTTGCTTACGCTGTTTATGGGCTTTCCCCGATTAAAGAAAACCGCTTTACGCGTTAACATGACCCCACGTTATCAGTTTATTAAGCATAATCGGCGTAAGACTGTGCATGTAAACGCACCCAATGATGACGTGGCTGCATATGCCCACGCATTTAGGTAACGGAAGTATGGCAAGAATCATCAGTGAAGCAACACAGACAGAGAAAGTTATTTTAAAAAGTTGACTTTATCAACTTTTTTAACACAGCTACCAGATCCGTGTACTATAGTAGAGTGGATAGAAGATGTTAGCAGATGGCCACAAAATAAAGTTGCCAGATACATATATACGTATATAAGTATATTATACTGTATTAGTGCAACCAAACGCAACAACCAGACATTTTGATGCTGGGAAACCGTTTTAAATAAACTTTCTGAGTTGCTAACACGTTAGAACCACTGGGGAATAACACCACTTCTGTTTCCCAAATGCATGCGCAGGCTATTTGATCATGTGAGCTGTAAAAGGGACTATATGGATTGGCTATTTTACATGTAAGACTAATATATCACATGTAGGAGCCTATTTTGCTTTAGATTCAGGATTTGAATATTTTTGTTAAACATTATCTTAAAGTTCCACTGTGTAGGATTGTCGTGGAATTTTAGCCGCATCAAATAATACTCACTAAGAGTGAAAGTCAAGGATCACACAGACACACTGTCGACAGAATTTTCTTTGTCTGAATTTAATATATTCTGCAGAATAGGCTCTCACCCCCGTGGTGCTAGAAGTTTAAAAACCTAAGAGCCCCGTTTACAAGGTTGAGTACATATTTATAGTAAGATACTGAAAAACACAGTCATCCCATCTCCGCCCATGATTCAAAGATTTCATCATAGTTCCAGCGTCACTTAGAAAATAAACCTTCAATTTATCAATGACTAAGAAACCTATCAGTTGAAGCACATCTGTTCAAATAGAAGAAATTATTTTGTTCTCAGTGAAACTACCGTTTACTGAGTTTTCCACTTGTTCATCATTTGTTACTTATGTCATTCACTAGCCCCCCTTTATCTTATCTGGTAGGACTTTGCATAATGTTCTAGTCTTTGGACTTTTTACTACTGAACAGATGGAAAGAACAGAAATCTTTCACTAACAGAAGAACAGGATTTTCCATTTAACAATTACAAGTTCATAAACTATAATTAAAAATAAAAATAAAAAATCTTCCACTACAGGATCTACTCCCATCTAGCGGTGAAATTCTATATGACAACCAACTGAATATTACTTTCTAGCCCCCCCATTCGGAACGCGTTTTAACTCGTACGGTGGCCATGTCATGCCAAGGTTAACATGGCTTCCAGTAGCTACAAAGCAAAAGCAATGAAAAAATATGAACAATTTGCAATGTCCTTTCCCTGTGATCCGTCAAAGCACACAGATTTATGTTAAACATGGAAAAAGTCTGATTTTCATGATATGTCCGCTTAAAATCACATACAAAAAGCAACCATAAACGTAGCTTAGACACTCCTTTATCATCGACGCGAGGAAAAATATCCCAGGGGCTGTTACACTTGGTATTAAGATGTGTTTTCGTCGATCGGATTACAAGTGGACGAGAGAGACACATCACGTTTACACTTGGTGTTTAAATCCGTCTCTTTTTGTCCATTTTCGACCGCTTCTCTCCAGATTACTGAGGGGATGGTCTGTGGAAGAGTCCCTCTCCTGTCATTTAATCATGAGCAGGAGTAATGACTGGTTTATATGGCCGTGAACTAATATTATGTCAGAGTCCAATGCTTATGTTTTAAGTAAACATGTTACATGTCCGTGTATATGTAAGAGCTTTCTCTGCTATTGGTGAAATAAGATCGCTAAACTTTCACACGCTTGTAAAATGAAATGAAAGACGTGCAGATCAGCGGCGTTAGTTTTATCAACGAAAGGCTAAAAATGGCTGTCAACGTGTGTTTGTGTTAGAGGTCAGAAAAGATGAAAAAATCTCAATACCTCAGATGACATAAATGGGCGGAGAGACGGCGTGTGGCTGTTCAAACACATTAAACCACATGCGTGTTTACAATAACAAGTGTTATGCATAACCATGCTATAGTTAGTCAAGGAACTATAAAATTTCAAGTTTACAACATAGACTGTATAGATGTAAACGAATATGCTGAATTACCTGTGGAGAAGATAGAAAGTAGGCAACTTCGTTGTCCCTTGAGCCCCATTTTGGAAAACTAACATTACTCCAAAATTGACTTTGGTCTTGTTGTTTTTCCTGTCGCGTTGTCGTTTTAAATCCCCTTTTCACTTCCTTGACGACGTGTTTTAATGGCCTCGAAAATAGGTCTTCAACAGGCTTTCAAATCTGCCTCAATCAAAGCATTAGATCGCGGGATCATCAGGGTGTGCAGCTGTTGTTGAATCCGAAGGATTCAGTCTACACAGGTCGCATATGCGGGCTGCATACGTCATCAAGCCTGGTTTATTTAAATTAACTGAGCATTACATTCACAAGTCATAAGCATATTACATCAATTTACAATTAACTAAGAATAATTGTCAGCTTTATAATTGTTAATATTCTGAAATAAGACTGTCTTGATGACGTATACTGCCTTCACATGTAACCTCGGGAGGCTTCAGCTAGCGGTCAGCATGAGTGTAGTCTGAAAGCGTGAAAGGCGGAGTTTGAATTTCAGAAATGTCCCTCGTCGGTGAATGTATTTCACAGATGGAGGCACAACATGGATTCAGCCAGTCGAGCGACTCGACCATATGTATTTTAAATAGCAGATTCTACACTTGCGAGAATACTTTGATTAGTGGGTGGAAGTAATTACTCATGAACAGAGATGTATAAAGTACTAGCGACCCAGACTTGAGTAAAAGTACAAGTGCTCTATCAAAAAAGTGACTTGAGTAGAAGTTGAAGTGCTCTTTAAGCACAGCACTTAAGTGGAAGTACTAAAGTATTAAACATGCTTTGTACTTAAGTATTGCAAGTAGTTTATTTTAAAATATACTACTCAAGTACTGAAAGTAAAAGTACAAGTATTGTGTAATGTAGTTATTAAAGAAAACAGTCAAGTTTGAATATAATATTGTTTATATTATTTCAAATGTTTAAGCTAAAGGACACTTACAATTCCTTTGGCTGTAGCAGGAGTACAAGGACATGAATGTTCAGATAATTCAGATTAATTTAACTGATATGGCGATAGAGAATTTAGAATTAATGAAATATTAGTCGATAAAATGGTAATAGGTAAAGGTACAAGGTGTTTCATTGAATTTAGGTTTCCTTCTTTCGCGCACACTCGCCCTTTCTTGCGCATTCTCTCTCTCTCTGTCTTTCTCGCGCACTTTGGTTCTCTCTTCGCTTCACATTTGTTAACAACCCTGGCTCATATTTGTGAGTGAGAGGTTGGGAGGGTTCGCCCTTTACTATCTCCAATTGGTTCAGACCACCATGTGACCATGATTCGTAACATTTGAGAGTAACGAGTAACTATGCAGCACATAAAAAATGTATTGGAGTAAAAGTATTAAACTCAAAGAAAAAATGTACTGAAGTAAAAGTGGAAGTAGGAGAAAAAAATAATACTTCAGTAGAGTACAGATACTGTCTTTTAGTACTTAAGTACAGTAGTGAAGTAGTTCTACTTCGTTACTATACATCTCTGCTCATGAATGAGCACATACTTTTGAAAAAAAAAATGGGGTTTTGCTAAGAATTAACTCAAAAAAGGACACAGTGTAGCTTTAATATGTGAGCTTACTTTATTTATGTATATCATTTAGACCATTTAGACCAATATTTTGTATGTTTACACTGAAAATATATAATGCGTTAAAATTGTGTACAGTCTCTCTAAGAATTTTGAGACTGTAAAGCTTGCAGGTAGTGCGGACTTTGGAATACAGTGGAGTTGCACAGTTTTCTTTACCACATCCGTGATATTTAAGATTTAAGTTCATATATTGTTTTGTATATATAAGTGATAAACAAGATTAAAGGAAGATATTTAATCAGAAAACAGAGTATGTGGATTTTTTTGTCGGACGGACACAGAGCGAGTGGATTGTTTTGGCGGACACGGACCAAGTGAAACCAAAGGTGTTTCTCAATGTCAAGGAAGGATCCTCGGGTGCCAGAATTTCGAGGATGCTACGTCATCGACATCCATCGAAGGACTGTCCAATGTCGAGGATGCTCGGAATTTTCAACCAAGGACTGAGTTCTTCGTTGGAAAAAATATCCCATATACAGGAAAGGATGGATATGTGTTGCCTCCATGCTCTTTGCGCTCTCAAATCACCCACAATCCTATGCATGCAGCGCTGAAAGCACACCTTTTCACTGACGTACAGTAATGATGCAATGACACTTGCAAGCCTGTTTCATTTACGTATTCTCCGAATGCTTAAAGGAATAGTCTACTCATTTTCAATATTAAAATATGTTATTACCTTAACTAAGAAGAGTTGATACATCCCTCTATCATCTTAGTGCGTGCACGTAAGCGCTGGGGCGCGCTGCGACACTTCGATAGCATTTAGCTTAGCCCAATTCATTCAATGGTACCACTCAGAGATAAAGTTAGAAGTGACCGAACACATCAGCGTTTTTCCTATTTAAGCGCGCCCCAGCGCTTACGTGCACGCACTAAGATGATAGAGGGATGTATACAACTCTTCTTAGTTAAGGTAATAACATATTTTAATATTGAAAATGAGTAGACTATTCCTTTAAGAGAAGCCTTGCCTAGCCTCTGACGGAAGTGACTTGGAGGGACCAGTCCTGTCAAAGAAGTATCCTTGACATTGAGAAACACCTCTCAACTGAAACTAAATGCGCACTCACACATACTTTAGAGTTTTACCACTGTCGTACAACGCAGGGTGCATATTTTACTGGAAACAACAATCACGGATCATTCTTTTCTATAAAAGCCGATGTGAACATCTGATAATATATAAACATTTCTCAGATTTATCACTTTTGTGGACTACAAATGCAAGTTGAAGTCATACTGGGAACGCTTAGCAAAGATAATTTACTAACTTGAGAAAGGATGGACTTACACACAATTTTCAAACAAAGGTTTGTTGTCCAGTGACATGATGAAGTTTAATGATTCATTGCACCGCCCAGCACTGTCCTGCGATGTTAGATCAAAAATGTCTTGTCTGCAAGTGCTCTTTTTTTAAAAATACAGTAACACGAGTAACAAACTCATTTAAAGTTTAGTAATTGTAACTGTGTTAATTGATTTAAAAAAATTACAAAAAAAGTTACATGCTCGGTTCCACTAAAGGAAGTGGAATTACAATAATCATATGTCCCTTCTTATTTTAACAATCCATGATATCTGAGGTTCTTTGTCCTGTGTAAATTTGTTAAACAATGTACATATTTTCAGTTTTTTGATGGCTGAATGACCAGCATCCTGATACAAAACAAAAGGTTTAAAGCGCACACTCTGGACGTTCATCCCTCACAGCCTCGGTTTGGAATTAACATGGCGGCAAGCTGAATAATGCATATTGACTTGCCAGGCGTGAAAGCTAGACGGGCATAGCAACAGTAACGTAGGAGGGTGAGGCTTAGCGAAGGGTTAGTTGTATAAGGCAGAGGATTTGTTGTAACATTTGCTAGAAAATTCTATTTAAACACAAATAATTCAAAACTGTGAGGTGGAAATTGTTTGTACACCTGTCTCTATTAGATAGATATCTACACATTTATCCTTACACGATTATTCGTCTAACCATCCCTTATACTCACACATCAATGTATAAGTAAATAAGTATGTATAGTTTTAAAAGAGTCATACAATTAAAATTAAAAACCATAACTGTCAATTATTTGTCCCTGATATTGTGTTTGTAGTTATCGTTTTGATTTATTAAATAGACATTGTTTTTTCTATCATTGTATACTTGAGGCTCAGTTGTAACACTGTGTTACAACTAACCCTGCTGTTTTAAAATGTTTTCAATCCCAGCAGTTCTACTAGGAGTTCTTGATATGTTTTAAAATGGTGCTATGTTTTAACAAGACTATAATATGGGGTTGGATTTGGTCACTCACACATCCACCAAAGAAATGTTTAAAATAAACACTCTTTCTCCCTTTTTCTTAACAAAAACACATAAAAACTTTTCACAAATATACACGAGATCTGTAAAAATCAAATGCACAAATTGTTCTGCCCTGTGTAGCCATGTAAAATAGCTGGGTTACAATTAACCTTTCATTAGTTTGTGGCACCTCTCCCCCTATATAATTTATATAAACAATCCTATTTAGAACCACAGTTTATGTAGCACAGTGTGTTGAGCACAAAATAAAAAAGACAGATGTCAGATACGGTGCTTTAAAATAAATATAGTAAAAGACAAATATCTGATTCTGATGAATGGATTTAAGTGTTAATATGCATTGTTTGAATATACACCCTGTATTGATGACAGGTATAAGAATAACACTGTCAATCTTTTTCAGTATGCGCACTGAAGCGATCAGTCACCAAATTACCACACCTTACAAATGCCAACGTTTTAAACATCATTTACAGTTTTGTTATCTCAGTTTGTTAACTTAACTCTATGAGGACAAATTGCTCTGCAAGGACAATTATATCTTCGGGTGCGCATGGTTATGAATTTAAACAGAGATAAAAGGTAGGTTATTACCAGCAGAAAAATATAGGACTAGGAATTTTTTTGTTTGTAATACAATTTGTTATACAAATTGTACTGTATTTTTTAAATTTAGTTTATAAATGTAATGAAACATTTGGTTAGTTTTTAACATTAAGAAGAGCACTGTTTTTGTCAAATGAAAATAATGATCACAGGGCATACCCAAACACACAATTAAAACACAGTTTTAATTGTGTTTCAAGTAATATGTAATGTGTTCATCAGTCATTCCCATTTTTACATTTTATTATTTTTAAGGAGATGTTACTAAATTATTGTTTAGTTGATTGATTAAATATGTTCGGAATAATAGCGTTATCATCTGGGGACCTTTTCTGTTTACTAGGAGTGTTTGCAAATGGCATTGGGATAGGACAACTCAAGAAAAATACAAAAATTAAAGGGACATTTCATCTGTAGAAACATTAATCTTTATTGAAAGTGGGTCATATTTGTAGTCGAAATGTAACATAAATTTAGAATTTGGTGCCTATTTGACCGAGAAAAGACAGAACGTGACTTTAAGGCGCATTTGTATGGAAAACTACAACTCCCACAATGCACAGCTCTGCAAGCCACCACCACTAATCCAGAACACTGCTCTCTCAGCGTTATGCTATTGTGTACATACATGCCATGTTAGTGTAAGAAAGAAAACAGAAACACTCACTTTATAGTCAGATGTCCATTAATCGCTGTAGCCTTTGGCTGTCGCTTTCAGTTTAGGATTTAAAAAAAATATGTATCCAGGACACCGCTGTCCATATACAGTACGAAGCTTGGGTGGTTGGTTCACCACCAGGGCTGGATTATCCATAGACGGGATTGGGCGAGTGCCCTGGGGCACCCGGCATTGGGGGCACCAAGGGCCTCCAGTCCTCGGCCAGAATTTTTTTTTTTACAACTACTCACGCATGTGCGGCACCCGACAACACTACGGAATGCACGATCGGGTTTTAAACGCTCATTTGTATGACGTGTATATCGTTTTATCTTACCATGCGCTCAGTTGATCATACCGATGGGTCTACGTAGCCCGGGTAAAGTCAACACATCTCATTCAGAACCGCAAGGAGACGCGCTGGCACGGATTTATAATCAAACATTGCAGAGATGAGAGACATAGAGAGCAGGAGAACTTTTAGCCTACATTAACACCAACATCATTATAGATGAGAATAAAGGTTTCAGACATTAGTGCACAGTAAAGGAAAACCGGATAAAAGATGAAAAAAGTGTAAAAGATACAAGTATAGATTGCCATGCCACTCATCTCATTACAGTATGCTATCTGGATATAATCTATTGTATATTTACGTATCTTATGCCTAGAATTAGTGAAGGGGAATGTATGATTCTTTGGTCCATAACTTAATAGTTAAGTCTATTTAGTATTTTCCAGTAATGCAGTTATTTTGGAAAAAAATGTGAATAATTGCATTGCAGGCTGATTGTAAGGTGTGCCCTAAATTTTCTGCTGGCACTCCTAAAATTTTCAGGTAGGGGCTACAGTGCTCCTAATAAAAACAGTTAGTCTGGAGCCCTGAATGACTAGAGTTCAATATAATATAGGTAACACTTTACAATAAGGTTCATTAGTTAACATTAGTTAATGTATTAACTAACTTGAACAAACCATGAGCAATACATTTGTTACAGTATTTATTCATCTTTGTTAATGTTAGTTAATAAAAATGTAGGCTTTAATTGTTTGTTCATGTTAGTTCAAAGTGCATTAACTAATGTTAACAAGATTTTAATAAAGTATTAGTAATTGTTGAAATTAACATTAACAATGATTAATAAATGCTGTATAAGTGCAGTTCATTATTAGTTCATGTTAACTAATGTAGCTAACTAATGTTAACTAATGAACCTTATTGTAAAGTGTTAATATATATATACATTTTCTTGGTGTTAGGGAACGGGGTAGGTTAGGAGAATAGAATATACAGTTTGTACGGTATAAAATGCATTGCGTCTATGGAATTGTCCACGTATACCATATGCCAACATGTTTGTGTGTTTGCTTTGCAGTATCCATGTTTTTTTTTTTTTTTGCATATTCGTTACCACTGGCACAAGTACAACAATGGCATTTTGTGGTAACCATGTCTGATTTTAATTGTATTGAATTGTAAAAATATTCGTAACATTTTGTAACAATGTTGTAAAATTGCATATTGCGAGCTGGAAGTTACACAGAAATTAGTGTTATGGAATTTGATGGAAATATTGTAATGAAAATTGTCTCAAAGGTTCAGTTATAAGAGATTTTATTTCCACATGTGCATTTTTGTAAATTTGATAAATTGGGCTACTCTATATGGAAATTCTGGATTAGGGATGTGAAGTGGAATCAACATCTGTGGCTGCATCTGAAAACTAAGGCAGATGACTTGTTGCCTTGCTGCCTATGACGCAACGGGAGCCTTAATATGTAGCATAAGGGAATTCTCTTTGAAATATAAACAGAGAGTGCCTTTGTAATAACTAATCCCATATTTGAAAACTTCAATACTAATTTATTTCTACAAATGCAATCAAATGGTGTTAAAAGTGAAAATATAACCTTTTTTGTGCTTTAGCCACTTTCTTGGACACCAATTGTTTTTTTAACTCGACCTGGCTCGACCATTCGCATGCTCACGCATAGAATTGTGGGATAAGACTATGAAGGTTTCTCAGGAGAGAGAAAGTAAACAAAAAATTGGATTTGGACGTGCCTTGATGCCTTGGAATGCTGCCTCTGAAGGCATTTTAAAAATTTCAGACACAACCTGTATCTGTCGCAATCTCAAAATGATTTGTATTTGCATAAAACGGAGTTGGGCGGGCTTATTTTTACATACTAAATTCTGTACACATGAAAAAAAACAGAACACATGTTGGATTTAAACCTATGCTTGGTTGTTGTAAACTCATCATTGCAGTTAAACAACCCAGCATAGGTTTATTGATTAGCTGAAGCAGCTAAGCACCCCCCACCCCCCCCCCCCAACAAAAAATTGATAATGATATTATCCGAATTATCTCGGCATGTATTATGAAATATCGTGTTTTGTTGTCAGACTCCAATAAGAGTCTGATAAAAAAATATTGGTTTATGGGCTAAAATGCTAAAGACAGATGATAAGTAGACCTACAACTATTCAAGTTTGTAGTCAAATGTTCTAAGCATTTGTTAATGTCACCAATTTGTACCATTAATGTAACACTCCGCTATAGCATGACATCGTTTTTAAAGTAAAATAAACTTTATTCAGTAAACATTTTGACGCAAACAATCACACTGGTGTGATCAATCTAGGCTGGGAAAATTTCAAACTTATGTGTGAAAGGGATTAAACAAATGTCACCAACTATAGCCACAGAGCCAAACAGAGATAAAACAGTGTGTTGTATTCTTATTTGTTTTTTTATGTAAATTGCCTTGGGAGGCTACTTTAATGGCTCTGTATAAAAATAAATTGCTTATTATTATATTATTATTATAAAAGACTGTGGTTGCTTACATGCGCAAGAGACAAGCTTTTATAATAAGCTCTTTCAAGCTCGTTTCATATGTTTACGGTTGTGTATATTGTGGAAGATCTTTTCTGAATTGCCGGTATAGACGGGGAATGTCTTAAAATAAAAGAGCCCTTAACTCTTTCCCCGCCATTGACGAGATATCTCGTCAATTAAGAGAAAACGCTTCCCCGCCAATGACGAGATTTTCCGTCTTTCCGCAATGCCGCTATTATCCACCAGGTGGCGCCCTTCCGCAACTTTTTAAACCCGGAAGTATTGCCCTATGGCAAGCGCTGCATGTCCGTGTCTGTTTTAAAGATCGCTCTGAATGGAATCTCTATGAAAAGTTCGTCATAAAAATGGAATTATCTCTGCTTTTTGCTCAAAATATGGTGTTTTTGCAAAAACCTACCCATATTCAAAAGCTGATTACAAAAGAACCACTAAAGGTAGGATGAAACGTTTTTTTTGTTTGAAAGCAGAGGGTCTGTTCTTTCATTTGGTATATTGTATGTTTATTTATTTAAAGAAGAACATTTTCTGGAAGGCATTAAACTTTGGTGAAAATCATGAAAAACGTTGGCGCTGGCTGGCAACTTTTTTTAAAAATGCTGGCGATGAAAGAGTTAAACAGGGCCTCACATGCTACACAGACATGCATTGACAGATTACTTACACTTTCAGAAATAAAGGTACAAAAGTTTTCACTGGGACAGTACAATTTCAAAAAGGTACACCTTTGTTTCCAAAGTGTGCATATTAGTACTTCAGATGAACATATTGGCAGTTTCAAGATACGTATTGGCAGTTCAAAAATACACCACAGATCTTTATATGGTGTTGAACATGGCCATTTGTGGCTGCAATGAAAAATGCACTGCTTTTGTGTGTGTTTTTAAATGCAAAGAAAGCTTCTGTTTCCCTCCCTGTATGCAAAGTAGGGGGTAGAGCGAATACACGTGTGCTTTGGACTACATCCAAATATGTGTCTTTGGCAGAAGGTAGAACTACGCCACTACGTATGTAATTAATGTGACATAACATTAATAAGGGTTTCCCAACAACCTGTTTTGTGTGACTGTTGCGGTTTAAAGGAGATTACATAAAGAAGAAAATATTGATTTATATATAATAACAGGATGTTTCTGCACACACACTGGCAACTCATTTTCTGATAGAAAAACATTTAAAAGTGTATTTTTTTAGGTTAGGGGGGCTATAAAACCGGATAAACACGGATCCATGTATTGACACACACATCTTGCTTACTTAACTGTTTGCATTCACTTTAAAGGGACAGTAAGTATTATTTACCCCCATCTAGTGGTGAAACTGTATTTTGAATTCAAACGAATAGTGCTCTCTAGCGCCTCGCTTTTCCAAATGCTTGTTGCAATTATGATAGCCGTTATGTACTCAATGATCTCCTTGTCCGTTTCAGCTGGTTCACGTGTTCTGAATGAATACGCCTTGGTAGACTAGTGTTTTTTGTCCCTCTCTGCTATTATAGTTAATCAATAAGGTGGAACGACATGAAAGCCCCTTTGGACTTACCCATTCAATGCAAGTAAAGACAAGAAATTCTAAGCTTACCAAGAAAAGTCAGATCATTGGCAGAGGTCATTTGACACCAATGAGAATATATTTATGAATAAAGACATTGATTTTGATTAACAAAACACTTAAAATCCCACTTAGGGGCTAGTCACACCAAAATCGCTTTAAACGCTTGCAAATGCAAGGCGCGACGCACTGCCTTTTTTAAAAAAGAGCAGTGCGACGCAGCTTTTCATATTGCTAAGCAACCACCGAGTCAGCTGTCTCGTAAATCAAATATTGAAGCGTGATAGCTCTTTTGCTGTTTACTGTCATATTAGCAGAAACTTTAAAAAGAGGGCGCTTGCTCTGACCTTGTTTGAAGCTGAGAGGTGCACAAACACGCATGAGAAAGTAAGCGAGTGGAGTCCGGTTCTTCAAAGCAACTGTAAACTTCCCTCACCACAAAGTAAGGCCCGCCTCTCCCCTCATTCGATTGGACAATGGAAAGACGCGAATGACGTCGGGCGCTTCTTTTGCTCTCAGCGCTATATCAAAAATGCGTGTGCGGCAGGCGGCAAAAAACCGCAAGGCGCTTGCCGCGCATAAACAGCGCGCAAACGCGCCCTGCCCATATAATATCATTCAAAAAAAGGCGCCTGCAACTGCCATAAACGCTTTTGGTGTGACTGGCCCCTGACAGTCCCTTTAAGACATAACTTTTTTCTGTGTTTGCGTGCTTCTTGAAACTTGCGTCTTCCTGCGTGCGCTTATGAGTGTAATTTTAAACAATTTAACCACAAAAAGGCGCTAACGTAAGCAGTTTTCTGTACGCAACTCCAATCAGACGTGATCATCCCTATGACCTTCAAAGACCAAAAATCTTGATCTGTAAACTTTAGAGAGCTAAAGTATCTCATACTGTAGTCGATAAAAATACATTTGGTGACCTGGGGCCTCATTTATCAACATTGCGTAGAAAATGTTCTATATTTGTACCTACGAATGAAATTTAGAATGTGCCTAAGTACAAAAAAATCGGGATTTATCAAACGTGCGCACGTGGTTCGTACGCACATCAGTAAGTAATCCTTGATGATAAATCCCACTTGTTCTTAAGCACCATGCTCGTGCACGTTCATGGTCATTTGCATTCCGAAACGCCTCCAATGAACCATATATGGTGACAACACCTCCCGTTATAAGTCACGTGGATGTGCATTTTCCCTCACTGCAATAATGGCAAAGAGCGAAAAAAAGGAACTTTACAGACACAGAAATTGAGTTACTGGTGGATGAGTTTGAATCCAAATAACACATCCTGTTTGATTCACTTAGTCAATGAGGAGGAATGACTAACAAAAGAAAACAAATCTGCATGGGAATATGTTACCAGTGAGTTTAATTCCGTTGTGTATAAGAACACTTCTAGAAATAAAAAGGGGTTTGACATTAAATTATCAGCCAAAAAATAAAAAATAAAATAACGCGTCACAGCACACATTCGTGAAATCGGTGCTACTGGAGGAGGACAGACAACTGTCCACCTTGGACAGAACCAGCATCATTGGCGCGATCTTTGAAAACGCGCTACCGGCGGAATGGATTATTTGCCAAGTCTTCCAATAACGCAAGATAAGCTATTGCACTGTGTCAAGCATTTGTCGGAGACTTCATTTATACAAATCACATGTAGAGCTTTCACAGATACAGATACATATCACAAATAAATCATTATACTTATTTGCTGTTACCATACTGACATTAATCATTTTTAACACCTGCTTGTGGATAATAAATAGACACTTCTTTACTCACTGGAACAGGGTCCTGTGTAGTATGGCTATTCTACCACTAGATGCTCTGCGTACGCATACTCCGAGGTGTGCGTATATTTACACACATTTCTACGTATAAGTGCAATTTGATAAATTCCACACTTTGCGTAAAACTGTTCCTAGGCGCACTTTACGCACACTTCTGTGTGTACGCACGCTTGATAAATGAGGCCCCAGAGCACTAAAAACTTTGTGGAGTGACTGTTTATGCTTCATCTTCTCCTTAAAGTGCTGTTTGGTATCAGCCCTCTGTCTGTGTGTGTATGTGGGCGCATGTAAGTGCACACACAGGGACCCAGGTGGAAAAGAAGTACACTTTCATAGTGTACTTAAAGTGCTCTATTTTCGCACACTCATTTTGTACTTAATATACTAAAAATTCTTCTTTAGTACTTCTTTAGATAATCTTAAGAACATCTAAATGCACTTCACTGTGCTATTTTGAGACACCATAAATATGAACGTAAACATATCTTTGTATGAAAATTGGGTTCAAGTTTAATACAAGTGTTAAATAAATATTTTTTTTTAATACAGAGATAGTATGTTAAAAGTGGATTTAAGTTCATAATCATGGTGTCTCAAAATAGCACAAAGAAGTACACTTAGATAATCTTAAGAACATATTAAAAAGCACTAAATATGATTTTTTTGTATATTAAGTCCAAATTTGTGTGCAAAAATAGAGTACTTTAAGTATATTATGAAAGTGTACTTCTTTTTCACCTGGGGAGACGCATTACAGAAAGCAAGCAAACATAAAATCTATCTGTTCTTGACAGGACACATATAAAAAATTATCTTGAAATACCACAGTATTTTTTTATGTCTTAGGTGTATGTATAGATAAGAGGCAAAACCAGTCCTGTCTTTATCTTAAATAGACAGTAACCTCAATTAACCTACTTAATTCTGTGTCATTAATGTTAATCACACAACCGAAGACAAAAAAATCACTTCTGTAGCCCTACAAAGAATAATTATATTTAAAGTATATAACAAAGACATTGTTCTTATTCATTCTTCATTTGTTTATTTTAGGATGTTTCCCACCCCTTTTTTACTGATCCGAAAAATGATCCGATCCGTGCCTCAAAAAACGTAATGTGATCCGAAATGTGAGTTTTGTGATCCGTCACACCCCTAATGCGCACAAAAACAGCTCAATAACAGATCAAATCACAGAGTTGCATAGTATGCAATGAATCAGGAACAAATCTTAGAACTTAAACATAAGTTTAACAATTAACATAAATGTATCACAAATACGTAAAGATCATATATATATCATAAGTAGCAAACTTAGAAAAAGTTCAAGCACACATAATTTTTTAATGAAAACTATAAAAGAGATATAAAAGGCCTAGTGGGCATTAACTAAATAGAGTTACAAGTTTACTAAATATGAGTAATTTTGAGTCTGTTTACATGACGTTAGCCTAGTTTTTGTCAAGCCCTGAAACTTTAAAACTTAGCTGTTGTTTGGACAAATGGTTAGGGTTGGGGTTTAATTATGTTTCTGTAAGATGGAAAATTAAAATCAACAGAATCAAAGCAGTACTCAGCCAGCTCTCTGGTTTTAGATCAGGCAAAAAAACCATGCCTGCGTGATCTTTTCAGACTCGAAACACCAAGGATATAGTGAGAGCTTTTATTACATTTACATTTAGCAGACGCTTTTATCCAAAGTGACTTACAAAGTGATCATGAAACAATCAAGCGATTTGTCATAAGGAGGCAATAATACAAGAGGTGTTTATACCAAGTTACAAGTTTTCACAATTCCGAAACAATACCTGTCGAGAGAGAAAGAGAGTTAATAAGTTAGTTAGTAGTCTCAGCCTCAGATGACACACCCACAGAGTGTTGGCTAAACGTCTGATGTGTATTGTATACTTAACTGGAAACCCTGTCGAAGTCGTCTTCTGATTTGTTGAAATTAAACGAACTTCCGGGAGACGCGAGTGTCACTTTTTTGTCCCTCGGGAAACAAAGCTCTGTCATTCGTTCAAGGAAGAGAAGCAGTTGTTTAAATGGGTAATAATTATCGTGATCAGCTGATCGCTGCATTCTCAAAGTATGTGAAGTTCATGGCATAGACCAGGGTTTCTCAAAGTTTACATTCAAAGGTCCAAATCTGAATTATCATCATTTTCTTAGGTCCGGAAAAACTGGTTAATACAACAATTGTCAAGCATAGTAATAACTTTATGTAAAACATTTGTTTATATAACAAATCAACACAAATAGTTTGGAAAAAAGTTTTTTTTTATTAAAGTGCATTCATAACAAGTGTATTTTGCATTTAAAGTAAAAAAATGAATATAAACAAAAGAAGTATGCCAAAAGTTACCACGTGCAAAATACAGAGCAACCTAATAAGAGAAATGGCACAGTTTGTCTTCCATCAGATGCATAAACCGTGGCAAAAAAAGGAGTGGTTGGTAGGCGGAGACACTGACCAAAATTAGGGGTGCACCTATAAATTGGCTGATGATGCTTGCTATGCTTCTCAATGAATTACGATGAATTGCCGCTACATCCAAAAGCCAGAGGGCACTTCCGTGCAGAAACTCAATGGGCGCTGCAGACGAAGAACCAGACACACGCAGATATGACATGCAGCTCCAGGAAATGTCTTAAGGGTATATTTATATTGCTGTTCTTTAAACCTTTTCAGGTATTTTCATGATAATAAAGAAAATGTATAATGATTATGTTTGCAAGTGTTGCTTTTTCAAATGCATGTTTTAAATGACTCAAACCAACAGTGATTTCAGATTTATAAGGACTTACTGATCAAAAACCGTAGTACATGAAGTAGCTGTGCATAATGTCTGGGTGTAATGACTACAGCGTCACACAGGAAATTTATAAATAGCTTGTTTTATTTTCGGACCAGGAATACTTTTAAATCTAAAAAAAGAGAATGGTTTACAAGTTTAATATGCATTTGTAAAGTAGCAAATGCACACATTTAATCAATCACATAGAAATGAATGCAAACCCCTGGCATAGACTCTCTAAAAGACATCCAGGAGTTTTCTGTCTCTCGACTTGTTGCACGCCGGTCTGTAATTTTGGGGAGACTTCCAAGACCTGCAGTTTGGGGTTAGGGTATATTATGTTTCTTTAAAATTTACAATTTGCAATTTTTCTGAATTGCTAAAACACTTAACCCCAATCTCTGAACCAAATACATAGTGGCCTAAATGTAGTTCTAAACGTAGGTTCGGGAGGAGCCTAAACATTCAGGCCTGTCAATCATCATCATCATAGGCGTATAACTCAGCCTTTAGGCCTCCGTGTCCAGCTGTAATTGTTTCCGGCATCCCTCCTCCTCCCCATCTCCTCCTTCACTATTTCTTTCTTCCTCTTTGCAGTTCTGTTGCAGGGGGTTGAACTTGGGGCTCAAGCCCCAGCCTCAGGTTTGCTCTCTCTGAAGGTTAAGCTCAGGTACAGAGCTCCCTTTGATGACAGCAAGCCAAGTTCGTTTACCATTAATCATTAAGACCTGAATGCGCAGGCGAACTAGTGAAACCTGTTTGGCAAATCATTCACTCTTTTTGAAAAACTCTAAACACTCATTTTACACTGCAATGCACTTGTTTGTAAATGCTAAACACAGGCAGGCAAAAGTTGAACACATCAACAATACAGTGGTCATCAAGCAAACACAACAACTCACAATTGTACACACTTTTTTCTAATGTTATTTCTTCATCAATTGTATGGACTGGAAACAGTCTGAGAGGCAGATGGAGAGTATGAGGAAGAACAGGACACAAGAGATGACACAACGGGCAAACTTAGCAGTTGCTGCACTTTGCGGACATTTTACAAAATACAAGTGCTACTTAAAATACAGTTTTTGCCTATTGCTTACACACATTTTGCTAAATTTGGCTCATTGTGTCAAAACTCTACACACAAGCAAATAAGACACAACACTAGGAAATAAACCATTCACATCTATGTCAAATTGAAATGCCATCAAAACAATTATTTGTCAAAAGTCACTCTGATGACAAAATGATACGCACTTGTATCATATGAATACACTTTCAGATCAGCAGCAACACGCTAGTCTACTTTATATAAAAAAGTAGTATATTTTACAGAATGGTAAATACAGTTAAATCAAAAATAAAACAAATAATACACTACTGTAAACACAGAAAAACACAATTGTGCACAAGTGGGATTATGGATCCTGCTGTCTGTTGGGGTCTGGCCACAGGATCTCATCAACATCACAAGCACTGTCTTCTCTCGCTAAGCATCAGGGAAAATATCCCCTTGTGTGTCCATCCCTGGATACAGTAGACCTCACTTCAATGTCTCCTCAACTGTTCCATTGCCTGCAGAAGAGGCAAATGGGCATGTGGTTGGCAGTCATATACGTGCCATCTTCAAACAGAAAAATATCCTCTATATAGGATTAAGAAATGGCGAATAAGGGGACAAGTACAGAACCTCAAAGTGATCATGGTTGGTGAACCAGTCCTGGACCAGAGCAGCCCGATGGAAATTAACATTATCCCAGACAACAAACAAACCTGGGCTGCTCTGGTCCATCCTTTCCAACTGCATCATGAAGTGCATCTAGAAATGTGATAATGTGTTTTGCATTATTGCGACCGAGATTGGCATGATGGTGCAGTAGGCCTCAAAGGCTTATGGCAGAA
Source organism: Paramisgurnus dabryanus (assembly GCF_030506205.2). Classification (NCBI taxonomy): domain Eukaryota; kingdom Metazoa; phylum Chordata; class Actinopteri; order Cypriniformes; family Cobitidae; genus Paramisgurnus; species Paramisgurnus dabryanus. Next base: position 4,795,943 of record NC_133340.1, read on the forward strand.
CACAATGTGATATTTCCCCCGCAAAATTTTCCTTTGGCCAGTTATATTACATCCCTGTCATCTGATTTTGCTAAGGTTGAATCCAGCCTCATCAATGTAAATACATTCATGCGGCTGGGCAGCTCCATCCATGTCCAAGATTCTCTGTAACAAAAAAATACATATTGTGGATGGCTTAACTCAAAGCACACACTTACACTACTACATATACAGAACCGACCCACCCCAACACACAGGTACCTGTGTAGCTTTCTGAATGTATCTATGTGGTACTAATCCAGTGGTACATTTTCATCTGTTACTGTACTGCACCTATTCTTTATTGTGAATGTAAAGGACTGAAACACTTACCTGTACATACAGTATTCATGTTGAAGTTCTTTGACTCCGCCACTGTTCCTCTCAAATAGGACCCTGTACAATTGCTTCATTTTCATGTTGTGCTTTATCAAGATGTGTCTGATAGTTGTAATGCTTAAGGCTCCACCAGACGGGACGAATTTAAAATCGTCGGCCGATTTTCCAACTCTGAGAGACCCCACACACGGCGATAAAACATCGCGGGTCTAACAGTTTTGGTCGTACAGTTAGTGGTGCGCCGCCACATGGCAAAATCAACACATCACACACGAACCGATTTGACTCCCGAGCAGTCCCAGGTCAGACGGGAAATCTCGCAAAATCTCTCGAGATCAACCGTGATTTCAGAGTAAACAATCATGGCGGACGAAGAGGATGCTGTGGCGATAGTTTGCAGTTTGTTTTTATCCGAAAAAAACGTTCTCAAAAGAAAAGGCGATGGTCAAAGAAGGGGAGACAAGACAACGCGAGCTTGGACTATACTTGCTACATCATGATATGGAGGTGAGTTGTTGTGACCCGTGATTTTGTTTACATGACACCGGTACATCCTCGCTTCCTCGTCACCTCGCTTTCTGATTGGCTACACGTCACAGTCCACAGGCTGCATGCTCGTTTGTCCCCGGGAGACACCACACACGAGAAGAAATCGGGCCAAAAAAATCCAACATGTTGGATATCCCCGATTTGAGATCGGAGCGGTCCCGAGGTGCTTCCGAGTAGACGAGAGCAGTCTAAACACACCACACACGGCAAGAATATCTGATCAGTTTATTTTACGATTATCGGAGCATCCTTAAGATTGTCGGAAGGGGTGAATCGGGGCAAAAATCGGCCTAATTATCCTGCCGTGTGAACCAGGCATTACTCGCCTTATGTTGCTGAATACTTGCCTATCTGCAAGTATTTGTTGCTATAGATGGTGGAGAAGGATTGTATTGTTTGCTCTGACTAGGTTCACTATGGCAAGTTCCTGCTGTTGGGTGAACCGGCGCTGGTGTCCATCCCCAGTAGGTCTTCTAGCCATTCTGTTGAAAAATGCAATCACAAATAGTTTTGTATACTGAACTTTACTGTATTTACAATAGACAGTACTGAAACATCTCAACACGTTATCACGGGTTCACAAAACTAAAACTTTTGTTGGAAAAGGAGCATTATCCACCCTGAAATACAATACATGTGATACAGTAACGTGATATGGTACAGTACTGTAAATACTTTAGATCAGTGGTTCCCAACATTTTTAGCCCTAAGTACCCTCTTCTTTAAACCTAAACAAAAGTTGTGTTTTAAAGACAAATAATTGGTCATATTAATTAATTAATACATTTTAAACATCAAGATCTCCATGAACTGAACTGAACTGAGTCTGTCAGACAAAAGAGACATACAAAATGTGCAGGGCAGTGGGCCTCCAGGAATAACGTTAAGAACCACTGCTTTAGAGCATGCTCAGTAATAAAAGCCAGCTGGAAAACTTCTGGTGAACCGTCACTCATCTGTGTGGTGGTATTTTAAATATACTGAAGTAGCTTTAACATCATCAATAGTGTATTACTTCATAATCTTATTAGTTAAATAGTAATTCCAAGACTTAATTTATTTGTTCAAACATAATAATTAATTAAAAGAAGTTTACATTTTCACCAACATAAGTTACAACAGCTGAGCACTTATGTGTCTCTCAGTGTTTCTCCTCAGTAAATTTCATTTCAACCATTAATTTTAACATTTTTGAAGGCAGTTTAGAATGACATTCTGTATTTGACAATTCACCAGAAATTCCTGAGCTGGCTTAACATAAACCAGGAAGTTACCCTGCATATAGTCAGTTGTCAGTTTGGCCAGAAAAAGCTGAAGGTCTGTCTACCCTGCTGAAAAAAACAGCATACCAGCAAGACCAGCATATGTTGTGTTTTGGTGCTGGTTTGCTAGTGAACACCAGCTAAACCAGCATCAAACCAGCATCAGCACCAGCATTAGCACCAGCTAAACCAGCACCAAACCAGCATTAGCACCAGCTAAACCAGCATTAGCACCAGCATCCCATGCTGATCATACCAGCATATGTTGTGTTTTGGTGCTGGTATGCTGTGACCACCAGCTAAACCAGCATAGACCAGCATAATTCCCATGCTGGTCCATGCTGGTTTGATGCTGTTTTTTTTCAGCAGGGTACGTGAGACTACCACAGAGTTCACTGCAGCCACCTGCCACAACCCATGATGGCCACCAGTATTCCTGAACCTGTTTCCAAGACGGCCGCCACCATGTCTGAACCTGTTCCCAAGATGGCTGCGCCAAGTCTGAACCTGTTCCCAAGAGGACGACCACCACATCTGAACCTGTTTCCAAGATGGCCGCCGCCACATCTGAACCTGTTCCCAAGATGGCTGCCGCCAAGTCTGAACCGGGGATGCTTCTCAACTCTTATTTGTGCATTCTCATTTCCTTTTCTTGCTTACTTTCCTTGCGTCTTAGCTCCACCTTTTTAGGATGCAAGCGAGGACGGAGGAGACAAAGTATTAAGTGAAATGATATCACGTCTAAACCTGTTCCCAAGATGGCACCACCAAGTCTGAAACTGTTTCCAATATGGCCGCCACCACGTCTAAACCTTTCCCAAGATAGCTGGCCCCACATTTTACCCGGATCCCTAATTGGCTGCTGCCCATCTGAACCTGTTCCCAAGATGGCCGTCGCCACTACTAAACCTGTTCCCAAGATAGCCACCGCCACGTCTGAACCTGTTCCCAAGATGGCTGCCACCAAGTCTGAACCTGTTCCAAAGAGGGCGACCACCACGTCTGAACCTGTTTCCAATAAGGCCACCGCCACGTCTGAACTTGTTCCCAAGATAGCTCGCCCCACATTTGACCCGGTTCCCTAATTGGCCGCTGCCCATCTGAACCTGTTCCCAAGATAGCCACCGCCATGTCTGAACCTGTTGCCAAGATGACTGCCGCCACACCTGAACCTGTTCCCATGATGGCTGCCACCACTTCTGAACCTGTTCCCAAGATGGCCACTGCCGTGTCTGAACCTGTTCTCAAGATGGCTGCCACCACGCTAAGGCTCACAGCCAAGATGGCCACCGCCATGCCATGACTCTTAAATATTTTCGGGGGAGGGTAAAAAGAGATAAGGCCGAAAGCACATTGCAGTGTGTCCAATCCACTGCATGGACTTGTGTTAAGTACATTTGTTGTTTGGTGAGCACCTGGAGTTGCCTGTGGGGGGGTTATGTAAGGGTTTTGTCTTGTCCTGTCATTTTCATGTCTTAAATTTTGAAAATGTCACTGCCATGTTTGTCTCTTGTTTCATGTGTCTTGTCCTTATTGGCTCCACTGTATTATGTGTCATGTTCCAATTGGTTCCTTGCCCCTATATAAGCCCTGTTGTTACCATTGTTCTTTGTTAATTATTGTTGCTTGTAATGTGTAGCTGCCATGTCTTGATCATTGTCTTGTTCATTATCAGGTCATGCCATGGATTCATGTTTATAGTTTTGTTTAAATAAAGTATCTGCATTTAGATTCTGAAGACTGCATGAGTCGCTAGACAACAATGCCTTCTGCCACTGACAACAGCGGCAACACTTAATATAATTTCAGAAACAACATATTCCAAAGCCAGATCGCCTCTTTCACAAATTAATGATATGAATGACATGGAGGAAAAATATTGTAGGCATAATGCCGACTATAAATTGAGGGAACCAAACAGTACATTTTGTACGCCCACCAATGAATTTCAAAATCTAGAGCAAAACTTTAAGTCTTCAATTGTGCAGGCAGTAACGTGGAGAAGGCTCGAAGATCTGTCTTTTGATGCGATCCCCCGGTTCAAACCATCTTCTGCCGAGCTCGTATACTATATCACATGGAAAGACTTTTTTTCATATTTTTTTTTTCAAAAAATGGAAGAAGGACATAACGAGTGTTTATTAAGAATAAAAGTATTATTTGGTTAGGGTTTGGGGTCAGTGAAGAGAGGCCTTTCATTCCCTCAATAATGCAGCATACATTTAATAGTTTTATTAAATATAATCATGAACCCTCTATGTTAATTATTGCTTCTTGTTATTGTACAAAAATTATTTATTTTTATAGTGAAAAAAGGTAGAATTTCAAAGTTATATCACATTTTGACAGAACTGTAAAATTCAATAAAAATGCATGCATGGACACCTCATATACATTTTGCCTGTGTCTAAACTTCTGTTCAAAACAGAAAAATGTAACTTAGTTAACTTATGCAGCATGTACAATAAAACACTTAATAAACAGTAATGCCAAGTATCATAAAACATTTACAATACGTGAAGATCAAATTTCCATTACACATGAAATCCATTTAGACCTCAAAATGCTGCCACAACAAGCACAGAAAATGTAAAACTCACATGATCATCATGAATGACCATTCTTGTCACATTACTTGGTTACAAATGCCCATCCTTACTTCATTTCTCAGCATGTACAAGGGACCAAAAATTTTCAAATTGGCAATTGTTGGCTCAAATCTAGAAATTAAACGGGTGGAAAAGGTCAAAAGGAAGTTGATACTGTCACACTCACAATGATTTGCTAACTTTTTTCATTTGGCCTGGCTCCACTTTCCTGACTCCATCTAAAAAATATATGAGCCTATAAAAAATTTCAATAAAAACAAATGGTTCCTTTACTCCTCAAATCTAACTACTATGTACCTTACTAAATAGACTATTAAGACAAATCTTTTTTCAGCAGGTCCTTGATTTCTAAGTATCATGGAAAAAGAAAAACTTTCCTCATCATGTGTAAGTGAAACTTTATGTATTTGTACTTGTATTTATACCATATTTATTATATAAATTCAAAACAATGTTTTTGTACAATTTTTAACATATGGCTAAATGTAGGAAAATATTTTAAAGAAGGTCTGAAAGACCTAGCCAACTGAAACTGAATAAGTGAACTTTTCATTAAATACAAATGAAATGTATAAATACTATTATATAAAATTTAATCATTGTTATTTTTCACATAGTATGTATATGGTGGACTTTGTGTGAAGGAACAAATGCAACCACAACAAGCGCTCCATCAACATCATCAAAAACCATAACTGATGCTCCAACGACTAAAAATGATGCTCCAACAACCACAACTGATACTCCAAAAACAAAAACTGTTGCTTCAACAACCACAACTGATTCTTCAACAACAGTTGCTCCAACGACCACAACTGTTGCACCAACGACCACAAATGTTGCCCAAATAACCACATCTGTTGACCCAATTTCCAGAACCATTCCTTCAACAACCACAACAGTTCCTCCAACAACCACAACAGTTGATCAAACAACCACCACAGTTGCTCAAACCACCACATCTGTTGATCCAACGACCACAACTGTTGCTCCAACCACCACAACTGTCGATCAAACAACCACAACTGTTGGTCCAACGACCACAATTGTTGTTCCAACAACCACAACCGTTGCTCAAACTACCACAACAGTTCCTCCAACAATCACAACAGTTCCTCCAACAACCACAACAGATCCTCCAACAACCACAACAGTTGCTCAAACAACCACCACAGTTGCTCAAAGGACCACAACTGTTGCTCCAACGACCACATCTATTGCTCCAAAGACCACAACAGTTCCTCCAACAACCACAAAAGCTGGTCCAACGACTTTAACTGTTGCTCCAACGACCACAAATGTTGCTCCAATTATCACAACCTTTCCTTCAACAACCACAACAGTTTCTCCAACAACCACAACAGTTAATCAAACAACCACCACAGTTGCTCAAACGACCACAACTGTTGCACCAACGACCACAACTGTTGCACAGACGACCACAACTGTTGCACCGACGACCACAACTATTGCTCCAATGACCACAACTGTTGCTCCAACAACCACAACAGTTGCTCAAACAACCACCACAGTTGCTCAAAGGACCACAACTGTTGCTCCAAGGACCACAACTGTTGCTCCAACGACCACATCTAATGCTCCAAAGACCACAACAGTTCCTCCAACAACCACAACAGCTGGTCCAACAACCACATCTGTTGCTCCAACGACCACAACAGTTCCTCCAACAACCACAACAGCTGCTCCAACAACCACAACTGCTGCTTCAACGACCACAACTGTTGCTCCAACAACCACAACAGTTCTTCCAACGACTACCACAGTTGCTCCAACGACCACAACTGTTGCTCCAACCACAACAACTGATGCTCCAACAACCACAACTGCTGCTCCAACAACTATAACTGTTGCTTCAACCACAACAACTGCAGCTCCAACAACCACAACTGCTGCTCCAATGACCACAACTGTTGTTCCAACAACCACAACAGTTCTTCCAACGACTACCACAGTTGCTCCAACAACCACAACTGTTGCTCCAACGATGACAACAGTTCCTCCAACAGCTACCACAGTTGCTCCAACAACCACAACTGTTGCTCCAACGATGACAACAGTTCCTCCAACAGCTACCACAGTTGCTCCAACAACCACAACTGTTGCTCCAACGATGACAACAGTTCCTCCAACAACTACCACAGTTGCTCCAACAACCACAACTGTTGCTCCTACGACCACAAAATTTGCTCCAACGACTACCACAGTTGCTCCAATAACCACAACTGTTGCTTTAACGACCACAACAGTTCCTCCAACAACTACCACAGTTGCTCCAACAACCACAACTGTTGCTCCAACCACAACAACTGCTGCTCCAACAACCACAACTGTTGCTCCAACGACCACAACAGTTCCTCCAACGACTACCACAGTTGCTCCAACAACCACAACTGTTGCTCCAACGACCACAACAGTTCCTCCAACCACAACAACTGCTGCTCCAACAACCACAACTGTTGCTCCAACAACCACAAAAATTCTTCCAACGACTACCACAGTTGCTCCAACAACAACAACTGTTGCTCCAACCACAACAACTGCTGCTCCAACAACCACAACTGTTGCTCAAACAACCACAACAGTTCTTCCAACAACTACCACAGTTGCTCCAACAACCACAACTGTTGCTCCAACGACTACAACAGTTCCTCAAACAACTTCCACAGTTGCTCCAACGACGACAACTGCTGCTCAAACAACCACAACTGTTGCTCCAACCACTACAACTGTAGCTCCAACAACTACAACTGCTGCTCCAACAACCACAACTGCTCCTCCAACAACCACAGCAGTTCCTCCAACAACTACCACAGTTGCTCCAACAACCACAACAGTTCTTCCAACGACTACCACAGTTTCTCCAACAACCACAACTGTTGCTCCAACGATGACAACAGTTCCTCCAACAACTACCACAGTTGCTCCAACAACCACAACTGTTGCTCCAACGATGACAACAGTTCCTCCAACAACTACCACAGTTGCTCCAACAACCACAACTGTTGCTCCAACGACCACAACAGTTCCTCCAACAACTACCACAGTTGCTCCAACGACCACAACTGTTGCTCCAACGACCACAACTGTTGCTCCAACAACCACCATAGTTCCTCCAACGACTACAACTGTTGCTCCAACAACTACCACAGTTGGTCCAACGACCACAACTGCGGCTCAAATAACCACAACTGTTGCTCCAACCACTACAACTGTAGCTACAACCACAACAACTGTAGCTCAAACAACCACAACGGTTGCTCCAACGACCACAACAGTTCCTTCAACAACTACCACAGTTGCTCCAACAACCACAACTGTTGCTCCAACGACAACAACTGCTGCTCCAACATCCACAACTGTTGCTCCAACATCCACAACTGTTGCTCCAACGACCACAACAGTTCTTCCAACGACTACCACAGTTGCTCCAACAACCACAACTGTTGCTCCAACGATGACAACAGTTCCTCCAACAACTACCACAGTTCCTCCAACAACCACAACTGTTGCTCCAACGACTACAACTGTTGCTCCAACAACTACCACAGTTGGTCCAACGACCACAACTACCGCTCAAATAACCACAACTGTTGTTCCAACCACGACAACTGTAGCTCCAACCACGACAACTGTAGATCAAACAACCACAACTGTTGCTCCAAAGACCACAACAGTTCCTTCAACAACTACCAAAGTTGCTCCAACAACCACAACAGTTCCTCAAACAACTTCCACAGTTGCTCCAACGACGACAACTGCTGCTCAAACAACCACAACTGTTGCTCCAACCACTACAACTGTAGCTCCAACAACTACAACTGCTGCTCCAACAACCACAACTGCTCCTCCAACAACCACAGCAGTTCCTCCAACAACTACCACAGTTGCTCCAACAACCACAACTGTTGCTCCAACGACTACAACTGTTGCTCCAACAACTACCACAGTTGGTCCAACGACCACAACTACCGCTCAAATAACCACAACTGTTGTTCCAACCACGACAACTGTAGCTCCAACCACGACAACTGTAGATCAAACAACCACAACTGTTGCTCCAAAGACCACAACAGTTCCTTCAACAACTACCAAAGTTGCTCCAACAACTACAACAGTTCCTCAAACAATTTCCACAGTTGCTCCAACGACGACAACTGCTGCTCAAACAACCACAACTGTTGCTCCAACCACTACAACTGTAGCTCCAACAACTACAACTGCTGCTCCAACAACCACAACTGCTCCTCCAACAACCACAGCAGTTCCTCCAACAACTACCACAGTTGCTCCAACAACCACAACAGTTCTTCCAACGACTACCACAGTTTCTCCAACAACCACAACTGTTGCTCCAACGATGACAACAGTTCCTCCAACAACTACCACAGTTGCTCCAACAACCACAAATGTTGCTCCAACGATGACAACAGTTCCTCCAACAACTACCACAGTTGCTCCAACAACCACAACTGTTGCTCCAACGACCACAACAGTTCCTCCAACAACTACCACAGTTGCTCCAACGACCACAACTGTTGCTCCAACAACCACCATAGTTCCTCCAACGACTACAACTGTTGCTCCAACAACTACCACAGTTGGTCCAACGACCACAACTGCGGCTCAAATAACCACAACTGTTGCTCCAACCACTACAACTGTAGCTACAACCACAACAACTGTAGCTCAAACAACCACAACGGTTGCTCCAACGACCACAACAGTTCCTTCAACAACTACCACAGTTGCTCCAACAACCACAACTGTTGCTCCAACGACAACAACTGCTGCTCCAACATCCACAACTGTTGCTCCAACATCCACAACTGTTGCTCCAACGACCACAACAGTTCTTCCAACGACTACCACAGTTGCTCCAACAACCACAACTGTTGCTCCAACGATGACAACAGTTCCTCCAACAACTACCACAGTTCCTCCAACAACCACAACTGTTGCTCCAACGACTACAACTGTTGCTCCAACAACTACCACAGTTGGTCCAACGACCACAACTACCGCTCAAATAACCACAACTGTTGTTCCAACCACGACAACTGTAGCTCCAACCACGACAACTGTAGATCAAACAACCACAACTGTTGCTCCAAAGACCACAACAGTTCCTTCAACAACTACCAAAGTTGCTCCAACAACCACAACTATTGCTCCAACGACCACAACAGATTCTCCAACAACTACCACAATTGCTCCAACAACCACAACTGTTGCTCCAACCACAACAATTGCTGCTCCAACAACCACAACTGCTTCTCCAACAACCACAACTGTTGCTCCAACGACCACAGCAGTTCCTCCAACAACTACCACAGTTGCTCCAACAACGACAACTGTTGCTCCAACAACCACAGCAGTTCCTCCAACAACTACCACAGTTGCTCCAATGACGACAACTGCGGCTCAAACGACCACAACTGTTGCTCCAACAACCACTACAACTGTAGCTCCAACAACTACAACTGCTGCTCCAACAACCACAACTGCTGCTCCAACAACCACAACTATTGCTCCAACGACCACAACAGTTCCTCCAACAACTACCACAGTTGCTCCAACAATCACAACTGTTGCTCCAACAACCACAACAGTTTCTCCAACAACTACCACAGTTGCTCCAATGACGACAACTGCGGCTCAAACGACCACAACTGTTGCTCCAACTACTACAACTGTAGCTCCAACAACAACAACTGCTGCTCCAACAACCACAACTGTTGCTCCAACAATCACAACTGTTGCTCCAACGACCACAACAGTTCCTCCAACGACCACAACAGTTCCTCCAACAACTACCAGAGTTGCTCCAACAACCAAAACTGTTGCTCCAACCACCACAACAGTTCCTCCAACAACTTCCACAGTTGCTCCAACAACCACAACTATTGCTCCAACGACCACAACAATTCTCCCAACAACTACCACAGTTGCTCCAACAACCACAACTGTTGCTCCAATGACCACAACAGTTCCTCCAACAACTACCACAGTTGCTCCAACAACCACAACTGTTGCTCCAACCACGACAACAGTTTCTCCAACAACTACCACAGTTCCTTCAACAACTACCACAGTTCCTTCAACAACTACCACAGTTGCTCCAACAACCACAACTATTGCTCCAACGACCACAACAGTTCCTCCAACAACTACCACAGGTACTCCAACAACCACAACTGTTGCTCCAACCACAACAACTGCTGCTCCAACAACCACATCTGCTGCTCCAACGACAACAACAGTTCCTCCAACAACTACCACAGGTACTCCAACGACCACAACAGTTCCTTCAACCACAACAACTGCTGCTCCAACAACCACAACTGTTGCTCCAACCACAACAACTGCTGCTTCAACAACCACAACTGCTGCTCCAACGACCACAACTGTTGTTCCAACAACCACAACAATTCTTCCAACGACTACCACAGTTGCTTCAACAACCACAACTGTTGCTCCAACAACCACAACAGTTCCTCCAACAACTAACACAGTTGCTCCAACCACAACAACTGCTGCTCCAACAACCACAACTGCTGCTCCAATGACCACAACTGTTGCTCCAACAACCACAACAGTTCTTCCAACGACTACCACAGTTGCTCCAACAACCACAATTGTTGCTCCAACGACCACAACAGTTCCTCCAACCACAACAACTGCTGCTCCAACAACCACAACTGCTGCCCCAACGACCACAACTGTTGCTCCAACAACCACAACAGTTTTTCCAACGACTACCACAGTTGTTCCAACAACCACAACAGTTCTTCCAACGACTACCACAGTTGCTCCAACAACCACAACTGTTGCTCCAACGACTACAACAGTTCCTCCAACCACAACAACTGCTGCTCCAACAACCACAACTGCTGCTCCAACGACCACAACTGTTGCTCCAACAACCACAACAGTTTTTCCAACGACTACCACAGTTGCTCCAACAACCACAACAGTTCTTCCAACGACTACCACAGTTGCTCCAACAACCACAACTGTTGCTCCAACAACTACAACAGTTCCTTCAAAAACTACCACAGTTGCTCCAACAACCACAACTGTTGCTCCAACGACCACAAAAGTTCATCCAACAACTACCACAGTTGCTCCAACAGCCAAAACTATTGCTTCAACGACCACAACAATTCTTCCAACAATTACCACAGTTGCTCCAAAAACCACAACTGTTGCTCCAACGACCACAACAGTTCCTCCAACAACTACCACAGTTGCTCCAACAACTACCACAGTTCCTTCAACAACTACCACAGGTACTCCAACAACCACAACTGTTGCTCCAACCACAACAACTGCTGCTCCAACAACCACAACTGCTGCTCCAACAACCACAACAGTTCTTCCAACGACTACCACAATTGCTCCAACAACCACAACTGTTGCTCCTACGACCACAACAGTTCCTTCAACATCTACCACAGTTGCTCCAACAACCACAACTGTTGCTCCAACCACAACAACTGCTGCTCCAACAACCACAACTGTTGCTCCAACGACAACAACTGTTGCTCCAACAACCACAACAGTTGCTCCAACAACTACAACTGTTGCTCCAACGACCACAACAGTTCCTTCAACCACAACAACTGCTGCTCCAACAACCACAACTGCTGTTCCAACGACCACAACTGTTGCTCCAACAACCACAACAGTTCTTCCAACGACCACCACAGTTGCTCCAACAACCACAACTGTTGCTCCAACCACAACAACTGCTGCTTTAACAACCACAACTGCTGCTCCAACAACCACAACAATTCTTCCAACGACTACCACAGTTGCTTCAACAACCACAACTGTTGCTCCAACAACCGCAACAGTTCCTCCAACAACTACCACAGTTGCTCCAACCACAACAACTGCTACTCCAACAACCACAACTGCTGCTCCAACGACCACAACTGTTGCTCCAACAACCACAACAGTTCTTCCAACGACTACCACAGTTGCTCCAACAACCACAACAGTTCTTCCAACGACTACCACAGTTGCTCCAACAACCACAACTGTTGCTCCAACCACAACAACTGCTACTCCAACAACCACAACTGCTGCTCCAACGACCACAACTGTTGCTCCAACAACCACAACAGTTCTTCCAACGACTACCACAGTTGCTCCAACAACCACAACAGTTCTTCCAACGACTACCACAGTTGCTCCAACAACCACAACTGTTGCTCCAACCACAACAACTGCTGCTTCAACAACCACAACTGCTGCTCCAACGACCACAACTGTTGCTCCAACAACCACAACAACTCTTCCAACGACTACCACAGTTGCTTCAACAACCACAACTGTTGCTCCAACAACCACAACAGTTCCTCCAACAACTACCACAGTTGCTCCAACCACAACAACTGCTGCTCCAACAACCACAACTGCTGCTCCAACGACCACAACTGTTGCTCCATCAACCACAACAGTTCTTCCAACAACTACCACAGTTGCTCCAACAACCACAACTGTTGCTCCAACGACCACAACAGTTACTCCAACCACAACAACTGCTGCTCCAACAACCACAACTGCTGCTCCAACGACCACAACTGTTGCTCCAACAACCACAACAGTTTTTCCAACGACTACCACAGTTGTTCCAACAACCACAACAGTTCTTCCAACGACTACCACAGTTGCTCCAACAACCACAACTGTTGCTCCAACGACCACAACAGTTACTCCAACCACAACAACTGCTGCTCCAACAACCACAACTGCTGCTCCAACGACCACAACTGTTGCTCCAACAACCACAACAGTTTTTCCAACGACGACCACAGTTGTTCCAACAACCACAACAGTTCTTCCAACGACTACCACAGTTGCTCCAACAACCACAACAGTTCTTCCAACGACTACCACAGTTGCTCCAACAACCACAACTGTTGCTCCAAACACAACAACTGCTGCTTCAACAACCACAACTGCTGCTCCAACGACCACAACTGTTGCTCCAACAACCACAACAATTCTTCCAACGACTACCACAGTTGCTTCAACAACCACAACTGTTGCTCCAACAACCACAACAGTTCCTCCAACAACTACCACAGTTGCTCCAACCACAACAACTGCTGCTCCAACAACCACAACTGCTGCTCCAACGACCACAACTGTTGCTCCAACAACCACAACAGTTCTTCCAACGACTACCACAGTTGCTCCAACAACCACAACTGTTGCTCCAACGACCACAACAGTTACTCCAACCACAACAACTGCTGCTCCAACAACCACAACTGCTGCTCCAACGACCACAACTGTTGCTCCAACAACCACAACAGTTTTTCCAACGACTACCACAGTTGCTCCAACAACCACAACTGTTGCTCCAACGACTACAACAGTTCCTCCAACCACAACAACTGCTGCTCCAACAACCACAAGTGCTGCTCCAACAACCACAACTGTTGCTCCAACAACCACAACAGTTTTTCCAACGACTACCACAGTTGCTCCAACAACCACAACAGTTCTTCCAACGACTACCACAGTTGCTCCAACAACCACAACTGTTGCTCCAACGACTACAACAGTTCTTTCAACAACTACCACAGTTTCTCCAACAACCACAACTATTGCTCCAACGACCACAACAATTCTTCCAACAATTACCACAGTTGCTCCAAAAACCACAACTGCTGCTCAAACAACCACAACTGCTGCTCCAACAACCACAACTGTTGCTCCAACCACAACAACTGCTGCTCCAACGACCACAACTGTTGCTCCAACAACCACAACAGTTCTTCCAACGACTACCACAGTTGCTCCAACAACCACAACTGTTGCTCCAACGACCACAACAGTTACTCCAACCACAACAACTGCTGCTCCAACAACCACAACTGCTGCTCCAACGACCACAACTGTTGCTCCAACAACCACAACAGTTTTTCCAACGACTACCACAGTTGCTCCAACAACCACAACTGTTGCTCCAACGACTACAACAGTTCCTCCAACCACAACAACTGCTGCTCCAACAACCACAACTGCTGCTCCAACAACCACAACTGTTGCTCCAACAACCACAACAGTTTTTCCAACGACTACCACAGTTGCTCCAACAACCAGAACAGTTCTTCCAACGACTACCACAGTTGCTCCAACAACCACAACTGTTGCTCCAACGACTACAACAGTTCTTTCAACAACTACCACAGTTGCTCCAACAACCACAACTGTTGCTCCAACGACCACAAAAGTTCCTCCAACAACTATCACAGTTGCTCCAACAACCACAACTATTGCTCCAACGACCACAACAATTCTTCCAACAATTACCACAGTTGCTCCAAAAACCACAACTGCTGCTCAAACAACCACAACTGCTGCTCCAACAACCACAACTGTTGCTCCAACCACAACAACTGATGCTCCAACAACCACAACTTCTTCTCCAACAACCACAACTGTTGTTCCAACGACCACAACAGTTCCCCCAACAACTACCACAGTTGCTTCAATGACCACAACAACTGCTGCTCCAAAAACCACAACTGCTGCTCCAACAACCACAACTGTTGCTCCAACAACCACCATAGTTCCTCCAACGACCACAACTGTTGCTCCAACAACCACAACAGTTCTTCCAACGACTACCACAGTTGCTCCAACAACCACAACTGTTGCTCCAACCACAACTGTTGCTCCAACCACAACAACTGCTGCTCCAACAACCACCACTGCTGCTCCAACGACCACAACTGTTGCTCCAACAACCACAACTGATGCTCCAACAACCACAACAGTTCCTCCAACAACTACCGCAGATGCTCCAAGAACCACAACTGTTGCTCCAACCACCACAACAGTTCCTCCAACAACTACCACAGTTGCTCCAACAACCACAACTGTTGCTCCAACGACCACAACAGTTCCTCCAACAACCACAACTGCTGCTCCAACGCCCACAACTGTTGCTCCAACAACCACAACAGTTCTTCTAACGACTACCACAGTTGCTCCAACAACCACAACTGTTGCTCCAACGACTAGAATAGTTCCTCCAACAACTTCCACAGTTGCTCCAACGACGACAACTGCGGCTCAAACAACCACAACTGTTGCTCCAACCACTACAACTGTAGCTCCAACAACAACAACTGCTGCTCCAATTACCACAACTGCTGCTCCAACAACCACAACTGTTGCTCCAACGACCACAACAGTTCCTCCAACAACTACCACAGTTGCTCCAATTACCACAACTATTGCTCCAAAAACCACAACAGTTCCTCCAACAACTACCACAGTTGCTCCAACAACCACAACTGTTGCTCCAACCACCACAACAGTTCCTCCAACAACTACCACAGTTGCTCCAACAACCACAACTGTTGCTCTAACAACCACAACAGTTCCTCCAACAACTACCACAGTTGCTCCAACAACCACAACTGTTGCTCCAACCACCACAACAGTTCCTCCAACAACTACCACAGTTGCTCCAACAACCATAACTGTTGCTCCAACCACCACAACAGTTCCTCCAACAACTACCACAATTGCTCCAACGACCACAACAGTTTCTCCAAAAACCACAGTTGGTCCAACAACCACAACTATTGCTCCAACGACCACAACAATTCTTCCAACAACTCCCACAGTTCCTCCAACAACTACCACAGTTGCTCCAACAACCACAACTGTTGCTCCAACCACCACAACAGTTCCTCCAACAACTACCACAATTGCTCCAACGACCACAACAGTTTCTCCAAAAACCACAGTTGGTCCAACAACCACAACTATTGCTCCAACGACCACAACAATTCTTCCAACAACTCCCACAGTTACTCCAACAACCACAACTGTTGCTTCAATGACCACAACAATTCTTCCAACAACTACCACAGTTGCTCCAACAACCACAACTGTTGCTCCAACAACCACAACTGCTGCTCCAACAACCACAACAGTTCTTCCAACGACTACCACAGTTGCTCCAACAACCACAACTATTGCTCCAACGACCACAACAGTTCCTCCAACAACTACCACAGGTACTCCAACAACCACAACTATTGCTCCAACGACCACAACAGTTCCTCCAACAACTACCACAGGTACTCCAACAACCACAACTGTTGCTCCAACCACAACAACTGCTGCTCCAACAACCACAACTGCTGCTCCAACAACCACAACAGTTCTTCCAACGACTACCACAGTTGCTCCAACAACCACAACTGTTGCTCCTACGACCACAACAGTTCCTTCAACATCTACCACAGTTGCTCCAACAACCACAACTGTTGCTCCAACCACAACAACTGCTGCTCCAACAACCACAACTGTTGCTCCAACGACAACAACTGTTGCTCCAACAACCACAACAGTTGCTCCAACAACCACAACTGTTGCTCCAACGACCACAACAGTTCCTTCAACCACAACAACTGCTGCTCCAACAACCACAACTGTTGCTCCAACAAACACAACAGTTCTTCCAACGACTACCACAACTGTTGCTCCAACCACAACAACTGCTGCTTCAACAACCACAACTGCTGCTCCAACGACCACAACTGTTGCTCCAACAACCATAACAATTCTTACAACGACTACCACAATTGCTTCAACAACCACAACTGTTGCTCCAACAACCACAACAGTTCCTCCAACGACTACCACAGTTGCTCCAACCACAACAACTGCTGCTCCAACAACCACAACTGCTGCTCCAACGACCACAACTGTTGCTCCAACGACTACAACAGTTCCTCCAACCACAACAACTGCTGCTCCAACAACCACAACTGCTGCTCCAACCACAACAACTGCTGCTCCAACAACCACAACTGCTGCTCCAACAACCACAACAGTTCTTCCAACGACTACCACAGTTGCTCCAACAACCACAACTGTTGCTCCAATGACTACAACTGTTGCTCCAACCACAACTGCTGCTCTAACAACTACAACTTCTTCTCCAACAACCACAACTGTTGCTCCAACAACCACAACAATTCTTCCAACGACTACCACAGTTGCTTTAACAACCACAATTGTTGCTCCAACAACCACAACAGTTCCTCCAACAACTACCACAGTTGCTCCAACCACAACAACTTCTGCTCCAACAACCACAACTGCTGCTCCAACAACAACAACTGCTGCTCCAACGACCACAACTGTTGCTCCAACAACCACAACAGTTTTTCCAACGACTACCACAGTTGCTCCAACAACCACAACTGTTGCTCCAACGACCACAACAGTTCCTCCAACCACAACAACTGCTGCTCCAACAACCACAACTGCTGCTTCAACGACCACAACTGTTGCTCCAACAACCACAACAGTTTTTCCAACGACTACCACAGTTGCTCCAACAACCACAACAGTTCTTCCAACGACTACCACAGTTGCTCCAACAACCACAACTTTTGCTACAACGACTACAACAGTTCTTTCAACAACTACCACAGTTGCTCCAAAAACTACAACTGTTGCTCCAACGACCACAAAAGTTCCTCCAACAACTACCACAGTTGCTCCAACAACCACAACTATTGCTCCAACGACCACAACAATTCTTCCAACAATTACCACAGTTGCCCCAAAAACCACAACTGTTGCTCCAACAACCACAACAATTCTTCCAACGACTACCACAGTTGCTTTAACAACCACAATTGTTGCTCCAACAACCACAACAGTTCCTCCAACAACTACCACAGTTGCTCCAACCACAACAACTTCTGCTCCAACAACCACAACTGCTGCTCCAACAACCACAACTGCTGCTCCAACGACCACAACTGTTGCTCCAACAACCACAACAGTTTTTCCAACGACTACCACAGTTGCTCCAACAACCACAACTGTTGCTCCAACGACAACAACAGTTCCTCCAACCACAACAACTGCTGCTCCAACAACCACAACTGCTGCTCCAACGACCACAACTGTTGCTCCAACAACCACAACAGTTTTTCCAACGACTACCACAGTTGCTCCAACAAACACAACAGTTCTTCCAACGACTAACACAGTTGCTCCAACAACCACAACTTTTGCTACAACGACTACAACAGTTCTTTCAACAACTACCACAGTTGCTCCAACAACTACAACTGTTGCTCCAACGACCACAAAAGTTCCTCCAACAACTACCACAGTTGCTCCAACAACCACAACTATTGCTCCAACGACCACAACAATTCTTCCAACAATTAACACAGTTGCCCCAAAAACCACAACTGTTGCTCCAACAACCACAACAGTTCCTCCAACCACAACAACTGCTGCTCCAACAACCACAACTGCTGCTCCAACAACCACAACTGTTGCTCCAACCACAACAACTGCTGCTCCAACAACCACAACTTCTTCTCCAACAACCACAACTGTTGTTCCAACGACCACAACAGTTCCTCCAACAACTACCACAGTTGCTTCAACGACCACAACAACTGCTGCTCCAAAAACCACAACTGCTGCTACAACAACCACAACTGTTGCTCCAACAACCACCATAGTTCCTCCAACGACCACAACTGTTGCTCCAACAACCACAACAGTTCTTCCAACGACTACCACAGTTGCTCCAACAACCACAACTGTTGCTCCAACCACAACTGTTGCTCCAACCACAACAACTGCTGCTCCAACAACCACCACTGCTGCTCCAACGACCACAACTGTTGCTCCAACAACCACAACTGATGCTCCAACAAGCACAACAGTTCCTCCAACAACTACCGCAGATGCTCCAACAACCACAACTGTTGCTCCAACCACCACAACAGTTCCTCCAACAACTAGCACAGTTGCTCCAACAACCACAACTGTTGCTCCAACGACCACAACAGTTCCTCCAACAACCACAACTGCTGCTCCAACAACCACAACTGCTGCTCCAACGACCACAACTGTTGCTCCAACAACCACAACAGTTCTTCCAACGACTACCACAGTTGCTCCAACAACCACAACTGTTTCTCCAAAAACCACAGTTGGTCCAACAACCACAACTATTGCTCCAACGACCACAACAATTCTTCCAACAACTCCCACAGTTGCTCCAACAACCACAACTGTTGCTCCAATGACCACAACAATTCTTCCAACAACTACCACAGTTGCTCCAACAACCACAACTGTTTCTCCAACGACCACAACAGTTCCTCCAACAACTACCACAGTTGCTCCAACAACCACAACAATTCCTCCAACAACTACCACAGTTGTTCCAACAACCACAACTGTTGCTCCTACGACCACAACAGTTCCTCCAACAACTACCACAGTTGCTCCAACAACCACAACAGTTCTTCCAACGACTACCACAGTTGCTCCAACAACCACAACTGTTGCTCCAACCACAACAACTGCTGCTCCAACAACCACAACTGCTGCTCCAACAACCACAACTGTTGCTCCAACAACCACAACAGTTCCTTCAACAACTACCACAGCTGCTTCAACAACCACAACTGTTGCTCCAACGACCACAACAGTTTCTCCAACAACTACCACAGTTGCTCCAACAACCACAACTGTTGCTCCAATGACTACAACAGTTCCTCCAACAACTTCCACAGTTGCTCCAATGACGACAACTGCGGCTCAAACAACCACAACTGTTGCTCCAACCACTACAACTGTAGCTCCAACAACAACAACTGCTGCTCCAACAACCACAACTGTTGCTCCAACAATCACAACTGTTGCTCCAACGACCACAACAGTTCCTCCAACGACCACAACAGTTCCTCCAACGACCACAACAGTTCCTCCAACAACTACCACAGTTGCTCCAACAACCACAACTGTTGCTCCAACCACCACAACAGTTCCTCCAACAACTACCACAGTTGCTCTAACAACCACAACTGTTGCTCCAACGACCACAACAGTTCCTCCAACAACTACCACAGTTGCTCCAACAACCACAACTATTGCTCCAACGACCACAACAATTCTCCTAACAACTACCACAGTTGCTCCAACAACCACAACTGTTGCTCCAACGACCACAACAGTTCCTCCAACAACTACCACAGTTGCTCTAACAACCACAACTGTTGCTCCAACCACGACAACAGTTTCTCCAACAACTACCACAGTTCCTTCAACAACTACCACAGTTCCTTCAACAACTACCACAGTTGCTCCAACAACCACAACTATTGCTCCAACGACCACAACAGTTCCTCCAACAACTACCACAGGTACTCCAACAACCACAACTGTTGCTCCAACCACAACAACTGCTGCTCCAACAACCACAACTGCTGCTCCAACAACCACAACAGTTCTTCCAACGACTACCACAGTTGCTCCAACAACCACAACTGTTGCTCCTACGACCACAACAGTTCCTCCAACAACTACCACAGGTACTCCAACAACCACAACTGTTGCTCCAACCACAACAACTGCTGCTCCAACAACCACAACTGTTGCTCCAACCACAACAACTGCTGCTCCAACAACCACAACTGCTGCTCCAACAACCACAACAGTTCTTCCAACGACTACCACAGTTGCTCCAACAACCACAACTGTTGCTCCTACGACCACAACAGTTCCTTCAACATCTACCACAGTTGTTCAAACAACCACAACTGTTGGTCCAACCACAACAACTGCTGCTCCAACAACCACCACTGCTGCTCCAACGACCACAACTGTTGCTCCAACAACCACAACTGATGCTCCAACAAGCACAACAGTTCCTCCAACAACTACCGCAGATGCTCCAACAACCAGAACTGTTGCTCCAACCACCACAACAGTTCCTCCAACAACTAGCACAGTTGCTCCAACAACCACAACTGTTGCTCCAACGACCACAACAGTTCCTCCAACAACCACAACTGCTGCTCCAACAACCACAACTGCTGCTCCAACGACCACAACTGTTGCTCCAACAACCACAACAGTTCTTCCAACGACTACCACAGTTGCTCCAACAACCACAACTGTTTCTCCAAAAACCACAGTTGGTCCAACAACCACAACTATTGCTCCAACGACCACAACAATTCTTCCAACAACTCCCACAGTTGCTCCAACAACCACAACTGTTGCTCCAATGACCACAACAATTCTTCCAACAACTACCACAGTTGCTCCAACAACCACAACTGTTTCTCCAACGACCACAACAGTTCCTCCAACAACTACCACAGTTGCTCCAACAACCACAACAGTTCCTCCAACAACTACCACAGTTGTTCCAACAACCACAACTGTTGCTCCAACGACCACAACAGTTCCTCCAACAACTACCACAGTTGCTCCAACAACCACAACAGTTCTTCCAACGACTACCACAGTTGCTCCAACAACCACAACTGTTGCTCCAACCACAACAACTGCTGCTCCAACAACCACAACTGCTGCTCCAACAACCACAACTGTTGCTCCAACAACCACAACAGTTCCTTCAACAACTACCACAGCTGCTTCAACAACCACAACTGTTGCTCCAACGACCACAACAGTTTCTCCAACAACTACCACAGTTGCTCCAACAACCACAACTGTTGCTCCAACGACTACAACAGTTCCTCCAACAACTTCCACAGTTGCTCCAATGACGACAACTGCGGCTCAAACAACCACAACTGTTGCTCCAACCACTACAACTGTAGCTCCAACAACTGCTGCTCCAACAACCACAACTGTTGCTCCAACAATCACAACTGTTGCTCCAACGACCACAACAGTTCCTCCAACGACCACAACAGTTCCTCCAACGACCACAACAGTTCCTCCAACAACTACCACAGTTGCTCCAACAACCACAACTGTTGCTCCAACCACCACAACAGTTCCTCCAACAACTACCACAGTTGCTCTAACAACCACAACTGTTGTTCCAACGACCACAACAGTTCCTCCAACAACTACCACAGTTGCTCCAACAACCACAACTATTGCTCCAACGACCACAACAATTCTCCTAACAACTACCACAGTTGCTCCAACAACCACAACTGTTGCTCCAACGACCACAACAGTTCCTCCAACAACTACCACAGTTGCTCTAACAACCACAACTGTTGCTCCAACCACGACAACAGTTTCTCCAACAACTACCACAGTTCCTTCAACAACTACCACAGTTCCTTCAACAACTACCACAGTTGCTCCAACAACCACAACTATTGCTCCAACGACCACAACAGTTCCTCCAACAACTACCACAGGTACTCCAACAACCACAACTGTTGCTCCAACCACAACAACTGCTGCTCCAACAACCACAACTGCTGCTCCAACAACCACAACAGTTCTTCCAACGACTACCACAGTTGCTCCAACAACCACAACTGTTGCTCCTACGACCACAACAGTTCCTTCAACATCTACCACAGTTGTTCAAACAACCACAACTGTTGGTCCAACCACAACAACTGCTGCTCCAACAACCACAACTGTTGCTCCAACGACAACAACTGTTGCTACAATGACAACAACTATTGCTCCAACAACCACAACAGTTGCTCCAACAACCACAACTGTTGCTCCAACGACCACAACAGTTCCTTCAACCACAACAACTGCTGCTCCAACAACCACAACTGCTGTTCCAACGACCACAACTGTTGCTCCAACAACCACAACAGTTCTTCCAACGACTACCACAGTTGCTCCAACAACCACAACTGTTGCTCCAACAACCACAACAGTTCTTCCAACGACTACCACAGTTGCTCCAACAACCACAACTGTTGATCCAACCACAACAACTGCTGCTTCAACAACCACAACTGCTGCTCCAACGACCACAACAGTTCCTCCAACAACCACAACTGCTGCTCCAACGACCACAACTGTTGCTCCAACAACCACAACTGTTGCTCCAACGACCACAACAGTTCCTTCAACCACAACAACTGCTGCTCCAACAACCACAACTGCTGTTCCAACGACCACAACTGTTGCTCCAACAACCACAAGAGTTCTTCCAACGACCACAGCTATTGTTCCAACCACAACAACTGCTGCTTCAACAACCACAACTGCTGCTCCAACGACCACAACAGTTCTTCCAACAACCACAACTGCTGCTCCAACGACCACAACTGTTGCTCCAACAACCACAACAGTTCGTCCAACGACTACCACAGTTGCTCCAACAACCACAACTGTTGCTCCAACGACTACAACAGTTCCTCCAACAACTTCCACAGTTGCTCCAACGACGACAACTGCGGCTCAAACAACCACAACTGTTGCTCCAACCACTACAACTGTAGCTCCAACAACAACAACTGCTGCTCCAATAACCACAACTGCTGCTCCAACAACCACAACTGTTGCTCCAACAACCACAACAGTTCCTTCAACAACTACCACAGTTGCTCCAATTACCACAACTGTTGCTCCAACCACCACAACAGTTCCTCCAACAACTACCACTGTTGCTCCAACAACCACAACTGTTGCTCTAACGACCACAACAGTTCCTTCAACAACTACCCTAGTTGCTCCAACGACCACAACAGTTTCTCCAAAAACCACAGTTGGTCCAACAACCACAACTATTGCTCCAACGACCACAACAATTCTCCCAACAACTACCACAGTTGCTCCAACAACCACAACTGTTGCTCCAACGACCACAACAGTTCCTCCAACAACTACCACAGTTGCTCTAACAACCACAACTGTTGCTCCAACCACGACAACAGTTTCTCCAACAACTACCACAGTTCCTTCAACAACTACCACAGTTCCTTCAACAACTACCACAGTTGCTCCAACAACCACAACTATTGCTCCAACGACCACAACAGTTCCTCCAACAACTACCACAGGTACTCCAACAACCACAACTGTTGCTCCAACCACAACAACTGCTGCTCCAACAACCACAACTGCTGCTCCAACAACCACAACAGTTCTTCCAACGACTACCACAGTTGCTCCAACAACCACAACTGTTGCTCCTACGACCACAACAGTTCCTTCAACATCTACCACAGTTGTTCAAACAACCACAACTGTTGGTCCAACCACAACAACTGCTGCTCCAACAACCACAACTGTTGCTCCAACGACAACAACTGTTGCTACAATGACAACAACTATTGCTCCAACAACCACAACAGTTGCTCCAACAACCACAACTGTTGCTCCAACGACCACAACAGTTCCTTCAACCACAACAACTGCTGCTCCAACAACCACAACTGCTGTTCCAACGACCACAACTGTTGCTCCAACAACCACAACAGTTCTTCCAACGACTACCACAGTTGCTCCAACAACCACAACTGTTGCTCCAACAACCACAACAGTTCTTCCAACGACTACCACAGTTGCTCCAACAACCACAACTGTT
This sequence comes from Paramisgurnus dabryanus, assembly GCF_030506205.2. NCBI lineage: Eukaryota > Metazoa > Chordata > Actinopteri > Cypriniformes > Cobitidae > Paramisgurnus > Paramisgurnus dabryanus. Next base: position 4,821,094 of record NC_133340.1, read on the forward strand.
GATCCAACCACAACAACTGCTGCTTCAACAACCACAACTGCTGCTCCAACGACCACAACAGTTCCTCCAACAACCACAACTGCTGCTCCAACGACCACAACTGTTGCTCCAACAACCACAACTGTTGCTCCAACGACCACAACAGTTCCTTCAACCACAACAACTGCTGCTCCAACAACCACAACTGCTGTTCCAACGACCACAACTGTTGCTCCAACAACCACAACAGTTCTTCCAACGACCACAGCTATTGTTCCAACCACAACAACTGCTGCTTCAACAACCACAACTGCTGCTCCAACGACCACAACAGTTCTTCCAACAACCACAACTGCTGCTCCAACGACCACAACTGTTGCTCCAACAACCACAACAGTTCGTCCAACGACTACCACAGTTGCTCCAACAACCACAACTGTTGCTCCAACGACTACAACAGTTCCTCCAACAACTTCCACAGTTGCTCCAACGACGACAACTGCGGCTCAAACAACCACAACTGTTGCTCCAACCACTACAACTGTAGCTCCAACAACAACAACTGCTGCTCCAATAACCACAACTGCTGCTCCAACAACCACAACTGTTGCTCCAACAACCACAACAGTTCCTTCAACAACTACCACAGTTGCTCCAATTACCACAACTGTTGCTCCAACCACCACAACAGTTCCTCCAACAACTACCACTGTTGCTCCAACAACCACAACTGTTGCTCTAACGACCACAACAGTTCCTTCAACAACTACCCTAGTTGCTCCAACGACCACAACAGTTTCTCCAAAAACCACAGTTGGTCCAACAACCACAACTATTGCTCCAACGACCACAACAATTCTTCCAACAACTCCCACAGTTGCTCCAACAACCACAACTGTTGCTCCAACGACCACAACAGTTCCTCCAACAACTACCACAGTTGCTCTAACAACCACAACTGTTGCTCCAACCACGACAACAGTTTCTCCAACAACTACCACAGTTCCTTCAACAACTACCACAGTTCCTTCAACAACTACCACAGTTGCTCCAACAACCACAACTATTGCTGCAACGACCACAACAGTTCCTCCAACAACTACCACAGGTACTCCAACAACCACAACTGTTGCTCCAACCACAACAACTGCTGCTCCAACAACCACAACTGCTGCTCCAACAACCACAACAGTTCTTCCAACGACTACCACAGTTGCTCCAACAACCACAACTGTTGCTCCTACGACCACAACAGTTCCTTCAACATCTACCACAGTTGTTCAAACAACCACAACTGTTGGTCCAACCACAACAACTGCTGCTCCAACAACCACAACTGTTGCTCCAACGACAACAACTGTTGCTACAATGACAACAACTATTGCTCCAACAACCACAACAGTTGCTCCAACAACCACAACTGTTGCTCCAACGACCACAACAGTTCCTTCAACCACAACAACTGCTGCTCCAACAACCACAACTGCTGTTCCAACGACCACAACTGTTGCTCCAACAACCACAACAGTTCTTCCAACGACTACCACAGTTGCTCCAACAACCACAACTGTTGCTCCAACAACCACAACAGTTCTTCCAACGACTACCACAGTTGCTCCAACAACCACAACTGTTGATCCAACCACAACAACTGCTGCTTCAACAACCACAACTGCTGCTCCAACGACCACAACAGTTCCTCCAACAACCACAACTGCTGCTCCAACGACCACAACTGTTGCTCCAACAACCACAACTGTTGCTCCAACGACCACAACAGTTCCTTCAACCACAACAACTGCTGCTCCAACAACCACAACTGCTGTTCCAACGACCACAACTGTTGCTCCAACAACCACAACAGTTCTTCCAACGACCACAGCTATTGTTCCAACCACAACAACTGCTGCTTCAACAACCACAACTGCTGCTCCAACGACCACAACAGTTCTTCCAACAACCACAACTGCTGCTCCAACGACCACAACTGTTGCTCCAACAACCACAACAGTTCGTCCAACGACTACCACAGTTGCTCCAACAACCACAACTGTTGCTCCAACGACTACAACAGTTCCTCCAACAACTTCCACAGTTGCTCCAACGACGACAACTGCGGCTCAAACAACCACAACTGTTGCTCCAACCACTACAACTGTAGCTCCAACAACAACAACTGCTGCTCCAATAACCACAACTGCTGCTCCAACAACCACAACTGTTGCTCCAACAACCACAACAGTTCCTTCAACAACTACCACAGTTGCTCCAATTACCACAACTGTTGCTCCAACCACCACAACAGTTCCTCCAACAACTACCACTGTTGCTCCAACAACCACAACTGTTGCTCTAACGACCACAACAGTTCCTTCAACAACTACCCTAGTTGCTCCAACGACCACAACAGTTTCTCCAAAAACCACAGTTGGTCCAACAACCACAACTATTGCTCCAACGACCACAACAATTCTTCCAACAACTCCCACAGTTGCTCCAACAACCACAACTGTTGCTCCAACGACCACAACAGTTCCTCCAACAACTACCACAGTTGCTCTAACAACCACAACTGTTGCTCCAACCACGACAACAGTTTCTCCAACAACTACCACAGTTCCTTCAACAACTACCACAGTTCCTTCAACAACTACCACAGTTGCTCCAACAACCACAACTATTGCTCCAACGACCACAACAGTTCCTCCAACAACTACCACAGGTACTCCAACAACCACAACTGTTGCTCCAACCACAACAACTGCTGCTCCAACAACCACAACTGCTGCTCCAACAACCACAACAGTTCTTCCAACGACTACCACAGTTGCTCCAACAACCACAACTGTTGCTCCTACGACCACAACAGTTCCTTCAACATCTACCACAGTTGTTCAAACAACCACAACTGTTGGTCCAACCACAACAACTGCTGCTCCAACAACCACAACTGTTGCTCCAACGACAACAACTGTTGCTACAATGACAACAACTATTGCTCCAACAACCACAACAGTTGCTCCAACAACCACAACTGTTGCTCCAACGACCACAACAGTTCCTTCAACCACAACAACTGCTGCTCCAACAACCACAACTGCTGTTCCAACGACCACAACTGTTGCTCCAACAACCACAACAGTTCTTCCAACGACTACCACAGTTGCTCCAACAACCACAACTGTTGCTCCAACAACCACAACAGTTCTTCCAACGACTACCACAGTTGCTCCAACAACCACAACTGTTGATCCAACCACAACAACTGCTGCTTCAACAACCACAACTGCTGCTCCAACGACCACAACAGTTCCTCCAACAACCACAACTGCTGCTCCAACGACCACAACTGTTGCACCAACAACCACAACTGTTGCTCCAACGACCACAACAGTTCCTTCAACCACAACAACTGCTGCTCCAACAACCACAACTGCTGTTCCAACGACCACAACTGTTGCTCCAACAACCACAACAGTTCTTCCAACGACCACAGCTATTGTTCCAACCACAACAACTGCTGCTTCAACAACCACAACTGCTGCTCCAACGACCACAACAGTTCTTCCAACAACCACAACTGCTGCTCCAACGACCACAACTGTTGCTCCAACAACCACAACAGTTCGTCCAACGACTACCACAGTTGCTCCAACAACCACAACTGTTGCTCCAACGACTACAACAGTTCCTCCAACAACTTCCACAGTTGCTCCAACGACGACAACTGCGGCTCAAACAACCACAACTGTTGCTCCAACCACTACAACTGTAGCTCCAACAACAACAACTGCTGCTCCAATAACCACAACTGCTGCTCCAACAACCACAACTGTTGCTCCAACAACCACAACAGTTCCTTCAACAACTACCACAGTTGCTCCAATTACCACAACTGTTGCTCCAACCACCAAAACAGTTCCTCCAACAACTACCACTGTTGCTCCAACAACCACAACTGTTGCTCTAACGACCACAACAGTTCCTTCAACAACTACCCTAGTTGCTCCAACGACCACAACAGTTTCTCCAAAAACCACAGTTGGTCCAACAACCACAACTATTGCTCCAACGACCACAACAATTCTTCCAACAACTCCCACAGTTGCTCCAACAACCACAACTGTTGCTCCAATGACCACAACAATTCTTCCAACAACTACCACAGTTGCTCCAACAACCACAACTGTTTCTCCAACGACCACAACAGTTCCTCCAACAACTACCACAGTTGCTCCAACAACCACAACTTTTGCTCCAACGACCACAACAGTTCCTCCAACAACTACCACAGTTGCACCAACGACCACAACTGTTGCTTTAACCACAACAACTGCTGCTCAAACAACCACAACTGCTGCTCCAATGACCACAACTGTTGCTCCAACAACCACAACAGTTCTTCCAACGACTACCACAGTTGCTCCAACAACCACAACTGTTGCTCCAACCACAACAACTGCTGCTCCAACAACCACAACTGCTGCTCCAACAACCACAACTGTTGCTCCAACAACCACAACAGTTCCTCCAACAACTACCACAGCTGCTTCAAAAACCACAACTGTTGCTCCAACGACCACAACAGTTTCTCCAACAACTACCACAGTTGCTCCAACAACCACAACTGTTGCTCCAACGACTACAACAGTTCCTCCAACAACTTCCACAGTTGCTCCAATGACGACAACTGCGGCTCAAACAACCACAACTGTTGCTCCAACCACTACAACTGTAGCTCCAACAACAACAACTGCTGCTCCAACAACCACAACTGTTGCTCCAACAATCACAACTGTTGCTCCAACGACCACAACAGTTCCTCCAACAACTACCACAGTTGCTCCAACAACCACAACTGTTGCTCCAACCACCACAACAGTTCCTCCAACAACTACCACAGTTGCTCTAACAACCACAACTGTTGCTCCAACGACCACAACAGTTCCTCCAACAAATACCACAGTTGCTCCAACAACCACAACTATTGCTCCAACGACCACAACAATTCTCCCAACAACTACCACAGTTGCTCCAACAACCACAACTGTTTCTCCAACGACCACAACAGTTCCTCCAACAACTACCACAGTTGCTCCAACAACCACAACTGTTGCCCCAACCACGACAACAGTTTCTCCAACAACTACCACAGTTCCTTCAACAACTACCACAGTTCCTTCAACAACTACCACAGTTGCTCCAACAACCACAACTATTGCTCCAACGACCACAACAGTTCCTCCAACAACTACCACAGGTACTCCAACAACCACAACTGTTGCTCCAACCACAACAACTGCTGCTCCAACAACCACAACTGCTGCTCCAACAACCACAACAGTTCTTCCAACGACTACCACAGTTGCTCCAACAACCACAACTGTTGCTCCTACGACCACAACAGTTCCTTCAACATCTACCACAGTTGCTCCAACAACCACAACTGTTGCTCCAACCACAACAACTGCTGCTCCAACAACCACAACTGTTGCTCCAACGACAACAACTGTTGCTCCAACGACAACAACTGTTGCTCCAACAACCACAACTGTTGCTTCAACAACCACAACAGTTCTTCCAACGACTACCACAGTTGCTCCAACAACCACAACTGTTGCTCCAACCACAACAACTGCTGCTCCAACAACCACAACTGCTGCTCCAACAACCACAACTGTTGCTCCAACAACCACAACAGTTCCTCCAACAACTACCACAGCTGCTTCAACAACCACAACTGTTGCTCCAACGACCACAACAGTTTCTCCAACAACTACCACAGTTGCTCCAACAACCACAACTGTTGCTCCAACGACTACAACAGTTCCTCCAACAACTTCCACAGTTGCTCCAATGACGACAACTGCGGCTCAAACAACCACAACTGTTGCTCCAACCACTACAACTGTAGCTCCAACAACAACAACTGCTGCTCCAACAACCACAACTGTTGCTCCAACAATCACAACTGTTGCTCCAACGACCACAACAGTTCCTCCAACGACCACAACAGTTCCTCCAACAACTACCACAGTTGCTCCAACAACCACAACTGTTGCTCCAACCACCACAACAGTTCCTCCAACAACTACCACAGTTGCTCTAACAACCACAACTGTTGCTCCAACGACCACAACAGTTCCTCCAACAACTACCACAGTTGCTCCAACAACCACAACGATTGCTCCAACGACCACAACAATTCTCCTAACAACTACCACAGTTGCTCCAACAACCACAACTGTTTCTCCAAAGACCACAACAGTTCCTCCAACAACTACCACAGTTGCTCCAACAACCACAACTTTTGCTCCAACGACCAAAACAGTTCCTCCAACAACTACCACAGTTGCTCCAACGACCACAACTGTTGCTCCAACCACAACAACTGCTGCTCAAACAACCACAACTGCTGCTCCAATGACCACAACTGTTGCTCCAACAACCACAACAGTTCTTCCAACGACTACCACAGTTGCTCCAACAACCACAACTGTTGCTCCAACCACAACAACTGCTGCTCCAACAACCACAACTGCTGCTCCAACAACCACAACTGTTGCTCCAACAACCACAACAGTTCCTCCAACAACTACCACAGCTGCTTCAACAACCACAACTGTTGCTCCAACGACCACAACAGTTTCTCCAACAACTACCACAGTTGCTCCAACAACCACAACTGTTGCTCCAACGACTACAACAGTTCCTCCAACAACTTCCACAGTTGCTCTAATGACGACAACTGCGGCTCAAACAACCACAACTGTTGCTCCAACCACTACAACTGTAGCTCCAACAACAACAACTGCTGCTCCAACAACCACAACTGTTGCTCCAACAATCACAACTGTTGCTCCAACGACCACAACAGTTCCTCCAACAACTACCACAGTTGCTCCAACAACCACAACTGTTGCTCCAACGACCACAACAGTTCCTCCAACAACTACCACAGTTGCTCTAACAACCACAACTGTTGCTCCAACGACCACAACAGTTCCTCCAACAAATACCACAGTTGCTCCAACAACCACAACTATTGCTCCAACGACCACAACAATTCTCACAACAACTACCACAGTTGCTCCAACAACCACAACTGTTGCTCCAACGACCACAACAGTTCCTCCAACAACTACCACAGTTGCTCCAACAACCACAACTGTTGCCCCAACCACGACAACAGTTTCTCCAACAACTACCACAGTTCCTTCAACAACTACCACAGTTGCTCCAACAACCACAACTATTGCTCCAACGACCACAACAGTTCCTCCAACAACTACCACAGGTACTCCAACAACCACAACTGTTGCTCCAACCACAACAACTGCTGCTCCAACAACCACAACTGCTGCTCCAACAACCACAACAGTTCTTCCAACGACTATCACAGTTGCTCCAACAACCACAACTGTTGCTCCTACGACCACAACAGTTCCTTCAACATCTACCACAGTTGCTCCAACAACCACAACTGTTGCTCCAACCACAACAACTGCTGCTCCAACAACCACAACTGTTGCTCCAACGACAACAACTGTTGCTCCAACGACAACAACTGTTGCTCCAACAACCACAACTGTTGCTTCAACAACCACAACAGTTCTTCCAACGACTACAACAGTTGCTCCAACAACCACAACTGTTGCTCCAACCACAACAACTGCTGCTCCAACAACCACAACTGCTGCTCCAACAACCACAACTGTTGCTCCAACAACCACAACAGTTCCTCCAACAACTACCACAGCTGCTTCAACAACCACAACTGTTGCTCCAACGACCACAACAGTTTCTCCAACAACTACCACAGTTGCTCCAACAACCACAACTGTTGCTCCAACGACTACAACAGTTCCTCCAACAACTTCCACAGTTGCTCCAATGACGACAACTGCGGCTCAAACAACCACAACTGTTGCTCCAACCACTACAACTGTAGCTCCAACAACAACAACTGCTGCTCCAACAACCGCAACTGTTGCTCCAACAATCACAACTGTTGCTTCAACGACCACAACAGTTCCTCCAACGACCACAACAGTTCCTCCAACAACTACCACAGTTGCTCCAACAACCACAACTGTTGCTCCAACCACCACAACAGTTCCTCCAACAACTACCACAGTTGCTCTAACAACCACAACTGTTGCTCCAACGACCACAACAGTTCCTCCAACAACTACCACAGTTGCTCCAACAACCACAACTATTGCTCCAACGACCACAACAATTCTCCTAACAACTACCACAGTTGCTCCAACAACCACAACTGTTGCTCCAACGACCACAACAGTTCCTCCAACAACTACCACAGTTGCTCAAACAATCACAACTGTTGCTCCAACCACGACAACAGTTTCTTCAACAACTACCACAGTTCCTTCAACAACTACCACAGTTCCTTCAACAACTACCACAGTTGCTCCAACAACCACAACTATTGCTCCAACGACCACAACAGTTCCTCCAACAACTACCACAGGTACTCCAACAACCACAACTGTTGCTCCAACCACAACAACTGCTGCTCCAACAACCACAACTGCTGCTCCAACAACCACAACAGTTCTTCCAACGACTACCACAGTTGCTCCAACAATAACAACTGTTGCTCCTACGACCACAACAGTTCCTTCAACCACAACAACTGCTGCTCCAACAACCACAACTGCTCTTCCAACAACCACAACAGTTCTTCCAACGACTACCACAGTTGCTCCAACAACCACAACAGTTCCTTCAACAGCTACCACAGTTGCTCCAATTACCACAACTATTGCTCCAAAAACCACAACAGTTCCTCCAACAACTACCACAGTTGCTCCAACAACCACAACTGTTGCTCCAACCACCACAACAGTTCCTCCAACAACTACCACTGTTGCTCCAACAACCACAACTGTTGCTCTAACGACCACAACAGTTCCTTCAACAACTACCCTAGTTGCTCCAACGACCACAACAGTTTCTCCAAAAACTACCACTGTTGCTCCAACAACCACAACTGTTCTTCCAACGACTACAACAGTTGCTCCAACAACCACAACTGTTGCTCCAACCACAACAACTGCTGCTCCAACAACCACAACTGCTGCTCCAACAACCACAACTGTTGCTCCAACAACCACAACAGTTCCTCCAACAACTACCACAGCTGCTTCAACAACCACAACTGTTGCTCCAACGACCACAACAGTTTCTCCAACAACTACCACAGTTGCTCCAACAACCACAACTGTTGCTCCAACGACTACAACAGTTCCTCCAACAACTTCCACAGTTGCTCCAATGACGACAACTGCGGCTCAAACAACCACAACTGTTGCTCCAACCACTACAACTGTAGCTCCAACAACAACAACTGCTGCTCCAACAACCGCAACTGTTGCTCCAACAATCACAACTGTTGCTTCAACGACCACAACAGTTCCTCCAACGACCACAACAGTTCCTCCAACAACTACCACAGTTGCTCCAACAACCACAACTGTTGCTCCAACCACCACAACAGTTCCTCCAACAACTACCACAGTTGCTCTAACAACAACAACTGTTGCTCCAACGACCACAACAGTTCCTCCAACAACTACCACAGTTGCTCCAACAACCACAACTATTGCTCCAACGACCACAACAATTCTCCTAACAACTACCACAGTTGCTCCAACAACCACAACTGTTGCTCCAACGACCACAACAGTTCCTCCAACAACTACCACAGTTGCTCAAACAATCACAACTGTTGCTCCAACCACGACAACAGTTTCTTCAACAACTACCACAGTTCCTTCAACAACTACCACAGTTCCTTCAACAACTACCACAGTTGCTCCAACAACCACAACTATTGCTCCAACGACCACAACAGTTCCTCCAACAACTACCACAGGTACTCCAACAACCACAACTGTTGCTCCAACCACAACAACTGCTGCTCCAACAACCACAACTGCTGCTCCAACAACCACAACAGTTCTTCCAACGACTACCACAGTTGCTCCAACAATAACAACTGTTGCTCCTACGACCACAACAGTTCCTTCAACATCTACCACAGTTGCTCCAACAACCACAACTGTTGCTCCAACCACAACAACTGCTGCTCCAACAACCACAACTGTTGCTCCAACGACAACAACTGTTGCTCCAACGACAACAACTATTGCTCCAACGACCACAACAGTTGCTCCAACAACCACAACTGTTGCTCCAACGACCACAACAGTTCCTTCAACCACAACAACTGCTGCTCCAACAACCACAACTGCTCTTCCAACAACCACAACAGTTCTTCCAACGACTACCACAGTTGCTCCAACAACCACAACAGTTCCTTCAACAGCTACCACAGTTGCTCCAATTACCACAACTATTGCTCCAAAAACCACAACAGTTCCTCCAACAACTACCACAGTTGCTCCAACAACCACAACTGTTGCTCCAACCACCACAACAGTTCCTCCAACAACTACCACTGTTGCTCCAACAACCACAACTGTTGCTCTAACGACCACAACAGTTCCTTCAACAACTACCCTAGTTGCTCCAACGACCACAACAGTTTCTCCAAAAACCACAGTTGGTACAACAACCACAACTATTGCTCCAACGACCACAACAATTCTTCCAACAACTCCCACAGTTGCTCCAACAACCACAACTGTTGCTCCAATGACCACAACAATTCTTCCATCAACTACCACAGTTGCTCCAACAACCACAACTGTTTCTCCAACGACTACAACAGTTCCTCCAACAACAACCACAGTTGCTCCAACAACCACAACTGTTGCTCCAACGACCACAACAGTTCCTCCAACAACTACCACAGTTGCTCCAACAACCACAACTTTTGCTCCAACGACCACAACAGTTCCTCCAACAACTACCACAGTTGCTCCAACGACCACAACTGTTGCTCCAACCACAACAACTGCTGCTCAAACAACCACAACTGCTGCTCCAACAACCACAACTGTTGCTCCAACAACCACAACATTTCCTCCAACAACTACCACAGCTGCTTCAACAACCACAACTGTTGCTCCAACGACCACAACAGTTTCTCCAACAACTACCACAATTGCTCCAACAACCACAACTGTTGCTCCAACGACTACAACAGTTCCTCCAACAACTTCCACAGTTGCTCCAATGACGACAACTGCGGCTCAAACAACCACAACTGTTGCTCCAACCACTACAACTGTAGCTCCAACAACAACAACTGCTGCTCCAACAACCACAACTGTTGCTCCAACAATCACAACTGTTGCTCCAACGACCACAACAGTTCCTCCAACAACTACCACAGTTGCTCTAACAACCACAACTGTTGCTCCAACGACCACAACAGTTCCTCCAACAAATACCACAGTTGCTCCAACAACCACAACTATTGCTCCAACGACCACAACAATTCTCCCAACAACTACCACAGTTGCTCCAACAACCACAACTGTTGCTCCAACGACCACAACAGTTCCTCCAACAACTACCACAGTTGCTCCAACAACCACAACTGTTGCTCCAACCACGACAACAGTTTCTCCAACAACTACCACAGTTCCTTCAACAACTACCACAGTTCCTTCAACAACTACCACAGTTGCTCCAACAACCACAACTATTGCTCCAACTACCACAACAGTTCCTCCAACAACTACCACAGGTACTCCAACAACCACAACTGTTGCTCCAACCACAACAACTGCTGCTCCAACAACCACAACTGCTGCTCCAACAACCACAACAGTTCTTCCAACGACTACCACAGTTGCTCCAACAACCACAACTGTTGCTCCTACGACCACAACAGTTCCTTCAACATCTACCACAGTTGCTCCAACAACCACAACTGTTGCTCCAACCACAACAACTGCTGCTCCAACAACCACAACTGTTGCTCCAACGACAACAACTGTTGCTCCAACAACCACAACTGTTGCTCCAACAACCACAACAGTTCTTCCAACGACTACCACAGTTGCTCCAACAACCACAACTGTTGCTCCAACCACAACAACTGCTGCTCCAACAACCACAACTGCTGCTCCAACAACCACAACTGTTGCTCCAACAACCACAACAGTTCCTCCAACAACTACCACAGCTGCTTCAACAACCACAACTGTTGCTCCAACGACCACAACAGTTTCTCCAACATCTACCACAGTTGCTCCAACAACCACAACTGTTGCTCCAACGACTACAACAGTTCCTCCAACAACTTCCACAGTTGCTCCAATGACGACAACTGCGGCTCAAACAACCACAACTGTTGCTCCAACCACTACAACTGTAGCTCCAACAACAACAACTGCTGCTCCAACAACCACAACTGTTGCTCCAACAACCACAACTGTTGCTCCAACAATCACAACTGTTGCTCCAACGACCACAACAGTTCCTCCAACAACTACCACAGTTGCTCCAACAACCACAACTGTTGCTCCAACCACCACAACAGTTCCTCCAACAACTACCACAGTTGCTCTAACAACCACAACTGTTGCTCCAACGACCACAACAGTTCCTCCAACAACTACCACAGTTGCTCCAACAACCACAACTGTTGCTCCAACCACAACAACTGCTGCTCCAACAACCACAACTGCTGCTCCAACAACCACAACTGTTGCTCCAACAACCACAACAGTTCCTCCAACAACTACCACAGCTGCTTCAACAACCACAACTGTTGCTCCAACGACCACAACAGTTTCTCCAACATCTACCACAGTTGCTCCAACAACCACAACTGTTGCTCCAACGACTACAACAGTTCCTCCAACAACTTCCACAGTTGCTCCAATGACGACAACTGCGGCTCAAACAACCACAACTGTTGCTCCAACAATCACAACTGTTGCTCCAACGACCACAACAGTTCCTCCAACAACTACCACAGTTGCTCCAACAACCACAACTGTTGCTCCAACCACAACAACTGCTGCTCAAACAACCACAACTGCTGCTCCAATGACCACAACTGTTGCTCCAACAACCACAACAGTTCTTCCAACGACTACCACAGTTGCTCCAACAACCACAACTGTTGCTCCAACCACAACAACTGCTGCTCCAACAACCACAACTGCTGCTCCAACAACCACAACTGTTGCTCCAACAACCACAACAGTTCCTCCAAAAACTACCACAGCTGCTTCAACAACCACAACTGTTGCTCCAACGACCACAACAGTTTCTCCAACAACTACCACAGTTGCTCCAACAACCACAACTGTTGCTCCAACGACTACAACAGTTCCTCCAACAACTTCCACAGTTGCTCCAATGACGACAACTGCGGCTGAAACAACCACAACTGTTGCTCCAACCACTACAACTGTAGCTCCAACAACAACAACTGCTGCTCCAACAACCACAACTGTTGCTCCAACAATCACAACTGTTGCTCCAACGACCACAACAGTTCCTCCAACGACCACAACAGTTCCTCCAACGACTACCACCGTTGCACCAACAACCACAACTGTTGCTTCAACGACCACAACAGTTCCTCCAACATCTACCACAGTTGCTCCAACAACCACAACTGTTGCTCCAACGACTACAACTGTTGCTCCAACAACAACCACAGTTCCTTCAACAACTACCACAGTTCCTTCAACAACTACCACAGTTGCTTCAACAACCACAACTGTTGCTCCAACCACAACAACTGCTGCTCCAACAACCACAACTGCTGCTCCAACAACCACAACAGTTCTTCCAACGACTACCACAGTTGCTCCAACAATCACAACTGTTGCTCCTACGACCACAACAGTTCCTTCAACATCTACCACAGTTGCTCCAACAACCACAACTGTTGCTCCAACCACAACAACTGCTGCTCCAACAACCACAACTGTTGCTCCAACGACAACAACTGTTGCTCCAACGACAACAACTATTGCTCCAACAACCACAACAGTTGCTCCAACGACCACAACAGTTCCTTCAACCACAACATCTGCTGCTCCAACAACCACAACTGCTGTTCCAACGACCACAACTGTTGCTCCAACAACCACAACAGTTCTTCCAACGATTACCACAGTTGCTCCAACAACCACAACTGTTGCTCCAACCACAACAACTGCTGCTTCAACAACCACAACTGCTGCTCCAACGACCACAACAGTTCCTCCAACAACCACAACTGCTGCTCCAACGACCACAACTGTTGCTCCAACAACCACAACAGTTGCTCCAACGACAACAACTGTTGCTCCAACGACAACAACTGTTGCTCCAACAACCACAACAGTTGCTCCAACAACCACAACTGTTGCTCTAACGACCACAACAGTTCCTTCAACCACAACAACTGCTGATCCAACAACCACAACTGCTGCTCCAACGACCACAACAGTTCCTCCAACAACCACAACTGCTGCTCCAACAACCACAACTGTTGCTCCAACGACTACAACAGTTCCTCCAACAACTTCCACAGTTGCTCCAATGACGACAACTGCGGCTCAAACAACCACAACTGTTGCTCCAACCACTACAACTGTAGCTTCAACAACAACAACTGCTGCTCCAATAACCACAACTGCTGCTCCAACAACCACAACTGTTGCTCCAACAACCACAACAGTTCATTCAACAACTACCACAGTTGCTCCAATTACCACAACTATTGCTCCAAAAACCACAACAGTTCCTCCAACAACTACCACAGTTGCTCCAACAACCACAACTGTTGCTCAAACCACCACAACAGTTCCTCCAACAACTACCACAGTTGCTCCAACAACCACAACTGTTGCTCTAACGACCACAACAGTTCCTTCAACAACTACCCTAGTTGCTCCAACGACCACAACAGTTTCTCCAAAAACCACAGTTGGTCCAACAACCACAATTATTGCTCCAACGACCACAACAATTCTTCCAACAACTCCCACAGTTGCTCCAACAACCACAACTGTTGCTCCAATGACCACAACAATTCTTCCAACAACTACCACAGTTGCTCCAACAACCACAACTGTTTCTCCAACGACCACAACAGTTCCTCCAACAACTACCACAGTTGCTCCAACAACCACAACTGTTGCTCCAACGACCACAACAGTTCCTCCAACAACTACCACAGTTGCTCCAACAACCACAACTTTTGCTCCAACGACCACAACAGTTCCTCCAACAACTACCACTGTTGCTCCAACCACAACAACTGCTGCTCAAACAACCACAACTGCTGCTCCAATGACCACAACTGTTGCTCCAACAACCACAACAGTTCTTCCAACGACTACCACAGTTGCTCCAACAACCACAACTGTTGCTCCAACCACAACAACTGCTGCTCCAATAACCACAACTGCTGCTCCAACGACCACAACTGTTGCTCCAACGACCACAACAGTTTCACCAACAAGTACCACAGTTGCTCCAACAACCACAACTGTTGCTCCAACGACTACAACAGTTCCTCCAACAACTTCCACAGTTGCTCCAATGACGACAACTGCGGCTCAAACAACCACAACTGTTGCTCCAACCACTACAACTGTAGCTCCAACAACAACAACTGTTGCTCCAACCACCACAACAGTTCATCCAACAACTACCACAGTCTTCATATAGGAAAAAACAGCAACAACAATTGGAAAATACATTAGAACAAAAAATCAAACTCCTAACAAATGAAATATCTCACCATCCCAGTGAACCAAAACAGAAGGAATTAAAAGAACTCAAAATACAAATTGATGATATCATACAGAAAAGAACACAATTTCAAATTCAGCAACTGAAATATAATGGTTTTCAGTACAATAACAAAGCAAACAGTAAATACCTAGCAAATCTACTCCAATACAAGAAAGAGAAATCAATCATCCCAGCCATCTTAGACACCACAGGAAATATTAACCAAAACCCACAGGATATAAATAATATATTTAGAAATTTCTATAGCAATCTCTATTCCCCCACTCACCAACCTACTCAATCAGAAATCAACACTTTTTTGAATAGTCTGACATTGCCAAAATTAACTTTAGAACAAACCAACATTCTAGACGCACCCCTAAGCATTAATGAACTTACTAAAGCACTCAATAAAATTCCTAGCAATAAATCTCCCGGGCCAGATGGACTACCAGCTGAATTTTACAGACACTTTTGGGACATATTATCACCACTATTTAACAGAGTAATTATAGAAATAAAAAAGTCATCCACCATACCCACACACATGAATACAGCAGCCATAACATTACTACTAAAACCCAACAAAGATCCATCTCATCCCTCAAGCTACCGACCTCTCTCATTATTAAATACTGATTTGAAAATTATCACCAAAGCATTAGCAACTAGAATAGAAACAGTCACCCCCACAATCATTCATCCAGATCAGACAGGTTTCATAAAAAATAGACACGCTACAGATAATGTCCGTAGACTTTTTAATTTATTTAATATATCACAAGAAAGACAACAGAAAACAATTATCATTTCACTTGACGCAGAAAAAGCCTTCGATAAGGTAAACTGGGAATTTTTATTCAGTACACTTCACAAGTTTGGTTTTGGAGAGTCGTTCATCCACTGGATTAAAATACTGTATTCATCACCCAGGGCCACCATCACCACCAACGGAATTACTTCACAGAGTTTCACACTACATCAGGGCACCAGACAGGGATGTCCTCTCTCGCCCTCCCTCTTTGCCATTTTTATTGAACCTCTCGCAGCAGCAATACGACAAAACACCATAATCAAAGGAATTCAGGTAGACAATGTACAACACAAAATCAGTTTATATGCAGATGATCTTTTACTATATTTACAGAACCCACGAGTGTCACTTCAAGAAACGTTCAATATTATCAGTAATTTCTCACTTGTCTCACATTACACTATCAACTGGAACAAGTCAATTTTACTACCACTATCAGATGATGCATGGGATTCTGGAGCTCAGGACCCCTCCCTCCACCTTCACACTGGCAACATCAAGTACCTAGGGATTCAGATTTCCCCCAGGCTGTCAGAGCTTTTCACTCTCAACTACACTCCTCTCCTTAAGAAAATTGAAGACGAATATAAACGCTGGTCTAAACATCCACTTACATTAATCGGAAGAATAGCCGCTGTAAAAATGAAAACCCTACCTCAAATTAACTACCTTTTTTCTATGATTCCCGTCACTCCCACAGATAAATGGTTCAAAACTCTTAATTCTTTAACAACACAATTTTATTGGAAAAATAAAAAACCCAGAATTTCACTCTCAACACTACAAAATAAAAAATCACATGGGGGGCTTGAGGCTCCAAACTTCCATCATTACTTCCTGGCAAATCAATTACAGTATTTAGTTAAATGGATCAATATACACAAGTACAATTACCCATGGCTAGAATTGGAACAAAACCAATGCATAAATATCCCAATTTCAGATCTCCCCTTCCTCTCACAATCAATTAAGAAATCCAACCTCTTCCAAAGCATTACTATACAATCAACTCTGACAGCCTGGTGGAAAACAAATCAAATCACAAAATCATCACGACAACAGTTTCTCCAACAACTACCACAGTTCCTTCAACAACTACCACAGTTCCTTCAACAACTACCACAGTTGCTCCAACAACCACAACTATTGCTCCAACGACCACAACAGTTCCTCCAACAACTACCACAGGTACTCCAACAACCACAACTGTTGCTCCAACCACAACAACTGCTGCTCCAACGACTACCACAGTTGCTCCAACAACCACAACTGTTGCTCCTACGACCACAACAGTTCCTCCAACATCTACCACAGTTGCTCCAACAACCACAACTGTTGCTCCAACCACAACAACTGCTGTTCCAACAACCACAACTGTTGCTCCAACGACAACAACTGTTGCTCCAACGACAACAACTGTTGCTCCAACGACAAAAATTGTTGCTCCAACAACCACAACAGTTGCTCCAACAACCACAACTGTTGCTCCAACGACCACAACAGTTCCTTCAACCACAACAACTGCTGCTCCAACAACCACAACTGCTGTTCCAACGACCACAACTGTTGCTCCAACAACCACAACAGTTCTTCCAACGACTACCACAGTTGCTCCAACAGCCACAACTGTTGCTCCAACCACAACAACTACTGCTTCAACAACCACAACTGCTGCTCCAACGACCCTAACTGTTGCTCCAACAACCACAACAATTCTTCCAACGACTACCACAGTTGCTTCAACAACCACAACTGTTGCTCCAACAACCACAACAGTTCCTCCAACAACTACCACAGTTGCTCCAACCACAACAACTGCTGCTCCAACAACCACAACTGCTGCTCCAACGACCACAACTGTTGCTCCAACAACCACAACAGTTCTTCCAACGACTACCACAGTTGCTCCAACAACCACAACTGTTGCTCCAACGACCACAACAGTTCCTCCAACAACAACAACTGCTGCTCCAACAACCACAACTGCTGCTCCAACGACCACAACTGTTGCTCCAACAACCACAACAGTTTTTCCAACGACTACCACAGTTGTTCCAACAACCACAACAGTTCTTCCAACGACTACCACAGTTGCTCCAACAACCACAACTGTTGCTCCAACGACTACAACAGTTCCTCCAACCACAACAACTGCTGCTCCAACAACCACAACTGCTGCTCCATCGACCACAACTGTTGCTCCAACAACCACAACAGTTTTTCCAACGACTACCACAGTTGCTCCAACAACCACAACAGTTCTTCCAACGAATACCACAGTTGCTCCAACAACCACAACTGTTGCTCCAACGACTACAACAGTTCTTTTAACAACTACCACAGTTGCTCCAACAACCACAACTGTTGCTCCAACGACCACAAAAATTCCACCACCAACTACCATTTTTTCTCCAACAACCACAACTGTTACTCCAACGACCACAACAATTCTTCCAACAATTACCACAGTTGCTCCAAAAACCACAACTGTTGCTCCAACAACCACAACAGTTTCTCCAACCACAACAACTTCTGCTCCAACAACCACAACTGTTGTTCCAACGACCACAACAGTTCCTCCAACAACTACCACAGTTGCTTCAACGACCACAACAACTGCTGCTCCAAAAACCACAACTGCTGCTCCAACAACCACCACAACTGTTGCTCCAACAACCACCATAGTTCCTCCAATGACTTCAACTGTTGCTCCAACAACCACAACAGTTCTTCCAACGACTACCACAGTTGCTCCAACAACCACAACTGTTGCTCCAATCACAACAACTGCTGCTCCAACAACCACCACTGCTGCTCCAACGACCACAACTGTTGCTCCAACAACCACAACTGATGCTCCAACAACCACAACAGTTCCTCCAACAACTACGGCAGATGCTCCAACAACCACAACTGTTGCTCCAACCACCACAACAGTTCCTCCAACAACTACCACAGTTGCTCCAACAACCACAACTGTTGCTCCAACAACCACAACAGTTCTTCCAACAACTACCACAGCTGCTTCAACAACCACAACTGTTGCTCCAACGACCACAACAGTTTCTCCAACAACTACCACAGTTGCTCCAACAACCACAACTGTTGCTCCAACGACTACAACAGTTCCTCCAACAACTTCCACAGTTGCTCCAATGACGTCAACTGCGGCTCAAACAACCACAACTGTTGCTCCAACCACTACAACTGTAGCTCCAATGACGCCAACTGCGGCTCAAACAACCACAACTGTTGCTCCAACCACTACAACTGTAGCTCCAACAACAACAACTGCTGCTCCAACAACCACAACTGTTGCTCCAACAATCACAACTGTTGCTCCAACGACCACAACAGTTCCTCCAACGACCACAACAGTTCCTCCAACAACTACCACAGTTGCTCCAACAACCACAACTGTTGCTCCAACCACCACAACAGTTCCTCCAACAACTACCACAGTTGCTCCAACAACCACAACTGTTGCTCCAATGACCACAACAGTTCCTCCAACAACTACCACAGTTGCTCCAACAACCACAACTATTGCTCCAACGACCACAACAATTCTCCCAACAACTACCACAGTTGCTTCAACAACCACAACTGTTGCTCCAACGACCACAACAGTTCCTCCAACAACTACCACAGTTGCTCCAACAACCACAACTGTTGCTCCAACCACGACAACAGTTTCTCCAACAACTACCACAGTTCCTTTAACAACTACCACAGTTCCTTCAACAACTACCACAGTTGCTCCAACAACCACAACTATTGCTACAACGACCACAACAGTTCCACCAACAACTACCACAGGTACTCCAACAACCACAACTGCTGCTCCAACAACCACAACAGTTCTTCCAACGACTACTACAGTTGCTCCACCAACCACAACTGTTGCTCCTACGACCACAACAGTTCCTTCAACATCTACCTCAGTTGCTCCAACAACCACAACTGTTGCTCCAACCACAACAACTGCTGCTTCAACAACCACAACTGCTGCTCCAACGACCACAACTGTTGCTCCAACAACCACAACAATTCTTCCAACGACTACCACAGTTGCTTCAACAACCACAACTGTTGCTCCAACAACCACAACAGTTCCTCCAACAACTACCACAGTTGCTCCAACCACAACAACTGCTGCTCCAACAACCACAACTGCTGCTCCAATGACCACAACTGTTGCTCCAACAACCACAACAATTCTTCCAACGACTACCACAGTTGCTTCAACAACCACAACTGTTGCTCCAACAACCACAACAGTTCCTCCAACAACTACCACAGTTGCTCCAACCACAACAACTGCTGCTCCAACAACCACAACTGTTGCTCCAACGACTACAACAGTTCCTCCAACCACAACAACTGCTGCTCCAACAACCACAACTGCTGCTCCAACAACCACAACTGCTGCTCCAACGACCACAACTGTTGCTCCAACAACCACAACAGTTTTTCCAACGACTACCACAGTTGCTCCAACAACCACAACTGTTGCTCCAACGACTACAGCAGTTCTTTCAACATCTTCAACAGTTGCTCCAACAACCACAACTGTTGCTCCAACGACCACAACAGTTCCTCCAACAACTACCACAGTTGCTCCAACAACCACAACTATTGCTCCAACGACCACAACAATTCTTCCAACAATTACCACAGTTGCTCCAAAAACCACAACTGTTGCTCCAACAACCACAAAAGTTCCTCCAACCACAACAACTGCTGCTCCAACAACCACAACAGTTCCTCCAACAACTACCACAGTTGCTCCAACCACAACAACTGCTGCTCCAACAACCACAATTGCTGCTCCAATGACCACAACTGTTGCTCCAACAACCACAACAATTCTTCCAACGACTACCACAGTTGCTTCAACAACCACAACTGTTGCTCCAACAACCACAACAGTTCCTCCAACAACTACCACAGTTGCTCCAACCACAACAACTGCTGCTCCAACAACCACAACTGTTGCTCCAACGACTACAACAGTTCCTCCA
Source organism: Paramisgurnus dabryanus (assembly GCF_030506205.2). Taxonomy (NCBI): domain Eukaryota; kingdom Metazoa; phylum Chordata; class Actinopteri; order Cypriniformes; family Cobitidae; genus Paramisgurnus; species Paramisgurnus dabryanus. Next base: position 4,842,595 of record NC_133340.1, read on the forward strand.
ACCACAACAACTGCTGCTCCAACAACCACAACTGCTGCTCCAACGACCACAACTGTTGCTCCAACAACCACAACAGTTTTTCCAACGACTACCACAGTTGCTCCAACAACCACAACAGTTCTTCCAACGACTACCACAGTTGCTCCAACAACCACATCTGTTGCTCCAACGACTACAACAGTTCTTTCAACAACTACAACAGTTGCTCCAACAACCACAACTGTTGCTCCAACGACCACAAAAGTTCCTCCAACAACTACCACAGTTGCTCCAACAACCACAACTATTGCTCCAACGACCACAACAATTCTTCCATCAATTACCACAGTTGCTCCAAAAACCATAACTGTTGCTCCAACAACCACAACAGTTCCTCCAACCACAACAACTGCTGCTCCAACAACCACAACTGCTGCTCCAACAACCACAACTGTTGCTCCAACCACAACAACTGCTGCTCCAACAACCACAACTTCTTCTCCAACAACCACAACTTCTTCTCCAACAACCACAACTGTTGTTCCAACAACCACAACAGTTCCTCCAACAACTACCACAGTTGTTTCAACGACCACAACAACTGCTGCTCCAAAAACCACAACTGCTGCTCCAACAACCACAACTGTTGCTCCAACGACCACAACTGTTGCTCCAACAACCACAACAGTTCTTCCAACGACTACCACAGTTGCTCCAACAACCAAAACTGTTGCTCCAACCACAACAACTGCTGCTCCAACAACCACCACTGCTGCTCCAACGACCACAACTGTTGCTCCAACAACCACAACTGATGCTCCAACAACCACAACAGTTCCTCCAACAACCACAACTGTTGCTCCAACCACCACAACAATTCTTCCAACAACTCCCACAGTTGCTCCAACAACCACAACTGTTGCTCCAACAACCACAACAATTCTTCCAACAACTACCACAGTTGCTCCAACGACCACAACAGTTTCTCCAAAAACCACAGGTGGTCCAACAACCACAACTATTGCTCCAACAACCACAACAATTCTTCCAACAACTCCCACAGTTGCTCCAACAACCACAACTGTTGCTCCAACGACCACAACAATTCTTCCAACAACTACCACAGTTGCTCCAACAACCACAACTGTTTCTCCAACGACCACAACAGTTCCTCCAACAACTACCACAGTTGCTCCGACGACCACAACAGTTCCTCCAACAACTACCACAGTTGCTCCGACAACCACAACTGTTGCTCCAACGACTACAACAGTTCCTCTAACAACTTCCACAGTTGCTCCAATGACGACAACTGCGGCTCAAACAACCACAACTGTTGCTCCAACCACTACAACTGTAGCTCCAACAACAACAACTGCTGCTCCAACAATCACAACTGTTGCTCCAACAATCACAACTATTGCTCCAACGACCACAACAATTCTCTCAACAACTACCACAGTTGCTCCAACAACCACAACTGTTGCTCCAACGACCACAACAGTTCCTCCAACAACTACCACAGTTGCTCCAACAACCACAACTGTTGCTCAAACCACGACAACAGTTTTTCCAACAACTACCACAGTTCCTTCAACAACTACCACAGTTCCTTCAACAACTAGCACAGTTGCTCCAACAACCACAACTATTGCTCCAACGACCACAACAGTTCCTCCAACCACAACAACTGCTGCTCCAACAACCACAACTTCTTCTCTAACAACCACAACTGTTGTTCCAACGACCACAACAGTTCCTCCAACAACTACCACAGTTGCTTCAACGAACACAACAACTGCTTCTCCAAAAACCACAACTGCTGCTCCAACAAACACAACTGTTGCTCCAACAACCACCATAGTTCCTCCAACGACCACAACTGTTGCTCCAACAACCACAACAGTTCCTCCAACAACTACCACAGTTGCTCCAACAACCACAACAGTTCCTCCAATGACCACAACAGTTTCTCCAACAACTACCACAGTTGCTCCAACAACCACAACTGTTGCTCCAACGACCACAACAGTTACTCCAACGACTACCACAGTTGCTCTAACGACCACAACTGTTGCTCTAACGACCACAAAAACTGCTGCTCCAACGACCACAACTGTTGCTCCAACAACCACCATAGTTCCTACGACAACTACAACTGTTGCTCCAACGACTACCACAGTTGCTCCAAAGACCACAACTGTTGCTCTAACAACCACAAAAACTGCTGCTCCAACGACCACAACTGTTGCTCCAACAACCACCATAGTTCCTACGACAACTACAACTGTTGTTCCAACAACTACCACAGTTGGTCCAACGACCACAACTGCGGATCAAATAACCACAACTGTTGCTCCAACCACTACAACTGTAGCTACAACCACGACAACTGAAGCTCAAACAACCACAACTTTTGCTCCAAAGACCACAACAGTTCCTCCAAAAACTACCACAGTTGCTCCAACAACCACAACTGTTGCTCCAACGACCACAACAGTTCCTCCAACAACTACCACAGTTGCTCCAACAACCACAACTGTTGCTCCAACCACAACAACTGCTGCTCCAACAACCACAACTGCTGCTCCAACAACCACAACAGTTCTTCCAACGACTTCCACAGTTGCTCCAACAACTACAACTGTTGCTCCTACGACCACAACAGTTCCTCCAAAGACTACCACAGTTGCTTTAACAACCACAACTGTTGCTCCAACAACCACAACAGTTCCTCCAACCACAACAACTGCTGCTCCAACAACCACAACTGCTGCTCCAACGACCACAACTGTTGCTCGAACGACCACAACAGTTCTTCCAACGACTACCACAGTTGCTCCAACAACCACAACTGTTGCTCCAACGACTACAGCAGTTCCGCCAACAACTTCCACAGTTGCTCCAAAGACGACAACTGCGGCTCAAACAACCACAACTGTTGCTCCAACCACTACAACTGTAGCTCCAACAACATCAACTGCTGCTCCAACAACCACAACTGCTGCTCCAACAACCACAACTGTTGCTCCAACAACCACAACTGTTCCTCCAACAACTACCACAGTTGCTCCAACAACCACAACTGTTGCTCCAACAACCACAACAGTTCCTCCAAAAACTACCACAGTTGCTCCAACAACCACAACTGTTGCTCCATCGACCACAACAGTTCCTCCAACAACTACCACAGTTCCTCCAACAACTACCACAGTTGCTACAACAACCAAAACTGTTGCTTCAATGACCACAAGTGTTCCTCCAACACCTACCACAGTTGCTCCAACAACCACAACTGTTGCTCCAACGACCACAACAGTTCCTCCAACAACTACCACAGTTCCTCCAACAACTACCACAGTTGCTACAACAACCAAAACTGTTGCTCCAACAACCACAACTGTTGCTCCAACCACAACAACTGCTGCTCCAACAACCACAACTGCTGCTCCAACAACCACAACTGCTGCTCCAACAACCACAACAGTTCTTCCAACAACTACCACAGTTGCTCCAACAACCACAACTTTTGCTCCAACAACCACAACAGTTCCTCCAACAACTACCACTGTTGCTCCAACAACCACAAATACTGCTCCAACGACCAAAACAATTCTTCCAACAACTACCACAGTTTCTCCAACAACCACAACTGTTGCTCCAACGACCACAACAGTTCCTCCAACAACTACCACAGTTGCTCCAACAACCACAACTGTTGCTCCAACCACAACAACTGCTGCTCCAACAACCACAACTGCTGCTCCAACAACCACAACAGTTCTTCCAACGACTTCCACAGTTGCTCCAACAACCACAACTGTTGCTCCTACGACCACAAGAGTTCCTCCAACGACTACCACAGTTGCTCCAACAACCACAACTGTTGCTTCAACGACCACAACAGTTCCTCCAACAACTACCACAGTTGCTCCAACAACCACAACTGTTGCTCCAATGACCACAACAGTTCCTCCAACCACAACAACTGCTGCTCCAACAACCACAACTGCTGCTCCAACGACCACAACTGTTGCTCCAACAACCACAACGGTTCTTCCAACGACTACCACAGTTGCTCCAACAACCACAGCTGTTGCTCCAACCACAACAACTGCTGCTCCAACAACCACAAGTGCTGCTCCAACCACCACAACAGTTCTTCCAACGACTACCACAGTTGCTCCACCAACCACAACTGTTGCTCCAACAACCACAGCAGTTCCTCCAGCAACTACCACAGTTGCTCCAACAACCACAACTGTTGCTCCAACCACCACAACTGTTGCTCCAAAAACTACCACAGTTCCTCCAACAACTACTACAGTTGCTACAACAACCACAACTGTTCCTCCAACAGCTAACAAAGTTGCTCCAACAATCACAACTGTTGCTCCAACAACCACAACAGTTCCTCCAACAACTACCACAGTTGCTCCAACAACCACAACTGTTCCTCCAACAACTACCACAGTTGCTCCAACAACCACAACTGTTGTTCCAATGACCACAACTGTTCCTCCAACAACTACCACAGTTGCTCCAACAACCACAACTGTTGCTCCAACAACCACAACAGTTCTTCCAACGACTACCACAGTTCCTCCAACAACTACCACAGTTGCTCCAACAACCACAACTGTTCCTCCAACAACTACCACAGTTGCTCCAACAACCACAACTGTTGCTCCAACCACCACAACAGTTCCTCCAACAACTACCACAGTTGCTCCAACAACCACAACTGTTCCTCCAACAACTACCACAGTTGCTCCAACAACCACAACTGTTGCTCCAACCACCACAACAGTTCCTCCAACAACTACCACAGTTGCTCCAACAACCACAACTGTTAATCCAACGACCACAACAGTTCCTCCACCAACTACCACAGATGCTCCAACCACCACAACTATTGTTCCAACGACCACAAAAATTCTTCCAACAACTACCACAGTTGTTCCAACAACCACAACCTTTGCTCCAACAACCACAACAGTTCCTCCAACAACTACCACAGTTGCTCCAACAACCACAACTGTTGCTCCTACGACCACAAGAGTTCCTCCAAAGACTACCACAGTTGCTCCAACAACCACAACTGTTGCTTCAACGACCACAACAGTTCCTCCAACAACTACCACAGTTGCTCCAACAACCACAACTGTTGCTCCAACGACCACAACAGTTCCTCCAACAACTACAACAGTTGCTCCAACAACCACAACTGTTGCTCCAACGACCACAACAGTTCCTCCAACAACTACCACAGTTGCTCCAACAACCACAACTGTTGCTCCAACCACCACAACAGTTCCTCCAACAACTACCACAGTTGCTCCAACAACCACAACTGTTGCTCCAACGACCACAACAGTTCCTCCACCAACTACCACAGATGCTCCAACAACCACAACTGTTGCTCCAACAACCACAACAGTTCTTCCAACGACTACCACAGTTGCTCCAACAACCACAACGGTTGCTCCAACGACCACAACAGTTCCTCCAACGACTACCATAGTTGCTCCAACAACCACAACTGTTGCTCCAACCACTACAACTGCTGCTCCAACAACCACAACTGCTGCTCCAACAACCACAACAGTTCTTCCAACGACTTCCATAGTTCCTCCAACAACTACCACAGTTGCTCCAACAACCACAACTGTTCCTCCAACAACTACCACAGTTGCTCCAACAACCACAACTGTTGCTCCAACCACCACAACAGTTCCTCCAACAACTACCACAGTTGCTCCAACAACCACAACTGTTGCTCCAACGACCACAACAGTTCCTCCACCAACTACCACAGATGCTCCAACCACCACAACTATTGTTCCAACAACCACAAAAATTCTTCCAACAACTACCACAGTTGTTCCAACAACCACAACCTTTGCTCCAACAACCACAACAGTTCCTCCAACAACTACCACAGTTGCTCCAACAACCACAACTGTTGCTCCTACGACCACAAGAGTTCCTCCAACGACTACCACAGTTGCTCCAACAACCACAACTGTTGCTTCAACGACCACAACAGTTCCTCCAACAACTACCACAGTTGCTCCAACAACCACAACTGTTGCTCCAACGACCACAACAGTTCCTCCAACAACTACAACAGTTGCTCCAACAACCACAACTGTTGCTCCAACGACCACAACAGTTCCTCCAACAACTACCACAGTTGCTCCAACAACCACAACTGTTGCTCCAATGACCACAACAGTTCCTCCAACAACTACCACAGTTGCTCCAACCACCACAACTGTTGCTCCAACCACAACTGTTGCTTTAACCACAACAACTGCTGCTACAATAACCACAACTGCTGCTCCAACAACCAAAACTGTTGCTCCAAAGACCACAACAGTTCCTCCAACAACTACCACAGTTGCTCCAAAAACCACAACAGTTCCTCCAATGACCACAACAGTTCCTCCAACAACTACCACAGTTGCTCTAACAACCACAACTATTGCTCCAACGACCACAACAATTCTTCCAACAACTACCACAGTTGCTCCAACAACCACAACTGTTGCTCCAACGACTACAACAGTTCCTCCAACAACTACCACAGTTGCTCTAACAACCACAACTGTTGCTCCAACGACCACAACAGTTCCTCCAACAACTACCACAGTTCCTCCAACAACTACCACAGTTGCTACAACAACCAAAACTGTTGCTCCAACAACCACAACTGTTGCTCCAACCACAACAACTGCTGCTCCAACAACCACAACTGCTGCTCCAACAACCACAACTGCTGCTCCAACAACCACAACAGTTCTTCCAACAACTACCACAGTTGCTCCAACAACCACAACTGTTGCTCCAACAACCACAACAGTTCCTCCAACAACTACCACTGTTGCTCCAACAACCACAAATACTGCTCCAACGACCACAACAATTCTTCCAACAACTACCACAGTTTCTCCAACAACCACAACTGTTGCTCCAACGACCACAACAGTTCCTCCAACAACTACCACAGTTGCTCCAACAACTACCACAGTTGCTCCAACAACCACAACTGCTGCTCCAACAACCACAACAGTTCTTCCAACGACTTCCACAGTTGCTCCAACAACCACAACTGTTGCTCCTACGACCACAAGAGTTCCTCCAACGACTACCACAGTTGCTCCAACAACCACAACTGTTGCTCCAACAACCACAACAGTTCTTCCAACGACTACCACAGTTGCTCCAACAACCACAACGGTTGCTCCAACGACCACAACAGTTCCTCCAACGACTACCACAGTTGCTCCAACAACCACAACTGTTGCTCCAACCACTACAACTGCTGCTCCAACAACCACAACTGCTGCTCCAACACCCACAACAGTTCTTCCAACGACTTCCATAGTTCCTCCAACAACTACCACAGTTGCTCCAACAACCACAACTGCTGCTCCAACGACCACAACTGTTGCTCCAACAACCACAACGGTTCTTCCAACGACTACCACAGTTGCTCCATTAACCACAGCTGTTGCTCCAACCACAACAACTGCTGCTCCAACAACCACAACTGCTGCTCCAACCACCACAACAGTTCTTCCAACGACTACCACAGTTGCTCCACCAACCACAACTGTTGCTCCAACAACCACAGCAGTTCCTCCAGCAACTACCACAGTTGCTCCAACAACCACAACTGTTGCTCCAACATCCACAACTGTTGCTCCAACAACCACAACTGTTGCTCCAACCACCACAACAGTTCCTCCAACAACTACTACTGTTGCTCCAACAACCACAAATACTGCTCCAACGACCACAACAATTCTTCAAACAACTACCACAGTTGCTCCAACAACCACAACTGTTGCTCCAACGACCACAACAGTTCCTCCAACAACTACCACAGTTGCTCCAACAACCACAACTGTTGCTCCAACAACCACAACAGTTCTTCCAACGACTACCACAGTTGCTCCAACAACCACAACTGTTGCTCCAACCACCACAACAGTTCCTCCAACAACTACCACAGTTGCTCCAACAACCACAACTGTTGCTCCAACAACCACAACAGTTCTTCCAACAACTACCACAGTTGCTCCAACAACCACAACTGTTGCTCCAACGACCACAACAGTTCCTCCACCAACTACCACTGTTGCTCCAAAAACTACCACAGTTCCTCCAACAACTACTACAGTTGCTACAACAACCAAAACTGTTGCTCCAATGACCACAACTGTTCCTCCAACAGCTAACAAAGTTGCTCCAACAATCACAACTGTTGCTCCAACAACCACAACAGTTCCTCCAACAACTACCACAGTTGCTCCAACAACCACAACTGTTCCTCCAACAACTACCACAGTTGCTCCAACAACCACAACTGTTGCTCCAATGACCACAACTGTTCCTCCAACAACTACCACAGTTGCTCCAAAACCCACAACTGTTGCTCCAATCACCACAACACTTCCTCCAACAAGTACCACAGTTGCTCCAACAACCACAACTGTTCCTCCAACAACTACCACAGTTGCTCCAACAACCACAACGGTTGCTCCAACGACCACAACAGTTCCTCCAACGACTACCACAGTTGCTCCAACAACCACAACAGTTCTTCCAACGACTTCCACAGTTCCTCCAACAACTACCACAGTTGCTCCAACAACCACAACTGTTCCTCCAACAACTACCACAGTTGCTCCAACAACCACAACTGTTGCTCCAACAACCACAACTGTTGCTCCAACCACCACAACAGTTCCTCCAACAACTACTACTGTTGTTCCAACAACCACAAATACTGCTCCAACGACCACAACAATTCTTCAAACAACTACCACAGTTGCTCCAACAACCACAACTGTTGCTCCAACGACCACAACAGTTCCTCCAACAACTACCACAGTTGCTCCAACAACCACAACTGTTGCTCCAACAACCACAACAGTTCTTCCAACGACTACCACAGTTGCTCCAACAACCACAACTGTTGCTCCAACCACCACAACAGTTCCTCCAACAACTACCACAGTTGCTCCAACAACCACAACTGTTGCTCCAACAACCACAACAGTTCTTCCAACAACTACCACAGTTGCTCCAACAACCACAACTGTTGCTCCAACGACCACAACAGTTCCTCCACCAACTACCACTGTTGCTCCAAAAACTACCACAGTTCCTCCACCAACTACCACTGTTGCTCCAATGACCACAACTGTTCCTCCAACAGCTAACAAAGTTGCTCCAACAATCACAACTGTTGCTCCAACAACCACAACAGTTCCTCCAACAACTACCACAGTTGCTCCAACAACCACAACTGTTCCTCCAACAACTACCACAGTTGCTCCAACAACCACAACTGTTGCTCCAATGACCACAACTGTTCCTCCAACAACTACCACAGTTGCTCCAAAACCCACAACTGTTGCTCCAATCACCACAACACTTCCTCCAACAAGTACCACAGTTGCTCCAACAACCACAACTGTTCCTCCAACAACTACCACAGTTGCTCCAACAACCACAACGGTTGCTCCAACGACCACAACAGTTCCTCCAACGACTACCACAGTTGCTCCAACAACCACAACTGTTGCTCCAACCACTACAACTGCTGCTCCAACAACCACAACTGCTGCTCCAACAACCACAACAGTTCTTCCAACGACTTCCACAGTTCCTCCAACAACTACCACAGTTGCTCCAACAACCACAACTGTTGCTCCAACGACCACAACAGTTCCTCCACCAACTACCACAGATGCTCCAACCACCACAACTATTGTTCCAACGACCACAAAAATTCTTCCAACAACTACCACAGTTGTTCCAACAACCACAACCTTTGCTCCAACAACCACAACAGTTCCTCCAACAACTACCACAGTTGCTCCAACAACCACAACTGTTGCTCCTACGACTACAAGAGTTCCTCCAACGACTACCACAGTTCCTCCAACAACTACCACAGTTGCTACAACAACCAAAACTGTTGCTCCAACAACCACAACTGTTGCTCCAACCACAACAACTGCTGCTCCAACAACCACAACTGCTGCTCCAACAACCACAACTGCTGCTCCAACAACCACAACAGTTCTTCCAACAACTACCACAGTTGCTCCAACAACCACAACTGTTGCTCCAACAACCACAACAGTTTCTCCAACAACTACCACTGTTGCTCCAACAACCACAAATACTGCTCCAACGACCACAACAATTCTTCCAACAACTACCACAGTTTCTCCAACAACCACAACTGTTGCTCCAACGACCACAACAGTTCCTCCAACAACTACCACAGTTGCTCCAACAACCACAACTGTTGCTCCAACCACCACAACTGTTGCTCCAACCACAACTGTTGCTTTAACCACAACAACTGCTGCTACAATAACCACAACTGCTGCTCCAACAACCAAAACTGTTGTTTCAAAGACCACAACAGTTCCTCCAACAACTACCACAGTTGCTCCAAAAACCACAACAGTTCCTCCAATGACCACAACAGTTCCTCCAACAACTACCACAGTTGCTCTAACAACCACAACTATTGCTCCAACAACCACAACAATTCTTCCAACAACTACCACAGTTGCTCCAACAACCACAACTGTTGCTCCAACGACCACAACAGTTCCTCCAACAACTACCACAGTTGCTCCAACAACCACAACTGTTGCTCCAACGACCACAACAGTTCCTCCAACAACTACCACAGTTCCTCCAACAACTACCACAGTTGCTACAACAACCAAAACTGTTGCTCCAACAACCACAACTGTTGCTCCAACCACAACAACTGCTGCTCCAACAACCACAACTGCTGCTCCAACAACCACAACTGCTGCTCCAACAACCACAACAGTTCTTCCAACAACTACCACAGTTGCTCCAACAACCACAACTGTTGCTCCAACAACCACAACAGTTCCTCCAACAACTACCACTGTTGCTCCAACAACCACAAATACTGCTCCAACGACCACAACAAATCTTCCAACAACTACCACAGTTTCTCCAACAACCACAACTGTTGCTCCAACGACCACAACAGTTCCTCCAACAACTACCACAGTTGCTCCAACAACCACAACTGTTGCTCCAACCACAACAACTGCTGCTCCAACAACCACAACTGCTGCTCCAACAACCACAACAGTTCTTCCAACGACTTCCACAGTTGATCCAACAACCACAACTGTTGCTCCTACGACCACAAGAGTTCATCCAACGACTACCACAGTTGCTCCAACAACCACAACTGTTGCTTTAACGACCACAACAGTTGCTCCAACAACCACAACGGTTCTTCCAATGACTACCACAGTTGCTCCAACAACCACAGCTGTTGCTCCAACCACAACAACTGCTGCTCCAACAACCTCAACTGCTGCTCCAACCACCACAACAGTTCTTCCAACGACTACCACAGTTGCTCCAACAACCACAACTGTTGCTCCAACGACCACAACTGTTCCTCCAACAACTACCACAGTTGCTCCATTAACCACAGCTGTTGCTCCAACCACAACAACTGCTGCTCCAACAACCACAACTGCTGCTCCAACAACCACAACTGCTGCTCCAACCACCACAACAGTTCTTCCAACGACTACCACAGTTGCTCCACCAACCACAACTGTTGCTCCAACGACCACAACAGTTCCTCCAACCACAACAACTGCTGCTCCAACAACAACAACTGCTGCTCCAACGACCACAACTGTTGCTCCAACAACCACAACGGTTCTTCCAATGACTACCACAGTTGCTCCAACAACCACAGCTGTTGCTCCAACCACAACAACTGCTGCTCCAACAACCTCAACTGCTGCTCCAACCACCACAACAGTTCTTCCAACGACTACCACAGTTGCTCCAACAACCACAACTGTTGCTCCAACGACCACAACTGTTGCTCCAACGACCACAACAGTTCCTCCAACAACTACCACAGATGCTCCAACCACCACAACTATTGCTCCAACGACCACAAAAATTCTTCCAACAACTACCACAGTTGCTCCAACAACGACAACTGTTGCTCCAACAACCACAACAGTTCCTCCAACAACTACCACAGTTGCTCCAACAACCACAACTGTTGCTCCAACAACCACAACTGTTGCTCCATCAACCACAACTGTTGCTCCAACCACCACAACAGTTCCTCCAACAACTACCACTGTTGCTCCAACAACCACAAATACTGCTCCAACGACCACAACAATTCTTCCAACAACTACCACAGTTGCTCCAACAACCACAACTGTTGCTCCAACGACCACAACAATTCTTCCAACAACTACCACAGTTGCTCCAACAACCACAACTGTTGCTCCAATGACCACAACAGTTCCTCCAACAACTACCACAGTTGCTCCAACCACCACAACTGTTGCTCCAACCACAACTGATGCTTTAACCACAACAACTGCTGCTCCAACAACCACAACTGCTGCTCCAACAACCACAACTGTTGCTCCAATGACCACAACAGTTCCTCCAACAACTACCACAGTTGCTCCAAAAACCACAACAGTTCCTCCAACGACCACAACAGTTCCTCCAACAACTACCACAGTTGCTCTAACAACCACAACTATTGCTACAACGACCACAATACTTCTTCCAACAACTACCACAGTTGCTCCAACCACCACAACTGTTGCTCCAACGACCACAACAGTTCCTCCAACAACTACCACAGTTGCTCCAACAACCACAACTGTTTCTCCAACGACCACAACAGTTCCTCCAACAACTACCACAGTTGCTACAACAACCGCAACTGTTGCTCCAACAACCACAACTGTTGCTCCAACCACCACAACAGTTCCTCCAACAACTACCACTGTTGCTCCAACAACCAAAAATACTGCTCCAACGACCACAACAATTCTTCCAACAACTACCACAGTTGCTCCAACAACCACAACTGTTGCTCCAACGACCACAACAGTTCCTCCAACAACTACCACAGTTGCTCCAACAACCACAACTGTTGCTCCAACGACCACAACAGTTCTTCCAACAACTACCACAGTTGCTCCAACAACCACAACTGTTGCTCCAATGACCACAACAGTTCCTCCAACAACTACCACAGTTGCTCCAACCACCACAACTGTTGCTCCAACCACAACTGATGCTTTAACCACAACAACTGCTGCTCCAACAACCACAACTGTTGCTCCAACGACCACAGCAGTTCCTCCAACAACTACCACTGTTGCTCCTACAACCACAACAGTTCCTCCAAAGACCACAACAGTTCCTCCAACAACTACCACAGTTGCTCTAACAACCACCACTATTGCTCCAACGACCACAACAATTCTTCCAACAACTACCACAGTTGCTCCAACAACCACAACTGTTGCTCCAACGACCACAACAGTTCCTCCAACAACTACCACAGTTGCTCCAACAACCACAACTGTTGCTCCAACGACCACAACAGTTCCTCCAACAACTACCACAGTTGCTACAACAACCAAAACTGTTGCTACAATGACCACAACTGTTCCTCCAACAGCTACCAAAGTTGCTCCAACAACCACAACTGTTGCTCCAACCACAACAACTGCTGATCCAACAACCTCAACTGCTGCTCCACCAACCACAACAGTTCTTCCAACAACTACCACAGTTGCTCCAACAACCACAACTGTTGCTCCAACAACCACAACAGTTCCTCCAACAACTACCACTGTTGGTCCAACAACCACAAATACTCCTTCAACGACCACAACAATTCTTCCAACAACTACCACAGTTCCTCCAACAACCACAACTGTTGCTCCAACAACCACAACTGTTCCTCCAACAACTACCACAGTTGCTCCAACAACCACAGCTGTTGCTCCAACCACAACAACTGCTGCTCCAACAACCACAACAGTTGCTCCAACAACCACAACTGTTGCTCCTACGACCACAAGAGTTCCTCCAACGACTACCACAGTTGCTCCAACAACCACAACTGTTGCTTCAACGACCACAACTGATGTTTTAACCACAACAACTGCTGCTCCAACAACCACAACTGCTGCTCCAACAACCACAACTGTTGCTCCAACGACCACAACAGTTCCTCCAACAACTACCACAGTTGCTCCAACAACCACAACAATTCCTCCAACGACCACAACAGTTCCTCCAACAACTACCACAGTTGCTCCAACAACCACAACTGTTGCTCCAACCACCACAACAGTTCCTCCAACAACTACCACTGTTGCTCCAACAACCACAAATACTGCTCCAACGACCACAACAATTCTTCCAACAACTACCACAGTTGCTCCAACAACCACAACTAGTGCTCCAACGACCACAACAGTTCCTCCAACAACTACCACAGTTGCTCCAACAACCACAACTGTTGCTCCAACGACCACAACAGTTCCTCCAACAACTACCACAGTTGCTCCAACAACCACAACTGTTGCTCCAATGACCACAACAGTTCCTCCAACAACTACCACAGTTGCTCCAACCACCACAACTGTTGCTCCAACCACAACTGATGCTTTAACCACAACAACTGCTGCTCCAACAACCACAACTGCTGCTCCAACAACCACAACTGTTGCTCCAACGACCACAACAGTTCCTCCAACAACTACCACAGTTGCTCCAACAACCACAACTGTTGCTCCAACAACCACAACTGTTGCTCCATCAACCACAACTGTTGCTCCAACCACCACAACAGTTCCTCCAACAACTACCACTGTTGCTCCAACAACCACAAATACTGCTCCAACGACCACAACAATTCTTTCAACAACTACCACAGTTGCTCCAACAACCACAACTGTTGCTCCAACGACCACAACAGTTCCTCCAACGACCACAACAGTTCCTCCAACAACTACCACAGTTGCTCCAACAACCACAACTATTGCTCCAACGATCACAACAGTTCCTCCAACAACTACCACAGTTGCTCCAACAACCACAACTGTTGCTCCAATGACCACAACAGTTCCTCCAACAACTACCACAGTTGCTCCAACCACCACAACTGTTGCTCCAACCACAACAACTGCTGCTCCAACAACCACAACAGTTGCTCCAACAACCACATCTGTTGCTCCTACGACCACAAGAGTTCCTCCAACGACTACCACAGTTGCTCCAACAACCACAACTGTTGCTTCAACGACCACAACATTTCCTCCAACAACTACCAAAGTTGCTCCAACAACCACAACTGTTGCTCCAACATCCACAACAGTTCCTCCAACAAGTACCACAGTTGCTCCAACCACCACAACTGTTGCTCCAACCACAACTGATGTTTTAACCACAACAACTGCTGCTCCAATAACCACAACTGCTGCTCCAACAACCACAACTGTTGCTCCAACGACCACAACAGTTCCTCCAACAACTACCACAGTTGCTCCAACAACCACAACAATTCCTCCAACGACCACAACAGTTCCTCCAACAACTACCACAGTTGCTCTAACAACCACAACTATTGCTACAACGACCACAACAATTCTTCCAACAACTACCACAGTTGCTCCAACAACCACAACTTTTGCTCCAACGACCACAACAGTTCCTCCAACAACTACCACAGTTGCTCCAGCAACCACAACTGTTGCTCCAACGACCACAACAGTTCCTCCAACAACTACCACAGTTGCTCCAACAACCGCAACTGTTGCTCCAACAACCACAACTGTTGCTCCAACCACCACAACAGTTCCTCCAACAACTACCACTGTTGCTCCAACAACCACAAATACTGCTCCAACGACCACAACAATTCTTCCAACAACTACCACAGTTGCTCCAACAACCACAACTGTTGCTCCAACGACCACAACAGTTCCTCCAACAACTACCACAGTTGCTCCAACAACCACAACTGTTGCTCCAACGACCACAACAGTTCCTCCAACAACTACCACAGTTGCTCCAACAACCACAACTGTTGCTCCAATGACCACAACAGTTCCTCCAACAACTACCACAGTTGCTCCAACCACCACAACTGTTGCTCCAACCACAACTGATGCTTTAACCACAACAACTGCTGCTCCAACAACCACAACTGCTGCTCCAACAACCAAAACTGTTGCTCCAACGACCACAACAGTTCCTCCAACAACTACCACAGTTGCTCCAACAACCACAACTGTTGCTCCAACAACCACAACTGTTGCTCCAACAACCACAACTGTTGCTCCAACCACAACAACTGCTGCTCCAACAACCACAACTGCTGCTCCAACAACCACAACTGCTGCTCCAACAACCACAACAGTTCTCCCAACAACTACCACAGTTGCTCCAACAACCACAACTGTTGCTCCAACAACCACAACAGTTCCTCCAACAACTACCACTGTTGCTCCAACAACCACAAATACTGCTCCAACGACCACAACAATTCTTCCAACAACTACCACAGTTTCTCCAACAACCACAACTGTTGCTCCAACGACCACAACAGTTCCTCCAACAACTACCACAGTTGCTCCAACAACTACCACAGTTGCTCCAACAACCACAACTGCTGCTCCAACAACCACAACAGTTCTTCCAACAACTACCACAGTTGCTCCAACAACCACAACTGTTGCTCCAACAACCACAACAGTTCCTCCAACAACTACCACTGTTGCTCCAACAACCACAAATACTGCTCCAACGACCACAACAAATCTTCCAACAACTACCACAGTTTCTCCAACAACCACAACTGTTGCTCCAACGACCACAACAGTTCCTCCAACAACTACCACAGTTGCTCCAACAACCACAACTGTTGCTCCAACCACAACAACTGCTGCTCCAACAACCACAACTGCTGCTCCAACAACCACAACAGTTCTTCCAACGACTTCCACAGTTGATCCAACAACCACAACTGTTGCTCCTACGACCACAAGAGTTCATCCAACGACTACCACAGTTGCTCCAACAACCACAACTGTTGCTTTAACGACCACAACAGTTGCTCCAACAACCACAACGGTTCTTCCAATGACTACCACAGTTGCTCCAACAACCACAGCTGTTGCTCCAACCACAACAACTGCTGCTCCAACAACCTCAACTGCTGCTCCAACCACCACAACAGTTCTTCCAACGACTACCACAGTTGCTCCAACAACCACAACTGTTGCTCCAACGACCACAACTGTTCCTCCAACAACTACCACAGTTGCTCCATTAACCACAGCTGTTGCTCCAACCACAACAACTGCTGCTCCAACAACCACAACTGCTGCTCCAACAACCACAACTGCTGCTCCAACCACCACAACAGTTCTTCCAACGACTACCACAGTTGCTCCACCAACCACAACTGTTGCTCCAACGACCACAACAGTTCCTCCAACCACAACAACTGCTGCTCCAACAACAACAACTGCTGCTCCAACGACCACAACTGTTGCTCCAACAACCACAACTGCTGCTCCAACCACCACAACAGTTCTTCCAACGACTACCACAGTTGCTCCACCAACCACAACTGTTGCTCCAACGACCACAACAGTTCCTCCAACCACAACAACTGCTGCTCCAACAACAACAACTGCTGCTCCAACGACCACAACAGTTCCTCCAACAACTACCACAGTTGCTCCAACAACCACAACTGTTGCTCCAATGACCACAACAGTTCCTCCAACAACTACCACAGTTGCTCCAACCACCACAACTGTTGCTCCAACCACAACTGATGCTTTAACCACAACAACTGCTGCTCCAACAACCACAACTGCTGCTCCAACAACCAAAACTGTTGCTCCAACGACCACAACAGTTCCTCCAACAACTACCACAGTTGCTCCAACAACCACAACTGTTGCTCCAACAACCACAACTGTTGCTCCAACAACCACAACTGTTGCTCCAACCACAACAACTGCTGCTCCAACAACCACAACTGCTGCTCCAACAACCACAACTGCTGCTCCAACAACCACAACAGTTCTTCCAACAACTACCACAGTTGCTCCAACAACCACAACTGTTGCTCCAACAACCACAACAGTTCCTCCAACAACTACCACTGTTGCTCCAACAACCACAAATACTGCTCCAACGACCACAACAATTCTTCCAACAACTACCACAGTTTCTCCAACAACCACAACTGTTGCTCCAACGACCACAACAGTTCCTCCAACAACTACCACAGTTGCTCCAACAACTACCACAGTTGCTCCAACAACAACAACTGCTGCTCCAACGACCACAACTGTTGCTCCAACAACCACAACGGTTCTTCCAATGACTACCACAGTTGCTCCAACAACCACAGCTGTTGCTCCAACCACAACAACTGCTGCTCCAACAACCTCAACTGCTGCTCCAACCACCACAACAGTTCTTCCAACGACTACCACAGTTGCTCCAACAACCACAACTGTTGCTCCAACGCCCACAACTGTTGCTCCAACGACCACAACAGTTCCTCCAACAACTACCACAGATGCTCCAACCACCACAACTATTGCTCCAACGACCACAAAAATTCTTCCAACAACTACCACAGTTGCTCCAACAACGACAACTGTTGCTCCAACAACCACAACAGTTCCTCCAACAACTACCACAGTTGCTCCAACAACCACAACTGTTGCTCCAACAACCACAACTGTTGCTCCATCAACCACAACTGTTGCTCCAACCACCACAACAGTTCCTCCAACAACTACCACTGTTGCTCCAACAACCACAAATACTGCTCCAACGACCACAACAATTCTTCCAACAACTACCACAGTTGCTCCAACAACCACAACTGTTGCTCCAACGACCACAACAATTCTTCCAACAACTACCACAGTTGCTCCAACAACCACAACTGTTGCTCCAATGACCACAACAGTTCCTCCAACAACTACCACAGTTGCTCCAACCACCACAACTGTTGCTCCAACCACAACTGATGCTTTAACCACAACAACTGCTGCTCCAACAACCACAACTGCTGCTCCAACAACCACAACTGTTGCTCCAATGACCACAACAGTTCCTCCAACAACTACCACAGTTGCTCCAAAAACCACAACAGTTCCTCCAACGACCACAACAGTTCCTCCAACAACTACCACAGTTGCTCTAACAACCACAACTATTGCTACAACGACCACAATACTTCTTCCAACAACTACCACAGTTGCTCCAACCACCACAACTGTTGCTCCAACGACCACAACAGTTCCTCCAACAACTACCACAGTTGCTCCAACAACCACAACTGTTTCTCCAACGACCACAACAGTTCCTCCAACAACTACCACAGTTGCTACAACAACCGCAACTGTTGCTCCAACAACCACAACTGTTGCTCCAACCACCACAACAGTTCCTCCAACAACTACCACTGTTGCTCCAACAACCAAAAATACTGCTCCAACGACCACAACAATTCTTCCAACAACTACCACAGTTGCTCCAACAACCACAACTGTTGCTCCAACGACCACAACAGTTCCTCCAACAACTACCACAGTTGCTCCAACAACCACAACTGTTGCTCCAACGACCACAACAGTTCTTCCAACAACTACCACAGTTGCTCCAACAACCACAACTGTTGCTCCAATGACCACAACAGTTCCTCCAACAACTACCACAGTTGCTCCAACCACCACAACTGTTGCTCCAACCACAACTGATGCTTTAACCACAACAACTGCTGCTCCAACAACCACAACTGTTGCTCCAACGACCACAGCAGTTCCTCCAACAACTACCACTGTTGCTCCTACAACCACAACAGTTCCTCCAAAGACCACAACAGTTCCTCCAACAACTACCACAGTTGCTCTAACAACCACCACTATTGCTCCAACGACCACAACAATTCTTCCAACAACTACCACAGTTGCTCCAACAACCACAACTGTTGCTCCAACGACCACAACAGTTCCTCCAACAACTACCACAGTTGCTCCAACAACCACAACTGTTGCTCCAACGACCACAACAGTTCCTCCAACAACTACCACAGTTGCTACAACAACCAAAACTGTTGCTACAATGACCACAACTGTTCCTCCAACAGCTACCAAAGTTGCTCCAACAACCACAACTGTTGCTCCAACCACAACAACTGCTGATCCAACAACCTCAACTGCTGCTCCACCAACCACAACAGTTCTTCCAACAACTACCACAGTTGCTCCAACAACCACAACTGTTGCTCCAACAACCACAACAGTTCCTCCAACAACTACCACTGTTGGTCCAACAACCACAAATACTCCTTCAACGACCACAACAATTCTTCCAACAACTACCACAGTTCCTCCAACAACCACAACTGTTGCTCCAACAACCACAACTGTTCCTCCAACAACTACCACAGTTGCTCCAACAACCACAGCTGTTGCTCCAACCACAACAACTGCTGCTCCAACAACCACAACAGTTGCTCCAACAACCACAACTGTTGCTCCTACGACCACAAGAGTTCCTCCAACGACTACCACAGTTGCTCCAACAACCACAATTGTTGCTTCAACGACCACAACTGATGTTTTAACCACAACAACTGCTGCTCCAACAACCACAACTGCTGCTCCAACAACCACAACTGTTGCTCCAACGACCACAACAGTTCCTCCAACAACTACCACAGTTGCTCCAACAACCACAACAATTCCTCCAACGACCACAACAGTTCCTCCAACAACTACCACAGTTGCTCCAACAACCACAACTGTTGCTCCAACCACCACAACAGTTCCTCCAACAACTACCACTGTTGCTCCAACAACCACAAATACTGCTCCAACGACCACAACAATTCTTCCAACAACTACCACAGTTGCTCCAACAACCACAACTAGTGCTCCAACGACCACAACAGTTCCTCCAACAACTACCACAGTTGCTCCAACAACCACAACTGTTGCTCCAACGACCACAACAGTTCCTCCAACAACTACCACAGTTGCTCCAACAACCACAACTGTTGCTCCAATGACCACAACAGTTCCTCCAACAACTACCACAGTTGCTCCAACCACCACAACTGTTGCTCCAACCACAACTGATGCTTTAACCACAACAACTGCTGCTCCAACAACCACAACTGCTGCTCCAACAACCACAACTGTTGCTCCAACGACCACAACAGTTCCTCCAACAACTACCACAGTTGCTCCAACAACCACAACTGTTGCTCCAACAACCACAACTGTTGCTCCATCAACCACAACTGTTGCTCCAACCACCACAACAGTTCCTCCAACAACTACCACTGTTGCTCCAACAACCACAAATACTGCTCCAACGACCACAACAATTCTTTCAACAACTACCACAGTTGCTCCAACAACCACAACTGTTGCTCCAACGACCACAACAGTTCCTCCAACGACCACAACAGTTCCTCCAACAACTACCACAGTTGCTCCAACAACCACAACTATTGCTCCAACGATCACAACAGTTCCTCCAACAACTACCACAGTTGCTCCAACAACCACAACTGTTGCTCCAATGACCACAACAGTTCCTCCAACAACTACCACAGTTGCTCCAACCACCACAACTGTTGCTCCAACCACAACAACTGCTGCTCCAACAACCACAACAGTTGCTCCAACAACCACATCTGTTGCTCCTACGACCACAAGAGTTCCTCCAACGACTACCACAGTTGCTCCAACAACCACAACTGTTGCTTCAACGACCACAACATTTCCTCCAACAACTACCAAAGTTGCTCCAACAACCACAACTGTTGCTCCAACATCCACAACAGTTCCTCCAACAAGTACCACAGTTGCTCCAACCACCACAACTGTTGCTCCAACCACAACTGATGTTTTAACCACAACAACTGCTGCTCCAATAACCACAACTGCTGCTCCAACAACCACAACTGTTGCTCCAACGACCACAACAGTTCCTCCAACAACTACCACAGTTGCTCCAACAACCACAACAATTCCTCCAACGACCACAACAGTTCCTCCAACAACTACCACAGTTGCTCTAACAACCACAACTATTGCTACAACGACCACAACAATTCTTCCAACAACTACCACAGTTGCTCCAACAACCACAACTTTTGCTCCAACGACCACAACAGTTCCTCCAACAACTACCACAGTTGCTCCAGCAACCACAACTGTTGCTCCAACGACCACAACAGTTCCTCCAACAACTACCACAGTTGCTCCAACAACCGCAACTGTTGCTCCAACAACCACAACTGTTGCTCCAACCACCACAACAGTTCCTCCAACAACTACCACTGTTGCTCCAACAACCACAAATACTGCTCCAACGACCACAACAATTCTTCCAACAACTACCACAGTTGCTCCAACAACCACAACTGTTGCTCCAACGACCACAACAGTTCCTCCAACAACTACCACAGTTGCTCCAACAACCACAACTGTTGCTCCAACGACCACAACAGTTCCTCCAACAACTACCACAGTTGCTCCAACAACCACAACTGTTGCTCCAATGACCACAACAGTTCCTCCAACAACTACCACAGTTGCTCCAACCACCACAACTGTTGCTCCAACCACAACTGATGCTTTAACCACAACAACTGCTGCTCCAACAACCACAACTGCTGCTCCAACAACCACAACTGTTGCTCCAACGACCACAACAGTTCCTCCAACAACTACCACAGTTGCTCCAACAACCACAACTGTTGCTCCAACAACCACAACTGTTGCTCCAACAACCACAACTGTTGCTCCAACCACAACAACTGCTGCTCCAACAACCACAACTGCTGCTCCAACAACCACAACTGCTGCTCCAACAACCACAACAGTTCTTCCAACAACTACCACAGTTGCTCCAACAACCACAACTGTTGCTCCAACAACCACAACAGTTCCTCCAACAACTACCACAGTTGCTCCAACAACCACAACTGTTGCTCCAACAACCACAACAGTTCCTCCAACAACTACCACTGTTGCTCCAACAACCACAAATACTGCTCCAACGACCACAACAATTCTTCCAACAACTACCACAGTTTCTCCAACAACCACAACTGTTGCTCCAACGACCACAACAGTTCCTCCAACAACTACCACAGTTGCTCCAACAACTACCACAGTTGCTCCAACAACCACAACTGCTGCTCCAACAACCACAACAGTTCTTCCAACGACTTCCACAGTTGCTCCAACAACCACAACTGTTGCTCCTACGACCACAAGAGTTCCTCCAACGAGTACCACAGTTGCTCCAACAACCACAACTGTTGCTCCAACAACCACAACAGTTCTTCCAACGACTACCACAGTTGCTCCAACAACCACAACGGTTGCTCCAACGACCACAACAGTTCCTCCAACGACTACCACAGTTGCTCCAACAACCACAACTGTTGCTCCAACCACTACAACTGCTGCTCCAACAACCACAACTGCTGCTCCAACAACCACAACAGTTCTTCCAACGACTTCCATAGTTCCTCCAACAACTACCACAGTTGCTCCAACAACCACAACTGCTGCTCCAACGACCACAACTGTTACTCCAACAACCACAACGGTTCTTCCAACGACTACCACAGTTGCTCCATTAACCACAGCTGTTGCTCCAACCACAACAACTGCTGCTCCAACAACCACAACTGCTGCTCCAACCACCACAACAGTTCTTCCAACGACTACCACAGTTGCTCCACCAACCACAACTGTTGCTCCAACAACCACAGCAGTTGCTCCAACAACCACAACTGTTGCTCCAACCACCACAACAGTTCCTCCAACAACTACTACTGTTGCTCCAACAACCACAAATACTGCTCCAACGACCACAACAATTCTTCAAACAACTACCACAGTTGCTCCAACAACCACAACTGTTGCTCCAACGACCACAACAGTTCCTCCAACAACTACCACAGTTGCTCCAACAACCACAACTGTTGCTCCAACAACCACAACAGTTCTTCCAACGACTACCACAGTTGCTCCAACAACCACAACTGTTGCTCCAACCACCACAACAGTTCCTCCAACAACTACCACAGTTGCTCCAACAACCACAACTGTTGCTCCAACAACCACAACAGTTCTTCCAACAACTACCACAGTTGCTCCAACAACCACAACTGTTGCTCCAACGACCACAACAGTTCCTCCACCAACTACCACTGTTGCTCCAAAAACTACCACAGTTCCTCCAACAACTACTACAGTTGCTACAACAACCAAAACTGTTGCTCCAATGACCACAACTGTTCCTCCAACAGCTAACAAAGTTGCTCCAACAATCACAACTGTTGCTCCAACAACCACAACAGTTCCTCCAACAACTACCACAGTTGCTCCAACAACCACAACTGTTCCTCCAACAACTACCACATTTGCTCCAACAACCACAACTGTTGCTCCAATGACCACAACTGTTCCTCCAACAACTACCACAGTTGCTCCAAAACCCACAACTGTTGCTCCAATCACCACAACACTTCCTCCAACAAGTACCACAGTTGCTCCAACAACCACAACTGTTCCTCCAACAACTACCACAGTTGCTCCAACAACCACAACGGTTGCTCCAACGACCACAACAGTTCCTCCAACGACTACCACAGTTGCTCCAACAACCACAACTGTTGCTCCAACCACTACAACTGCTGCTCCAACAACCACAACTGCTGCTCCAACAACCACAACAGTTCTTCCAACGACTTCCACAGTTCCTCCAACAACTACCACAGTTGCTCCAACAACCACAACTGTTCCTCCAACAACTACCACAGTTGCTCCAACAACCACAACTGTTGCTCCAACCACCACAACAGTTCCTCCAACAACTACCACAGTTGCTCCAACAACCACAACTGTTGCTCCAACGACCACAACAGTTCCTCCACCAACTACCACAGATGCTCCAACCACCACAACTATTGTTCCAACGACCACAAAAATTCTTCCAACAACTACCACAGTTGTTCCAACAACCACAACCTTTGCTCCAACAACCACAACAGTTCCTCCAACAACTACCACAGTTGCTCCAACAACCACAACTGTTGCTCCTACGACTACAAGAGTTCCTCCAACGACTACCACAGTTCCTCCAACAACTACCACAGTTGCTACAACAACCAAAACTGTTGCTCCAACAACCACAACTGTTGCTCCAACCACAACAACTGCTGCTCCAACAACCACAACTGCTGCTCCAACAACCACAACTGCTGCTCCAACAACCACAACAGTTCTTCCAACAACTACCACAGTTGCTCCAACAACCACAACTGTTGCTCCAACAACCACAACAGTTTCTCCAACAACTACTACTGTTGCTCCAACAACCACAAATACTGCTCCAACGACCACAACAATTCTTCAAACAACTACCACAGTTGCTCCAACAACCACAACTGTTGCTCCAACGACCACAACAGTTCCTCCAACAACTACCACAGTTGCTCCAACAACCACAACTGTTGCTCCAACAACCACAACAGTTCTTCCAACGACTACCACAGTTGCTCCAACAACCACAACTGTTGCTCCAACCACCACAACAGTTCCTCCAACAACTACCACAGTTGCTCCAACAACCACAACTGTTGCTCCAACAACCACAACAGTTCTTCCAACAACTACCACAGTTGCTCCAACAACCACAACTGTTGCTCCAACGACCACAACAGTTCCTCCACCAACTACCACTGTTGCTCCAAAAACTACCACAGTTCCTCCACCAACTACCACTGTTGCTCCAATGACCACAACTGTTCCTCCAACAGCTAACAAAGTTGCTCCAACAATCACAACTGTTGCTCCAACAACCACAACAGTTCCTCCAACAACTACCACAGTTGCTCCAACAACCACAACTGTTCCTCCAACAACTACCACAGTTGCTCCAACAACCACAACTGTTGCTCCAATGACCACAACTGTTGCTCCAACAACCACAACAGTTTCTCCAACAACTACCACTGTTGCTCCAACAACCACAAATACTGCTCCAACGACCACAACAATTCTTCCAACAACTACCACAGTTTCTCCAACAACCACAACTGTTGCTCCAACGACCACAACAGTTCCTCCAACAACTACCACAGTTGCTCCAACAACCACAACTGTTGCTCCAACCACCACAACTGTTGCTCCAACCACAACTGTTGCTTTAACCACAACAACTGCTGCTACAATAACCACAACTGCTGCTCCAACAACCAAAACTGTTGTTTCAAAAACCACAACAGTTCCTCCAACAACTACCACAGTTGCTCCAAAAACCACAACAGTTCCTCCAATGACCACAACAGTTCCTCCAACAACTACCACAGTTGCTCTAACAACCACAACTATTGCTCCAACAACCACAACAATTCTTCCAACAACTACCACAGTTGCTCCAACAACCACAACTGTTGCTCCAACGACCACAACAGTTCCTCCAACAACTACCACAGTTGCTCCAAAAACCACAACAGTTCCTCCAATGACCACAACAGTTCCTCCAACAACTACCACAGTTGCTCTAACAACCACAACTATTGCTCCAACAACCACAACAATTCTTCCAACAACTACCACAGTTGCTCCAACAACCACAACTGTTGCTCCAACGACCACAACAGTTCCTCCAACAACTACCACAGTTCCTCCAACAACTACCACAGTTGCTACAACAACCAAAACTGTTGCTCCAACAACCACAACTGTTGCTCCAACCACAACAACTGCTGCTCCAACAACCACAACTGCTGCTCCAACAACCACAACTGCTGCTCCAACAACCACAACAGTTCTTCCAACAACTACCACAGTTGCTCCAACAACCACAACTGTTGCTCCAACAACCACAACAGTTCCTCAAACAACTACCACTGTTGCTCCAACAACCACAAATACTGCTCCAACGACCACAACAAATCTTCCAACAACTACCACAGTTTCTCCAACAACCACAACTGTTGCTCCAACGACCACAACAGTTCCTCCAACAACTACCACAGTTGCTCCAACAACCACAACTGTTGCTCCAACCACAACAACTGCTGCTCCAACAACCACAACTGCTGCTCCAACAACCACAACAGTTCTTCCAACGACTTCCACAGTTGATCCAACAACCACAACTGTTGCTCCTACGACCACAAGAGTTCCTCCAACGACTACCACAGTTGCTCCAACAACCACAACTGTTGCTTTAACGACCACAACAGTTCCTCCAACAACTACAACAGTTGCTCCAACAACCACAACTGTTGCTCCAACGACCACAACAGTTCCTCCAACCACAACAACTGCTGCTCCAACAACCACAACTGCTGCTCCAAAGACCACAACTGTTGCTCCAACAACCACAACGGTTCTTCCAACGACTACCAAAGTTGCTCCATTAACCACAGCTGTTGCTCCAACCACAACAACTGCTGCTCCAACAACCACAACTGCTGCTCCAACCACCACAACAGTTCTTCCAACGACTACCACAGTTGCTCCACCAACCACAACTGTTGCTCCAACGACCACAACAGTTCCTCCAACCACAACAACTGCTGCTCCAACAACAACAACTGCTGCTCCAACGACCACAACTGTTGCTCCAACAACCACAACGGTTCTTCCAATGACTACCACAGTTGCTCCAACAACCACAGCTGTTGCTCCAACCACAACAACTGCTGCTCCAACAACCTCAACTGCTGCTCCAACCACCACAACAGTTCTTCCAACGACTACCACAGTTGCTCCAACAACCACAACTGTTGCTCCAACGACCACAACTGTTGCTCCAACGACCACAACAGTTCCTCCAACAACTACCACAGATGCTCCAACCACCACAACTATTGCTCCAACGACCACAAAAATTCTTCCAACAACTACCACAGTTGCTCCAACAACGACAACTGTTGCTCCAACAACCACAACAGTTCCTCCAACAACTACCACAGTTGCTCCAACAACCACAACTGTTGCTCCAACAACCACAACTGTTGCTCCATCAACCACAACTGTTGCTCCAACCACCACAACAGTTCCTCCAACAACTACCACTGTTGCTCCAACAACCACAAATACTGCTCCAACGACCACAACAATTCTTCCAACAACTACCACAGTTGCTCCAACAACCACAACTGTTGCTCCAACGACCACAACAATTCTTCCAACAACTACCACAGTTTCTCCAACAACCACAACTGTTGCTCCAATGACCACAACAGTTCCTCCAACAACTACCACAGTTGCTCCAACCACCACAACTGTTGCTCCAACCACAACTGATGCTTTAACCACAACAACTGCTGCTCCAACAACCACAACTGCTGCTCCAACAACCACAACTGTTGCTCCAACGACCACAACAGTTCCTCCAACAACTACCACAGTTGCTCCAAAAACCACAACAGTTCCTCCAACGACCACAACGGTTCCTCCAACAACTACCACAGTTGCTCTAACAACCACAACTATTGCTACAACGACCACAATACTTCTTCCAACAACTACCACAGTTGCTCCAACCACCACAACTGTTGCTCCAACGACCACAACAGTTCCTCCAACAACTACCACAGTTGCTCCAACAACCACAACTGTTTCTCCAACGACCACAACAGTTCCTCCAACAACTACCACTGTTGCTACAACAACCGCAACTGTTGCTCCAACAACCACAACTGTTGCTCCAACCACCACAACAGTTCCTCCAACAACTACCACTGTTGCTCCAACAACCAAAAATACTGCTCCAACGACCACAACAATTCTTCCAACAACTACCACAGTTGCTCCAACAACCACAACTGTTGCTCCAACGACCACAACAGTTCCTCCAACAACTACCACAGTTGCTCCAACAACCACAACTGTTGCTCCAACGACCACAACAGTTCTTCCAACAACTACCACAGTTGCTCCAACAACCACAACTGTTGCTCCAATGACCACAACAGTTCCTCCAACAACTACCACAGTTGCTCCAACCACCACAACTGTTGCTCCAACCACAACTGATGCTTTAACCACAACAACTGCTGCTCCAACAACCACAACTGTTGCTCCAACGACCACAGCAGTTCCTCCAACAACTACCACTGTTGCTCCTACAACCACAACAGTTCCTCCAAAGACCACAACAGTTCCTCCAACAACTACCACAGTTGCTCTAACAACCACCACTATTGCTCCAACGACCACAACAATTCTTCCAACAACTACCACAGTTGCTCCAACAACCACAACTGTTGCTCCAACGACCACAACAGTTCCTCCAACAACTACCACAGTTGCTCCAACAACCACAACTGTTGCTCCAACGACCACAACAGTTCCTCCAACAACTACCACAGTTGCTACAACAGCCAAAACTGTTGCTACAATGACCACAACTGTTCCTCCAACAGCTACCAAAGTTGCTCCAACAACCACAACTGTTGCTCCAACCACAACAACTGCTGATCCAACAACCTCAACTGCTGCTCCACCAACCACAACAGTTCTTCCAACAACTACCACAGTTGCTCCAACAACCACAACTGTTGCTCCAACAACCACAACAGTTCCTCCAACAACTACCACTGTTGGTCCAACAACCACAAATACTCCTTCAACGACCACAACAATTCTTCCAACAACTACCACAGTTCCTCCAACAACCACAACTGTTGCTCCAACGACCACAACTGTTCCTCCAACAACTACCACAGTTGCTCCAACAACCACAGCTGTTGCTCCAACCACAACAACTGCTGCTCCAACAACCACAACAGTTGCTCCAACAACCCGAACTGTTGCTCCTACGACCACAAGAGTTCCTCCAACGACTACCACAGTTGCTCCAACAACCACAACTGTTGCTTCAACGACCACAACAGTTCCTCCAACAAGTACCACAGTTGCTCCAACCACCACAACTGTTGCTCCAACCACCACAACTGCTGCTCCAACAACCACAACTGTTGCTCTAACGACCACAACAGTTCCTCCAACAACTACCACAGTTGCTCCAACAACCACAACAATTCCTCCAACGACCACAACAGTTCCTCCAACAACTACCACAGTTGCTCCAACAACCACAACTGTTGCTCCAACCACCACAACAGTTCCTCCAACAACTACCACTGTTGCTCCAACAACCACAAATACTGCTCCAACGACCACAACAATTCTTCCAACAACTACCACAGTTGCTCCAACAACCACAACTGTTGCTCCAACGACCACAACAGTTCCTCCAACAACTACCACAGTTGCTCCAACAACCACAACTGTTGCTCCAACGACCACAACAGTTCCTCCAACAACTACCACAGTTGCTCCAACAACCACAACTGTTGCTCCAATGACCACAACAGTTCCTCCAACAACTACCACAGTTGCTCCAACCACCACAACTGTTGCTCCAACCACAACTGATGCTTTAACCACAACAACTGCTGCTCCAACAACCACAACTGCTGCTCCAACAACCACAACTGTTGCTCCAACGACCACAACAGTTCCTCCAACAACTACCACAGTTGCTCCAACAACCACAACTGTTGCTCCAACAACCACAACTGTTGCTCCATCAACCACAACTGTTGCTCCAACCACCACAACAGTTCCTCCAACAACTACCACTGTTGCTCCAACAACCACAAATACTGCTCCAACGACCACAACAATTCTTTCAACAACTACCACAGTTGCTCCAACAACCACAACTGTTGCTCCAACGACCACAACAGTTCCTCCAACGACCACAACAGTTCCTCCAACAACTACCACAGTTGCTCCAACAACCACAACTATTGCTCCAACGATCACAACAGTTCCTCCAACAACTACCACAATTGCTCCAACAACCACAACTGTTGCTCCAATGACCACAACAGTTCCTCCAACAACTACCACAGTTGCTCCAACCACCACAACTGTTGCTCCAACCACAACAACTGCTGCTCCAACAACCACAACAGTTGCTCCAACAACCACAACTGTTGCTCCTAAGACCACAAGAGTTCCTCCAACGACTACCACAGTTGCTCCAACAACCACAACTGTTGCTTCAACGACCACAACAGTTCCTCCAACAACTACCAAAGTTGCTCCAACAACCACAACTGTTGCTCCAACATCCACAACAGTTCCTCCAACAAGTACCACAGTTGCTCCAACCACCACAACTGTTGCTCCAACCACAACTGATGTTTTAACCACAACAACTGCTGCTCCAATAACCACAACTGCTGCTCCAACAACCACAACTGTTGCTCCAACGACCACAACAGTTCCTCCAACAACTACCACAGTTGCTCCAACAACCACAACAATTCCTCCAACGACCACAACAGTTCCTCCAACAACTACCACAGTTGCTCTAACAACCACAATTATTGCTACAACGACCACAACAATTCTTCCAACAACTACCACAGTTGCTCCAACAACCACAACTTTTGCTCCAACGACCACAACAGTTCCTCCAACAACTACCACAGTTGCTCCAGCAACCACAACTGTTGCTCCAACGACCACAACAGTTCCTCCAACAACTACCACAGTTGCTCCAACAACCGCAACTGTTGCTCCAACAACCACAACTGTTGCTCCAACCACCACAACAGTTCCTCCAACAACTACCACTGTTGCTCCAACAACCACAAATACTGCTCCAACGACCACAACAATTCTTCCAACAACTACCACAGTTGCTCCAACAACCACAACTGTTGCTCCAACGACCACAACAGTTCCTCCAACAACTACCACAGTTGCTCCAACAACCACAACTGTTGCTCCAACGACCACAACAGTTCCTCCAACAACTACCACAGTTGCTCCAACAACCACAACTGTTGCTCCAATGACCACAACAGTTCCTCCAACAACTACCACAGTTGCTCCAACCACCACAACTGTTGCTCCAACCACAACTGATGCTTTAACCACAACAACTGCTGCTCCAACAACCACAACTGCTGCTCCAACAACCACAACTGTTGCTCCAACGACCACAACAGTTCCTCCAACAACTACCACAGTTGCTCCAACAACCACAACTGTTGCTCCAACAACCACAAATGTTGCTCCATCAACCACAACTGTTGCTCCAACCACCACAACAGTTCCTCCAACAACCACAAATACTGCTCCAACGACCACAACAATTCTTCCAACAACTACCACAGTTGCTCCAACAACCACAACTGTTGCTCCAACGACCACAACAGTTCATCCAACAACTACCACAGTTGCTCCAACCACCACAACTGTTGCTCCAACCACCACAACAGTTCCTCCAACAACTACCACTGTTGCTCCAACAACCACAAATACTGCTCCAACGACCACAACAATTCTTCCAACAACTACCACAGTTGCTCCAACAACCACAACTGTTGCTCCAATGACCACAACAGTTCCTCCAACAACTACCACAGTTGCTCCAACCACCACAACTGTTGCTCCAACCACAACTGATGCTTTAACCACAACAACTGCTGCTCCAACAACCACAACTGCTGCTCCTACAACCACAACTGTTGCTCCAACGACCACAACAGTTCCTCCAACAACTACCACAGTTGCTCCAACAACCACAACTGTTGCTCCAACAACCACAACTGTTGCTCCATCAACCACAACTGTTGCTCCAACCACCACAACAGTTCCTCCAACAACTACCACTGTTGCTCCAACAACCACAAATACTGCTCCAACGACCACAACAATTCTTCCAACAACTACCACAGTTGCTCCAACAACCACAACTGTTGCTCCAACGACCACAACAGTTCCTCCAACAACTACCACAGTTGCTCCAACAACCACAACTATTGCTCCAACGATCACAACAGTTCCTCCAACAACTACCACAGTTGCTCCAACAACCACAACTGCTGCTGCAATGACCACAACAGTTCCTCCAACAACTACCACAGTTGCTCCAACCACCACAACTGTTGCTCCAACCACAACTGATGCTTTAACCACAACAACTGCTGCTCCAACAACCACAACTGCTGCTCCAACAACCACAACTGCTGCTCCAACAACCACAACTGTTGCTCCAACGACCACAACAGTTCCTCCAACAACTACCACAGTTGCTCCAAAAACCACAACAGTTCCTCCAATGACCACAACAGTTCCTCCAACAACTACCACAGTTGCTCTAACAACCACAACTATTGCTACAACGACCACAACACTTCTTCCAACAACTACCACAGTTGCTCCAACGACCACAACAGTTCCTCCAACGACCACAACAGTTCCTCCAACAACTACCACAGTTGCTCCAACAACCACAACTGTTGCTCCAACGACCACAACAGTTCCTCCAACAACTACCACAGTTGCTCCAACAACCGCAACTGTTGCTCCAACAACCACAACTGTTGCTCCAACCACCACAACAGTTCCTCCAACAACTACCAAAGTTGCTCCAACAACCAAAAATACTGCTCCAACGACCACAACAATTCTTCCAACAACTACCACAGTTGCTCCAACAACCACAACTGTTGCTCCAACGACCACGACAGTTCCTCCAACAACTACCACAGTTGCTCCAACAACCACAACTGTTGCTCCAACGACCACAACAGTTCCTCCAACAACTACCACAGTTGCTCCAACAACCACAACTGTTGCTCCAATGACCACAACAGTTCCTCCAACAACTACCACAGTTGCTCCAACGACCACAACTGTTGCTCCAACCACAACTGATGCTTTAACCACAACAACTGCTGCTCCAACAACCACAACTGTTGCTCCAACGACCACAGCAGTTCCTCCAACAACTACCACAATTGCTCCTACAACCACAACAGTTCCTCCAAAGACCACAACAGTTCCTCCAACAACTACCACAGTTGCTCTAACAACCACCACTATTGCTCCAACGACCACAACAATTCTTCCAACAACTACCACAGTTGCTCCAACAACCACAACTGTTGCTCCAACGACCACAACAGTTCCTCCAACAACTACCACAGTTGCTCCAACAACCACAACTGTTGCTCCAACGACCACAACAGTTCCTCCAACAACTACCACAGTTGCTACAACAACCAAAACTGTTGCTACAATGACCACAACTGTTCCTCCAACAGCTACCAAAGTTGCTCCAACAACCACAACTGTTGCTCCAACCACAACAACTGCTGCTCCAACAACCTCAACTGCTGCTCCACCAACCACAACAGTTCTTCCAACAACTACCACAGTTGCTCCAACAACCACAACTGTTGCTCCAACAACCACAACAGTTCCTCCAACAATTACCACTGTTGGTCCAACAACCACAAATACTCCTTTAACGACCACAACAATTCTTCCAACAACTACCACAGTTCCTCCAACAACCACAACTGTTGCTCCAACGACCACAACTGTTCCTCCAACAACTACCACAGTTGCTCCAACCACCACAACAGTTCCTCCAACAACCCCAAATACTGCTCCAACGACCACAACAATTCTTCCAACAACTACCACAGTTGCTCCAACAACCACAACTGTTGCTCCAACGACCACAACAGTTCATCCAACAACTACCACAGTTGCTCCAACCACCACAACTGTTGCTCCAACCACCACAACAGTTCCTCCAACAACTACCACTGTTGCTCCAACAACCACAAATACTGCTCCAACGACCACAACAATTCTTCCAACAACTACCACAGTTGCTCCAACAACCACAACTGTTGCTCCAATGACCACAACAGTTCCTCCAACAACTACCACAGTTGCTCCAACCACCACAACTGTTGCTCCAACCACAACTGATGCTTTAACCACAACAACTGCTGCTCCAACAACCACAACTGCTGCTCCTACAACCACAACTGTTGCTCCAACGACCACAACAGTTCCTCCAACAACTACCACAGTTGCTCCAACAACCACAACTGTTGCTCCAACAACCACAACTGTTGCTCCATCAACCACAACTGTTGCTCCAACCACCACAACAGTTCCTCCAACAACTAACACTGTTGCTCCAACAACCACAAATACTGCTCCAACGACCACAACAATTCTTCCAACAACTACCACAGTTGCTCCAACAACCACAACTGTTGCTCCAACGACCACAACAGTTCCTCCAACAACTACCACAGTTGCTCCAACAACCACAACTATTGCTCCAACGATCACAACAGTTCCTCCAACAACCACCACAGTTGCTCCAACAACCACAACTGTTGCTCCAATGACCACAACAGTTCCTCCAACAACTACCACAGTTGCTCCAACCACCACAACTGTTGCTCCAACCACAACTGATGCTTTAACCACAACAACTGCTGCTCCAACAACCACAACTGCTGCTCCAACAACCACAACTGTTGCTCCAACGACCACAACAGTTCCTCCAACAACTACCACAGTTGCTCCAAAAACCACAACAGTTCCTCCAACGACCACAACAGTTCCTCCAACAACTACCACAGTTGCTCTAACAACCACAACTATTGCTACAACGACCACAACACTTCTTCCAACAACTACCACAGTTGCTTCAACGACCACAACAGTTCCTCCAACGACCACAACAGTTCCTCCAACAACTACCACAGTTGCTCCAACAACCACAACTGTTGCTCCAACGACCACAACAGTTCCTCCAACAACTACCACAGTTGCTCCAACAACCGCAACTGTTGCTCCAACAACCACAACTGTTGCTCCAACCACAACTGATGTTTTAACCACAACAACTGCTGCTCCAATAACCACAACTGCTGCTCCAACAACCACAACTGTTGCTCCAACGACCACAACAGATCCTCCAACAACTACCACAGTTGCTCCAACAACCACAACAATTCCTCCAACGACCACAACAGTTCCTCCAACAACTACCACAGTTGCTCTAACAACCACAATTATTGCTACAACGACCACAACAATTCTTCCAACAACTACCACAGTTGCTCCAACAACCACAACTTTTGCTCCAACGACCACAACAGTTCCTCCAACAACTACCACAGTTGCTCCAGCAACCACAACTGTTGCTCCAACGACCACAACAGTTCCTCCAACAACTACCACAGTTGCTCCAACAACCGCAACTGTTGCTCCAACAACCACAACTGTTGCTCCAACCACCACAACAGTTCCTCCAACAACTACCACTGTTGCTCCAACAACCACAAATACTGCTCCAACGACCACAACAATTCTTCCAACAACTACCACAGTTGCTCCAACAACCACAACTGTTGCTCCAACGACCACAACAGTTCCTCCAACAACTACCACAGTTGCTCCAACAACCACAACTGTTGCTCCAACGACCACAACAGTTCCTCCAACAACTACCACAGTTGCTCCAACAACCACAACTGTTGCTCCAATGACCACAACAGTTCCTCCAACAACTACCACAGTTGCTCCAACCACCACAACTGTTGCTCCAACCACAACTGATGCTTTAACCACAACAACTGCTGCTCCAACAACCACAACTGCTGCTCCAACAACCACAACTGTTGCTCCAACGACCACAACAGTTCCTCCAACAACTACCACAGTTGCTCCAACAACCACAACTGTTGCTCCAACAACCACAAATGTTGCTCCATCAACCACAACTGTTGCTCCAACCACCACAACAGTTCCTCCAACAACCACAAATACTGCTCCAACGACCACAACAATTCTTCCAACAACTACCACAGTTGCTCCAACAACCACAACTGTTGCTCCAACGACCACAACAGTTCATCCAACAACTACCACAGTGGCTCCAACCACCACAACTGTTGCTCCAACCACCACAACAGTTCCTCCAACAACTACCACTGTTGCTCCAACAACCACAAATACTGCTCCAACGACCACAACAATTCTTCCAACAACTACCACAGTTGCTCCAACAACCACAACTGTTGCTCCAATGACCACAACAGTTCCTCCAACAACTACCACAGTTGCTCCAACCACCACAACTGTTGCTCCAACCACAACTGATGCTTTAACCACAACAACTGCTGCTCCAACAACCACAACTGCTGCTCCTACAACCACAACTGTTGCTCCAACGACCACAACAGTTCCTCCAACAACTACCACAGTTGCTCCAACAACCACAACTGTTGCTCCAACAACCACAACTGTTGCTCCATCAACCACAACTGTTGCTCCAACCACCACAACAGTTCCTCCAACAACTACCACTGTTGCTCCAACAACCACAAATACTGCTCCAACGACCACAACAATTCTTCCAACAACTACCACAGTTGCTCCAACAACCACAACTGTTGCTCCAACGACCACAACAGTTCCTCCAACAACTACCACAGTTGCTCCAACAACCACAACTATTGCTCCAACGATCACAACAGTTCCTCCAACAACTACCACAGTTGCTCCAACAACCACAACTGTTGCTGCAATGACCACAACAGTTCCTCCAACAACTACCACAGTTGCTCCAACCACCACAACTGTTGCTCCAACCACAACTGATGCTTTAACCACAACAACTGCTGCTCCAACAACCACAACTGCTGCTCCAACAACCACAACTGCTGCTCCAACAACCACAACTGTTGCTCCAACGACCACAACAGTTCCTCCAACAACTACCACAGTTGCTCCAAAAACCACAACAGTTCCTCCAACGACCACAACAGTTCCTCCAACAACTACCACAGTTGCTCTAACAACCACAACTATTGCTACAACGACCACAACACTTCTTCCAACAACTACCACAGTTGCTCCAACGACCACAACAGTTCCTCCAACGACCACAACAGTTCCTCCAACAACTACCACAGTTGCTCCAACAACCACAACTGTTGCTCCAACGACCACAACAGTTCCTCCAACAACTACCACAGTTGCTCCAACAACCGCAACTGTTGCTCCAACAACCACAACTGTTGCTCCAACCACCACAACAGTTCCTCCAACAACTACCAAAGTTGCTCCAACAACCAAAAATACTGCTCCAACGACCACAACAATTCTTCCAACAACTACCACAGTTGCTCCAACAACCACAACTGTTGCTCCAACGACCACGACAGTTCCTCCAACAACTACCACAGTTGCTCCAACAACCACAACTGTTGCTCCAACGACCACAACAGTTCCTCCAACAACTACCACAGTTGCTCCAACAACCACAACTGTTGCTCCAATGACCACAACAGTTCCTCCAACAACTACCACAGTTGCTCCAACCACCACAACTGTTGCTCCAACCACAACTGATGCTTTAACCACAACAACTGCTGCTCCAACAACCACAACTGTTGCTCCAACGACCACAGCAGTTCCTCCAACAACTACCACAATTGCTCCTACAACCACAACAGTTCCTCCAAAGACCACAACAGTTCCTCCAACAACTACCACAGTTGCTCTAACAACCACCACTATTGCTCCAACGACCACAACAATTCTTCCAACAACTACCACAGTTGCTCCAACAACCACAACTGTTGCTCCAACGACCACAACAGTTCCTCCAACAACTACCACAGTTGCTCCAACAACCACAACTGTTGCTCCAACGACCACAACAGTTCCTCCAACAACTACCACAGTTGCTACAACAACCAAAACTGTTGCTACAATGACCACAACTGTTCCTCCAACAGCTACCAAAGTTGCTCCAACAACCACAACTGTTGCTCCAACCACAACAACTGCTGCTCCAACAACCTCAACTGCTGCTCCACCAACCACAACAGTTCTTCCAACAACTACCACAGTTGCTCCAACAACCACAACTGTTGCTCCAACAACCACAACAGTTCCTCCAACAATTACCACTGTTGGTCCAACAACCACAAATACTCCTTTAACGACCACAACAATTCTTCCAACAACTACCACAGTTCCTCCAACAACCACAACTGTTGCTCCAACGACCACAACTGTTCCTCCAACAACTACCACAGTTGCTCCAACCACCACAACAGTTCCTCCAACAACCACAAATACTGCTCCAACGACCACAACAATTCTTCCAACAACTACCACAGTTGCTCCAACAACCACAACTGTTGCTCCAACGACCACAACAGTTCATCCAACAACTACCACAGTTGCTCCAACCACCACAACTGTTGCTCCAACCACCACAACAGTTCCTCCAACAACTACCACTGTTGCTCCAACAACCACAAATACTGCTCCAACGACCACAACAATTCTTCCAACAACTACCACAGTTGCTCCAACAACCACAACTGTTGCTCCAATGACCACAACAGTTCCTCCAACAACTACCACAGTTGCTCCAACCACCACAACTGTTGCTCCAACCACAACTGATGCTTTAACCACAACAACTGCTGCTCCAACAACCACCACTGCTGCTCCTACAACCACAACTGTTGCTCCAACGACCACAACAGTTCCTCCAACAACTACCACAGTTGCTCCAACAACCACAACTGTTGCTCCAACAACCACAACTGTTGCTCCATCAACCACAACTGTTGCTCCAACCACCACAAATACTGCTCCAACGACCACAACAATTCTTCCAACAACTACCACAGTTGCTCCAACAACCACAACTGTTGCTCCAACGACCACAACAGTTCCTCCAACAACTACCACAGTTGCTCCAACAACCACAACTATTGCTCCAACGATCACAACAGTTCCTCCAACAACCACCACAGTTGCTCCAACAACCACAACTGTTGCTCCAATGACCACAACAGTTCCTCCAACAACTACCACAGTTGCTCCAACCACCACAACTGTTGCTCCAACCACAACTGATGCTTTAACCACAACAACTGCTGCTCCAACAACCACAACTGCTGCTCCAACAACCACAACTGTTGCTCCAACGACCACAACAGTTCCTCCAACAACTACCACAGTTGCTCCAAAAACCACAACAGTTCCTCCAACGACCACAACAGTTCCTCCAACAACTACCACAGTTGCTCTAACAACCACAACTATTGCTACAACGACCACAACACTTCTTCCAACAACTACCACAGTTGCTTCAACAACCACAACAGTTCCTCCAACGACCACAACAGTTCCTCCAACAACTACCACAGTTGCTCCAACAACCACAACTGTTGCTCCAACGACCACAACAGTTCCTCCAACAACTACCACAGTTGCTCCAACAACCGCAACTGTTGCTCCAACAACCACAACTGTTGCTCCAACCACCACAACAGTTCCTCCAACAACTACCACTGTTGCTCCAACAACCAAAAATACTGCTCCAACGACCACAACAATTCTTCCAACAACTACCACAGTTGCTCCAACAACCACAACTGTTGCTCCAACGACCACGACAGTTCCTCCAACAACTACCACAGTTGCTCCAACAACCACAACTGTTGCTCCAACGACCACAACAGTTCCTCCAACAACTACCACAGTTGCTCCAACAACCACAACTGTTGCTCCAATGACCACAACAGTTCCTCCAACAACTACCACAGTTGCTCCAACCACCACAACTGTTGCTCCAACCACAACTGATGCTTTAACCACAACAACTGCTGCTCCAACAACCACAACTGTTGCTCCAACGACCACAGCAGTTCTTCCAACAACTACCACAGTTGCTCCTACAACCACAACAGTTCCTCCAAAGACCACAACAGTTCCTCCAACAACTACCACAGTTGCTCTAACAACCACCACTATTGCTCCAACGACCACAACAATTCTTCCAACAACTACCACAGTTGCTCCAACAACCACAACTGTTGCTCCAACGACCACAACAGTTCCTCCAACAACTACCACAGTTGCTACAACAACCAAAACTGTTGCTACAATGACCACAACTGTTCCTCCAACAGCTACCAAAGTTGCTCCAACAACCACAACTGTTGCTCCAACCACAACAACTGCTGCTCCAACAACCTCAACTGCTGCTCCACCAACCACAACAGTTCTTCCAACAACTACCACAGTTGCTCCAACAACCACAACTGTTGCTCCAACAACCACAACAGTTCCTCCAACAATTACCACTGTTGGTCCAACAACCACAATTACTCCTTTAACGACCACAACAATTCTTCCAACAACTACCACAGTTCCTCCAACAACCACAACTGTTGCTCCAACGACCACAACTGTTCCTCCAACAACTACCACAGTTGCTCCAACAACCACAGCTGTTGCTCCAACCACAACAACTGCTGCTCCAACAACCACAACAGTTGCTCCAACAACCACAACTGTTGCTCCTACGACCACAAGAGTTCCTCCAACGACTACCACAGTTGCTCCAACAACCACAACTGTTGCTTCAACGACCACAACAGTTCCTCCAACAACTACCAAAGTTGCTCCAACAACCACAACTGTTGCTCCAACATCCACAACAGTTCCTCCAACAAGTACCACAGTTGCTCCAACCACCACAACTGTTGCTCCAACCACAACTGATGTTTTAACCACAACAACTGCTGCTCCAACAACCACAACTGCTGCTCCAACAACCACAACGGTTGCTCCAACGACCACAACAGTTCCTCCAACAACTACCACAGTTGCTCCAACAACCACAACAATTCCTCCAACGACCACAACAGTTCCTCCAACAACTACCACAGTTGCTCTAACAACCACAACTATTGCTACAACGACCACAACAATTCTTCCAACAACTACCACAGTTGCTCCAACAACCACAACTTTTGCTCCAACGACCACAACAGTTCCTCCAACAACTACCACAGTTGCTCCAACAACCACAACATTTGCTCCAATGACCACAACAGTTCCTCCAACAACTACCACAGTTGCTCCAACAACCGCAACTGTTGCTCCAACAACCACAACTGTTGCTCCAACCACCACAACAGTTCCTCCAACAACTACCACTGTTGCTCCAACAACCACAAATACTGCTCCAACGACCACAACAATTCTTCCAACAACTACCACAGTTGCTCCAACAACCACAACTGTTGCTCCAACGACCACAACAGTTCCTCCAACAACTACCACAGTTGCTCCAACAACCACAACTGTTGCTCCAACGACCACAACAGTTCCTCCAACAACTACCACAGTTGCTCCAACAACCACAACTGTTGCTCCAATGACCACAACAGTTCCTCCAACAACTACCACAGTTGCTCCAACCACCACAACTGTTGCTCCAACCACAACTGATGCTTTAACCACAACAACTGCTGCTCCAACAACCACAACTGCTGCTCCAACAACCACAACTGTTGCTCCAACGACCACAGCAGTTCCTCCAACAACTACCACAGTTGCTCCTACAACCACAACTGTTGCTCCAACGACCATAACAGTTCCTCCAACAACTACCACAGTTGCTCCAACAACCACAACTGTTGCTCCAACGACCACAACAGTTCCTCCAACAACTACCAAAGTTGCTCCAACAACCACAACTGTTGCTCCAACCACCACAACAGTTCCTCCAACAACTACCACTGTTGCTCCAACAACCACAAATACTGCTCCAACGACCACAACAGTTCCTCCAACAACTACCACAGTTGCTCCAACAACCACAACTGTTGCTCCAATGACCACAACAGTTCCTCCAACAACTACCACAGTTGCTCCAACAACCACAACTGTTGCTCCAACCACAACAACTGCTGCTCCAACAACCACAACTGCTGCTCCAACAACCACAACTGCTTCTCCAACGACCACAACAGTTCTTCCAACAACTACCACAGTTGCTCCAACAACCACAACTGTTGCTCCAACGACCACAACAGTTCCTCCAACAACTACCACAGTTGCTCCAACAACCACAACTGTTGCTCCAATGACCACAACAGTTCCTCCAACAACTACCACAGTTGCTCCAACCACCACAACTGTTGCTCCAACCACAACCGTTCCTCCAACGACCACAACAGTTCCTCCAACAACTACCACAGTTGCTCTAACAACCATAACTATTGCTCCAACGACCACAACAATTCTTCCAACAACTACCACAGTTGCTCCAACAACCACAACTGTTGCTCCAACGACCACAACAGTTCCTCCAAAAACTACCACAGTTGCTCCAACAACCACAACTGTTGCTCCAACGACCACAACAGTTCCTCCAACAACTACCACAGTTCCTCCAACAACTACCACAGTTGCTACAACAACCAAAACTGTTGCTCCAATGACCACAACTGTTCCTCCAACAGCTAACAAAGTTGCTCCAACAACCACAACTGTTGCTCCAACCACAACAACTGCTGCTCCAACAACCTCAACAGCTGCTCCAAAAACCACAACAGTTCTTCCAACAACTACCACAGTTGCTCCAACAACCACAACTGTTGCTCCAACAACCACAACAGTTCCTCCAACAACTACCACTGTTGGTCCAACAACCACAAATACTGCTCCAACGACCACAACAGTTCTTCCAACAACTACCACAGTTGCTCCAACAACCACAACTGTTGCTCCAACAACCACAACTGTTGCTCCATCAACCACAACTGTTGCTCCAACCACCACAACAGTTCCTCCAACAACTACCACTGTTGCTCCAACAACCACAAATACTGCTCCAACGACCACAACAATTCTTCCAACAACTACCACAGTTGCTCCAACAACCACAACTGTTGCTCCAACGACCACAACAGTTCCTCCAACAACTACCACAGTTGCTCCAACAACCACAACTGTTGCTCCAATGACCACAACAGTTCCTCCAACAACTACCACAGTTGCTCCAACCACCACAACTGTTGCTCCAACCACAACCGTTCCTCCAACGACCACAACAGTTCCTCCAACAACTACCACAGTTGCTCTAACAACCATAACTATTGCTCCAACGACCACAACAATTCTTCCAACAACTACCACAGTTGCTCCAACAACCACAACTGTTGCTCCAACGACCACAACAGTTCCTCCAAAAACTACCACAGTTGCTCCAACAACCACAACTGTTGCTCCAACGACCACAACAGTTCCTCCAACAACTACCACAGTTCCTCCAACAACTACCACAGTTGCTACAACAACCAAAACTGTTGCTCCAATGACCACAACTGTTCCTCCAACAGCTAACAAAGTTGCTCCAACAACCACAACTGTTGCTCCAACCACAACAACTGCTGCTCCAACAACCTCAACA
Organism: Paramisgurnus dabryanus; assembly: GCF_030506205.2. NCBI lineage: Eukaryota > Metazoa > Chordata > Actinopteri > Cypriniformes > Cobitidae > Paramisgurnus > Paramisgurnus dabryanus. The sequence goes on from NC_133340.1 coordinate 4,886,671, forward strand.
GCTGCTCCAAAAACCACAACAGTTCTTCCAACAACTACCACAGTTGCTCCAACAACCACAACTGTTGCTCCAACAACCACAACAGTTCCTCCAACAACTACCACTGTTGGTCCAACAACCACAAATACTGCTCCAACGACCACAACAGTTCTTCCAACAACTACCACAGTTGCTCCAACAACCACAACTGTTGCTCCAACAACCACAACTGTTGCTCCATCAACCACAACTGTTGCTCCAACCACCACAACAGTTCCTCCAACAACTACCACTGTTGCTCCAACAACCACAAATACTGCTCCAACGACCACAACAATTCTTCCAACAACTACCACAGTTGCTCCAACAACCACAACTGTTGCTCCAACGACCACAACAGTTCATCCAACAACTACCACAGTTGCTCCAACCACCACAACTGTTGCTCCAACCACCACAACAGTTCCTCCAACAACTACCACTGTTGCTCCAACAACCACAAATACTGCTCCAACGACCACAACAATTCTTCCAACAACTACCACAGTTGCTCCAACAACCACAACTGTTGCTCCAATGACCACAACAGTTCCTCCAACAACTACCACAGTTGCTCCAACCACCACAACTGTTGCTCCAACCACAACTGATGCTTTAACCACAACAACTGCTGCTCCAACAACCACAACTGTTGCTCCAACGACCACAGCAGTTCCTCCAACAACTACCACAGTTGCTCCAACAACCACAACTGTTGCTCCAACGACCACAGCAGTTCCTCCAACAACTACCACAGTTGCTCCAACAACCACAACTGTTGCTCCAACAACCACAACTGTTGCTCCATCAACCACAACTGTTGCTCCAACCACCACAACAGTTCCTCCAACAACTACCACTGTTGCTCCAACAACCACAAATACTGCTCCAACGACCACAACAATTCTTCCAACAACTACCACAGTTGCTCCAACAACCACAACTGTTGCTCCAACGACCACAACAGTTCCTCCAACAACTACCACAGTTGCTCCAACAACCACAACTATTGCTCCAACGATCACAACAGTTCCTCCAACAACTACCACAGTTGCTCCAACAACCACAACTGTTGCTCCAATGACCACAACAGTTCCTCCAACAACTACCACAGTTGCTCCAACCACCACAACTGTTGCTCCAACCACAACTGATGCTTTAACCACAACAACTGCTGCTCCAACAACCACAACTGCTGCTCCAACAACCACAACTGTTGCTCCAACGACCACAACAGTTCCTAAAACAACTACCACAGTTGCTCCAAAAACCACAACAGTTCCTCCAACGACCACAACAGTTCCTCCAACAACTACCACAGTTGCTCTAACAACCACAACTATTGCTACAACGACCACAACACTTCTTCCAACAACTACCACAGTTGCTCCAACCACCACAACTGTTGCTCCAACGACCACAACAGTTCCTCCAACAACTACCACAGTTGCTCCAACAACCACAACTGTTGCTCCAACGACCACAACAGTTCCTCCAACAACTACCACAGTTGCTCCAACAACCGCAACTGTTGCTCCAACAACCACAACTGTTGCTCCAACCACCACAACAGTTCCTCCAACAACTACCACTGTTGCTCCAACAACCAAAAATACTGCTCCAACGACCACAACAATTCTTCCAACAACTACCACAGTTGCTCCAACAACCACAACTGTTGCTCCAACGACCACAACAGTTCCTCCAACAACTACCACAGTTGCTCCAACAACCACAACTGTTGCTCCAACGACCACAACAGTTCCTCCAACAACTACCACAGTTGCTCCAACAACCACAACTGTTGCTCCAATGACCACAACAGTTCCTCCAACAACTACCACAGTTGCTCCAACCACCACAACTGTTGCTCCAACCACAACTGATGCTTTAACCACAACAACTGCTGCTCCAACAACCACAACTGTTGCTCCAACGACCACAGCAGTTCCTCCAACAACTACCACAGTTGCTCCTACAACCACAACTTTTCCTCCAAAGACCACAACAGTTCCTCCAACAACTACCACAGTTGCTCTAACAACCACCACTATTGCTCCAACGACCACAACAATTCTTCCAACAACTACCACAGTTGCTCCAACAACCACAACTGTTGCTCCAACGACCACAACAGTTCCTCCAACAACTACCACAGTTGCTCCAACAACCACAACTGTTGCTCCAACGACCACAGCAGTTCCTCCAACAACTACCACAGTTGCTACAACAACCAAAACTGTTGCTACAATGACCACAACTGTTCCTCCAACAGCTACCAAAGTTGCTCCAACAACCACAACTGTTGCTCCAACCACAACAACTGCTGCTCCAACAACCTCAACTGCTGCTCCACCAACCACAACAGTTCTTCCAACAACTACCACAGTTGCTCCAACAACCACAAATACTGCTCCAACGACCACAACAATTCTTCCAACAACTACCACAGTTGCTCCAACAACCACAACTGTTGCTCCAACGACCACAACAGTTCCTCCAACAACTACCACAGTTGCTCCAACAACCACAACTGTTGCTCCAACGACCACAACAGTTCCTCCAACAACTACCACAGTTGCTCCAACAACCACAACTGTTGCTCCAATGACCACAACAGTTCCTCCAACAACTACCACAGTTGCTCCAACCACCACAACTGTTGCTCCAACCACAACTGATGCTTTAACCACAACAACTGCTGCTCCAACAACCACAACTGCTGCTCCAACAACCACAACTGTTGCTCCAACGACCACAGCAGTTCCTCCAACAACTACCACAGTTGCTCCTACAACCACAACTGTTGCTCTAACGACCACAACAGTTCCTCCAACAACTACCACAGTTGCTCCAACAACCACAACTGTTGCTCCAACGACCACAACAGTTCCTCCAACAACTACCAAAGTTGCTCCAACAACCACAACTGTTGCTCCAACCACCACAACAGTTCCTCCAACAACTACGACAGTTGCTCCAACAACCACAACTGTTGCTCCAACAACCACAACAGTTCCTCCAACAACTACCACTGTTGGTCCAACAACCACAAATACTGCTCCAACGACCACAACAGTTCTTCCAACAACTACCACAGTTGCTCCAACAACCACAACTGTTGCTCCAACAACCACAACAGTTCCTCCAACAACTACCACTTTTGGTCCAACAACCACAAATACTGCTCCAACGACCACAACAATTCTTCCAACAACTACCACAGTTGCTCCAACAACCACAACTGTTGCTCCAACGACCACAACAGTTCCTCCAACAACTAACACAGTTGCTCCAACAACCACAACTGTTGCTCCAACCACAACAACTGCTGCTCCAACAACCACAACAGTTGCTCCAACAACCACAACTGTTGCTCCTAAGACCACAAGAGTTCCTCCAACGACTACCACAGTTGCTCCAACAACCACAACTGTTGATTCAACGACCACAACAGTTCCTCCAACAACTACCAAAGTTGCTCCAACAACCACAACATTTGCTCCAACGACCACAACAGTTCCTCCAACAACTACCACAGTTGCTCCAACAACCGCAACTGTTGCTCCAACAACCACAACTGTTGCTCCAACCACCACAACAGTTTCTCCAACAACTACCACTGTTGCTCCAACAACCACAAATACTGCTCCAACGACCACAACAATTCTTCCAACAACTACCACAGTTGCTCCAACAACCACAACTGTTGCTCCAACGACCACAACAGTTCCTCCAACAACTACCACAGTTGCTCTAACAACCACAACTGTTGCTCCAACGACCACAACAGTTCCTCCAACAACTACCACAGTTGCTCCAACAACCACAACTGTTGCTCCAATGACCACAACAGTTCCTCCAACAACTACCACAGTTGCTCCAACCACCACAACTGTTGCTCCAACCACAACTGATGCTTTAACCACAACAACTGCTGCTCCAACAACCACAACTGCTGCTCCAACAACCACAACAGTTCCTCCAACAACTACCAAAGTTGCTCCAACAACCACAACATTTGCTCCAACGACCACAACAGTTCCTCCAACAACTACCACAGTTGCTCCAACAACCGCAACTGTTGCTCCAACAACCACAACTGTTGCTCCAACCACCACAACAGTTCCTCCAACAACTACCACTGTTGCTCCAACAACCACAAATACTGCTCCAACGACCACAACAATTCTTCCAACAACTACCACAGTTGCTCCAACAACCACAACTGTTGCTCCAACGACCACAACAGTTCCTCCAACAACTACCACAGTTGCTCCAACAACCACAACTGTTGCTCCAACGACCACAACAGTTCCTCCAACAACTACCACAGTTGCTCCAACAACCACAACTGTTGCTCCAATGACCACAACAGTTCCTCCAACAACTACCACAGTTGCTCCAACCACCACAACTGTTGCTCCAATGACCACAACAGTTCCTCCAACAACTACCACAGTTGCTCCAACCACCACAACTGTTGCTCCAACCACAACCGTTCCTCCAACGACCACAACAGTTCCTCCAACAACTACCACAGTTGCTCTAACAACCATAACTATTGCTCCAACGACCACAACAATTCTTCCAACAACTACCACAGTTGCTCCAACAACCACAACTGTTGCTCCAACGACCACAACAGTTCCTCCAAAAACTACCACAGTTGCTCCAACAACCACAACTGTTGCTCCAACGACCACAACAGTTCCTCTAACAACTACCACAGTTCCTCCAACAACTACCACAGTTGCTACAACAACCACAACTGTTGCTCCAACCACAACAACTGCTGCTCCAACAACCTCAACAGCTGCTCCAAAAACCACAACAGTTCTTCCAACAACTACCACAGTTGCTCCAACAACCAAAACTGTTGCTCCAACAACCACAACAGTTCCTCCAACAACTACCACTGTTGGTCCAACAACCACAAATACTGCTCCAACGACCACAACAATTCTTCCAACAACTACCACAGTTGCTCCAACAACCACAACTGTTGCTCCAACAACCACAACAGTTCCTCCAACAACTACCACAGTTGCTCCAACAACCACAACTGTTGCTCCAACCACAACAACTGCTGCTCCAACAACCACAACAGTTGCTCCAACAACCACAACTGTTGCTCCTAAGACCACAAGAGTTCCTCCAACGACTACCACAGTTGCTCCAACAACCACAACTGTTGATTCAACGACCACAACAGTTCCTCCAACAACTACCAAAGTTGCTCCAACAACCACAACTGCTGCCCCAACAACAACAACTGTTGCTCAAACCACCACAACAGTACCTCCAACAACTACCACAGTTGCTCCAACAACTACAACAGTTGCTCCAACAACCACAACTGTTGCTCCAACCACCACAACAGTTCCTCCAACAACTACCACAGTTGCTACAACAACCAAAACTGTTGCCCTAACGACCACAACTGTTCCTCCAACAACTAACACAGTTGCTCCAACAACCACAACTGTTGCTCCAATGACCACAACAGTTCCTCCAACGACTACCACAGTTCCTCCAACGACTACCACAGTTCCTCCAACGACTACCACAGTTGCTCCAACAACTACCACAGTTGCTCCAACAACCACAACTGTTGCTCCAACCACCACAACAGTTCCTCCAACAACTACCACAGTTGCTACAACAACCAAAACAGTTGCTCCAACGACGACAGCTGCAGCTCAAACGACCACAACTGTTGCTCCAACAACAACAACTGTAGCTTCAACAACAACAACTGCTGCTCCAACGACCACATCTGTTGCTCCAACAACCACAACAGTTCTCCCAAAGACAACCACAGTTGCTCCAACAACCACAACTGTTGCTTCAAAGACCACAACAGTTCCTCCAACAACTACCACAGTTGCTTCAACAACCACAAATGCTGCTCCAACGACCACAACTGTTGCTCCAACGACTACAACAGTTCCTCCAACAACTACCACAGTTGCTCCAACGACGACAGCTGCAGCTCAAACGACCACAACTGTTGCTCCAACAACAACAACTGTAGCTCCAACAACAACAACTGCTGCTCCAACAACCACAACTGCTGCTCCAACGACCACAACTGTTGCTCCAACGACCACAACTGTTGCTCCAACAACCACAACTGTTGCTTCAACGACCACAAAAGTTCCTCCAACAACTACCACAGTTGCTCCAACAACCACAAATGCTGCTCCAACGACCACAACTGTTGCTCCAACAACCACAACTGTTGCTCCAACGACTACAACAGTTCCTCCAACAACTACCACAGTTGCTCCAATGACGACAGCTGCAGCTCAAATGACCACAACTGTTGCTCCAAAAACGACAACTGCAGCTCCAACAACCACAACTGTTGCTCCAACGACCACAACAGTTCCTCCAACAACTACCACAGTTGCTCCAACGACCACAACAGTTCCTTCAACAACTAACACAGTTTCTCCAACAACCAAAACTGTTGCTCCAACCACCACAACAGTTCCTCCAACAACTACCGCAGTTGCTCTAACAACCACAACTGTTGCTCCAACGACCACAACAATTCTTCCAACAACTACCACAGTTGCTCCATCAACCACAACAATTCTTCCAACAACTACCACAGTTGCTCCATCAACCACAACTGTTGCTCCAACAACTACCACAGTTGGTCCAACGACCACAACTGCGGCTCAAATAACCACAACTGTTGCTCGAACGACCACAACAGTTCCTCCAACAACCACAACAGTTCTTCCAAAGACTACCACAGTTGTTCCAACAACCACAACTGTTGCTCCAACGAACACAACAGTTCCTCCAACAACTACCACAGTTGCTCCAACGACCACAACAGTTCCTTCAACAACTAACACAGTTTCTCCAACAACCAAAACTGTTGCTCCAACCACCACAACAGTTCCTCCAACAACTACCACAGTTGCTCCAACAACCACAACTGTTGCTCTAACAACCACCACAGTTGGTCCAACGACCACAACTGCGGCTCAAATAACCACAACTGTTGCTCGAACGACCACAACAGTTCCTCCAACAACTACCACAGTTGCTCTAACAACCACAAATGTTGCTCCAACGACCACAACAGTTGCTCCAACCACAACAACTGCTGCTCCAACAACCACAACTGCTGCTCCAAAGACCACAACTGTTTCTCCAACAACCACAACAGTTCTTCCAACGACAACCACAGTTGCTCTAACAACCACAACTGTTGCTCCAACGACCACAACAGTTGCTCCAACAACGACATCTGTGGCTCCAACAACAACAACTGCTGCTCCAACAACCACAACAGTTGCTTCAACGACCACAACAGTTCCTCCAACAACTACCACAGTTGCTCTAACAACCACAAATGTTGCTCCAACGACCACAACAGTTGCTCCAACCACAACAACTGCTGCTCCAACAACCACAACTGCTGCTCTAAAGACCACAACTGTTTCTCCAACAACCACAACAGTTCTTCCAACGACAACCACAGTTGCTCTAACAACCATAACTGTTGCTCCAACGACCACAACAGTTGCTCCAACGACGACATCTGTGGCTCCAACAACAACAACTGCTGCTCCAACAACCACAACAGTTGCTTTAACGACCACAACAGTTCCTCCAACAACTACCACAGTTGCTCCAACAACCACAAATGCTGCTCCAACGACCACAACTGTTGCTCCAACAACCACAACTGTTGCTCCAACGACTACAACACTTCCTCCAACATCTACCACAGTTGCTTCAATGACGACAACTGCGGCTCAAACAACCACAACTGTTGCTCCAAACACGACAACTGTAGCTCCAACAACCACAACTGCTGCTCCAACAACCACAACTGCTGCTCTTACGACCACAACTGTTGCTCCAACAACCACAACTGTTGCTCCAACGACCACAACAGTTCCTCCAACGACTACCACAGTTGCTCCAACGACAACATCTGCGCCTCCAACAACAACAACTGCTGGTCCAACAACCACAACTGTTGCTCCAACGACCACAACAGTTCCTCCAACGACTACCACAGTTGCTCCAACGACAACATCTGTGCCTCCAACAACAACAACTGCTGGTCCAACAACCACAACTGCTGCTTCAAGAACCACAACTGTTGTTCCAACCACAACAACTGCTGCCCCAACAACAACAACTGTTGCTCAAACCACCACAACAGTACCTCCAACAACTACCACAGTTGCTCCAACAACTACAACAGTTGCTCCAACAACCACAACTGTTGCTCCAACCACCACAACAGTTCCTCCAACAACTACCACAGTTGCTACAACAACCAAAACTGTTGCCCTAACGACCACAACTGTTCCTCCAACAACTAACACAGTTGCTCCAACAACCACAACTGTTGCTCCAATGACCACAACAGTTCCTCCAACGACTACCACAGTTCCTCCAACGACTACCACAGTTCCTCCAACGACTACCACAGTTGCTCCAACAACTACCACAGTTGCTCCAACAACCACAACTGTTGCTCCAACCACCACAACAGTTCCTCCAACAACTACCACAGTTGCTACAACAACCAAAACAGTTGCTCCAACGACGACAGCTGCAGCTCAAACGACCACAACTGTTGCTCCAACAACAACAACTGTAGCTTCAACAACAACAACTGCTGCTCCAACGACCACATCTGTTGCTCCAACAACCACAACAGTTCTCCCAAAGACAACCACAGTTGCTCCAACAACCACAACTGTTGCTTCAAAGACCACAACAGTTCCTCCAACAACTACCACAGTTGCTTCAACAACCACAAATGCTGCTCCAACGACCACAACTGTTGCTCCAACGACTACAACAGTTCCTCCAACAACTACCACAGTTGCTCCAACGACGACAGCTGCAGCTCAAACGACCACAACTGTTGCTCCAACAACAACAACTGTAGCTCCAACAACAACAACTGCTGCTCCAACAACCACAACTGCTGCTCCAACGACCACAACTGTTGCTCCAACGACCACAACTGTTGCTCCAACAACCACAACTGTTGCTTCAACGACCACAAAAGTTCCTCCAACAACTACCACAGTTGCTCCAACAACCACAAATGCTGCTCCAACGACCACAACTGTTGCTCCAACAACCACAACTGTTGCTCCAACGACTACAACAGTTCCTCCAACAACTACCACAGTTGCTCCAATGACGACAGCTGCAGCTCAAATGACCACAACTGTTGCTCCAAAAACGACAACTGCAGCTCCAACAACCACAACTGTTGCTCCAACGACCACAACAGTTCCTCCAACAACTACCACAGTTGCTCCAACGACCACAACAGTTCCTTCAACAACTAACACAGTTTCTCCAACAACCAAAACTGTTGCTCCAACCACCACAACAGTTCCTCCAACAACTACCGCAGTTGCTCTAACAACCACAACTGTTGCTCCAACGACCACAACAATTCTTCCAACAACTACCACAGTTGCTCCATCAACCACAACAATTCTTCCAACAACTACCACAGTTGCTCCATCAACCACAACTGTTGCTCCAACAACTACCACAGTTGGTCCAACGACCACAACTGCGGCTCAAATAACCACAACTGTTGCTCGAACGACCACAACAGTTCCTCCAACAACCACAACAGTTCTTCCAAAGACTACCACAGTTGTTCCAACAACCACAACTGTTGCTCCAACGAACACAACAGTTCCTCCAACAACTACCACAGTTGCTCCAACGACCACAACAGTTCCTTCAACAACTAACACAGTTTCTCCAACAACCAAAACTGTTGCTCCAACCACCACAACAGTTCCTCCAACAACTACCACAGTTGCTCCAACAACCACAACTGTTGCTCTAACAACCACCACAGTTGGTCCAACGACCACAACTGCGGCTCAAATAACCACAACTGTTGCTCGAACGACCACAACAGTTCCTCCAACAACTACCACAGTTGCTCTAACAACCACAAATGTTGCTCCAACGACCACAACAGTTGCTCCAACCACAACAACTGCTGCTCCAACAACCACAACTGCTGCTCCAAAGACCACAACTGTTTCTCCAACAACCACAACAGTTCTTCCAACGACAACCACAGTTGCTCTAACAACCACAACTGTTGCTCCAACGACCACAACAGTTGCTCCAACAACGACATCTGTGGCTCCAACAACAACAACTGCTGCTCCAACAACCACAACAGTTGCTTCAACGACCACAACAGTTCCTCCAACAACTACCACAGTTGCTCTAACAACCACAAATGTTGCTCCAACGACCACAACAGTTGCTCCAACCACAACAACTGCTGCTCCAACAACCACAACTGCTGCTCTAAAGACCACAACTGTTTCTCCAACAACCACAACAGTTCTTCCAACGACAACCACAGTTGCTCTAACAACCATAACTGTTGCTCCAACGACCACAACAGTTGCTCCAACGACGACATCTGTGGCTCCAACAACAACAACTGCTGCTCCAACAACCACAACAGTTGCTTTAACGACCACAACAGTTCCTCCAACAACTACCACAGTTGCTCCAACAACCACAAATGCTGCTCCAACGACCACAACTGTTGCTCCAACAACCACAACTGTTGCTCCAACGACTACAACAGTTCCTCCAACAACTACCACAATTGCTCCAATGACAACAGCTGCAGCTCAAACGACCACAACTGTTGCTCCAACAACTACCACAGTTGGTCCAACGACCACAACTGCGGCTCAAATAACCACAACTGTTGCTCGAACGACCACAACAGTTCCTCCAACAACCACAACAGTTCTTCCAAAGACTACCACGGTTGTTCCAACAACCACAACTGTTGCTCCAACGACTACAACAGTTCCTCCAACAACTACCACAATTGCTCCAACGACGACAGCTGCAGCTCAAACGACCACAACTGTTGCTTCAACAACGACAATTGTTGCTCAGAAAACAACAACTGCTGCTCCAACAACCACAACTGTTCCTCCAACGACCACATCTGTTTCTAGAACAACCACAACAGTTCTTCCAAAGACTACCACAGTTGCTCCAACAACCACAACTGTTGCTCAAACGAAAACAACAGTTCCTCCAACAACTACCACAGTTGCTCCAACAACCACAAATGTTGCTCCAACGACCACAACTGTTCCTCCAACAACTACCACAGTTGCTCCAACAACCACAACTGTTGCTCCAACAACTACCACAGTTGGTCCAACGACCACAACTGCGGCTCCAACCACGACAACTGTAGCTCAAACAACCACAACTGTTGCCCCAACGAGCACAACAGTTCCTCCAACAACTACCACAGTTGCTCCAACAACCACAACTGTTGTTCCAATGACCACAACAGTTCTTCCAACAACTACCGCAGTTGCTCTAACAACCACAACTGTTGCTCCAACGACCACAACAATTCTTCCAACAACTACCACAGTTGCTCCAACAACCACAACTGTTGCTCGAACAACCACAACAGTTCCTCTAACAATGTCCACAGTTGCTCCAACAACCACAACTGTTTCTCCAACCACAACAACTGCTGCTCCAACAACCACAACTGCTGCTCCAACGACCACAACTGTTGCTCCAAGAACCACAACAGTTCTTCCACCAACTACCACAGTGGCTCTAACAACCACAACTGTTGCTCCAACTACCACAACAGTTCCTCTAACGACTACCACATTTGCTCCAACAACCACAACTGTTGTTTCATTGACCACAACAATTCCTCTAACAACTACCACAGTTGCTCCAACGAAGACATCTGCGGCTCCAACAACAACAACTGCTGCTCCAACAACCACAACTGTTGCTCCAACAATCACAACTGTTGCTCCAACGACCACAACAGTTCCTCCAACAACTACCACAGTTGCTCCAACAACCACAACTGTTTCTCCAACAACCACAACAGCTCCTGCAACGACTACCACAGTTGCTCCAACAACCACAACTGTTGCTTCAACGACCACAACAGTTCCTCCAACAACTACCACAGTTGCTCCAACGACGACATCTGCGGCTCCAACAACAAAAACTGCTGCTTCAACAACCACAAATGCTGCTCCAACAACCACAAATGTTTCTCCAACGACCTCAACTGTTCCTCCAACAACTACCACAGTTGCTCCAACAACCACAACTGTTGCTCCAACAACTACCACAGTTGGTCTAACGACCACAACTGCGGTTCAAATAACCACAACTGTTGCTCCAACCACGACAACTGTAGCTCAAACAACCACAACTGTTGCCCCAACGAGCACAACAGTTCCTCCAACAACTACCACAGTTGCTCCAACAACCACTACTGTTGTTCCAACGACCACAACAGTTCATCCAACAACTACCACAGTTGCTCCAACAACCACAACTGTTGCTCGAACAACCACAACAGTTCCTCCAACAATGTCCACAGTTGCTCCAACAACCACAACTGTTTCTCCAACCACAACAACTGCTGCTCCAACAACCACAACTGCTGCTCCAATGACCACAACTGTTGCTCCAACAACCACAACAGTTCTTCCACCGACTACCACAGTGGCTCTAACAACCACAACTGTTGCTCCAACGACCAAGACAGTTCCTCTAACGACGACCACATTTGCTCCAACAACCACAACTGTTGCTTCAACAACCACAAAAGTTCCTCCAACATCCACCACAGTTGCTCCAACAACCACAAATGCTGCTCCAACGACCACAACTGTTGCTCCAACAACCACAACTGTTGCTCCAACGACTACAACAGTTCCTCCAAAAACTACCACAGTTGCTCCAATGACAACAGCTGCAGCTCAAACGACCACAACTGTTGCTCCAACAACTACCACAGTTGGTCCAACGACCACAACTGCGGCTGAAATAACCACACCTGTTTCTCCAACCATGACAACTGTAGCTCAAACAACCACAACTGTTGCCCCAACGAGCAGAACAATTCTTCCAACAACTACCACAGTTGCTCTAACAACCACAACTGTTTCTCCAACAACCACAACAGTTCCTCCAACGACTACCACAGTTGCTCCAACAACCACAACTGTTGCTTCAACGACCACAACAGTTCCTCCAACAACTACCACAGTTGCTCCAACGACGACATCTGCGGCTCCAACAACAACAACTGCTGCTTCAACAACCACAAATGCTGCTCCAACGACCACAACTGTTGCTCCAACGACCACAACAGTTCCTCCAACAACTACCACAGTTTCTCCAACGACGACAGCTGCAGCTCAAACGACCACAACTGTTGCTCCAACAATGACAACTGTAGCTCCAACCACAACAACTGCTACTCCAACAACCACAACTGCTGCTCCAACGACCACATCTGTTGCTCCAACAACCACAACAGTTCTTCCAAAGACTAACACAGTTGCTCCAACAACCACAACTGTTGCTCCAACCACAACAACTGCTGCTCCAACAACCACAACTGCTGCTCCAATGACCACAACTGTTGCTCCAACAACCACAACAGTTCTTCCAACGACTACCACAGTTGCTCCAGCAACCACAACTGCTGCTCCAACGACCACAACTGTTGCTCCAACAACCACAACAGTTCTTCCAACATCTACGACAGTTCCTTCAACAACCACAACTGTTGCTCTAACGACTACAACAATTCCTCCAACAACTACCACAGTTTCTCCAACGACGACAGCTGCTGCTCAAACAAACACAACTGTTGCCCCAACTACGACAACTGTAGCTCCAAAATCCACAACTGCTGCTCCAACGACGACAACTGCTGCTCCAACGACCACAACTTTTGCTCCAACAACCACAACTATTGCTCTAACAACGAAATCAGTTCCTCCAACGACTACCACAATTGCTCCAAAAACCACAACTGTTGCTTCAACCACCACAACAGTTCCTCCAACAACCATCACAGTTGCTCCAACAACCACCACAGTTGCTCCAATAACCACAACTGTTGCTCCAACGACCACAACAGTTACTCCAAAAACCACAACTGTTCCTCCAAAAACCACAACCGTTGCTCCAACGACCACAACAGTTCCTCCAACAACTATTACAGATGTTCCAACAACCACAACTGTCTCTCTCGCAACCACAACTGTTGCTCCAACGACTACAACAGTTCCTCCAACAACTACCACAGTTGCTCAAACTACCACAACAGTTCCCCCAACTACCACAACAGTTCCCCCAACAACCACAACAGTTGCTAAAACAACTACCATAGTTGGTCCAACAACCACACTTGCTGCTGCAACGACCACAACTGTTGCTCCAACAACCACAACTGTTGCTCCAACAACCACAACTGTTGCTCCAATGACCACAACTGCTGCTTCAACGACCACAACTGTTGCTTCAACAACTACCACAGTTGCTCCAACTACCACAACTGTTGCTCCAACGACTACAACAGTTCCTCCAACAACAACCACAGTTGCTCCAACTACCAGAACTGTGGCTCAAATGATCAAAACTGTTGCTCCAACTACGACAACTGTAGCTCCAACCACGACAACTGTAGCTCAAAAAACCACAACTGTAGCTTCAACGAGCACAACAGTTCCTCCAACAACTACCACATTTGCGCCAACATCCACAACTGTTGCTCCGACGACTACAATAGTTCCTCCAACAACCACCACAGTTGCTCCAAGGACCACAACTGCGGCTCCAACGACCACAACTGTTGCTCCAATAACTACCACAGTTGCTTCAACGACTACAACAGTTCCTCCAACAACAACCACAGTTGCTCCAACTACCAGAACTGCGGCTCAAATTATCAAAACTGTTGCTCCAACCACGACAACTGTAGCTCCAACCACGACAACTCTAGCTCCAACACCCACAACAGTTCCTTCAACAACTTCCACAGTTGCTCCAACAACCACAACTGTTCCTCCAAAAACCACAACCGTTGCTCCATCGACCACAACAGTTCCTCCAACAACTACCACAGGTGCTCCAACAACTACCACAGGTGCTCCAACAACCACAACTGTTGCTCCCACAACCACAACTGTTGCTCCAACGACTACAACAGTTCCCCCAACAACCACAACTGTTGCTGCAACGACAACAACTGCGGCTCAAACGACCACAACTGTTCCTCCCACAACTACCACAGTTGTTCCAACAACCACAACTGTTCCTCCAAAAACCACAACTGTTGCTCCAAAGACAACAACAGTTCTTTCAACAACTACCACAGTTGCTCCATCGACGACAACTGCTGCTCAAACAGCCACAAATGTTGCTCCAACCACGACAACTGTAGCTCCAACAACCACAACTGCTGCTCCAATGACCACAACTGCTACTCCGATGACAACAACTGTTGCTCCAACAACCACAACTGTTGCTCCAACAACCACTACAGTTCCTCCAACGACTACCAACGTCGCTCCAACAACCACAACTTTTGCTTCAACAACCACAAAAGTTCCTCCAACATCCACCACAGTTGCTCCAACCACCACAAATGCTGCTCCAACGACCACAACTGTTGCTCCAACAACCACAACTGTTGCTCCAACGACTACAACAGTTCCTCCAAAAACTACCACAGTTGCTCCAATGACAACAGCTGCAGCTCAAACGACCACAACTGTTGCTCCAACAACTACCAGAGTTGGTCCAACGACCACAACTGCGGCTGAAATAACCACAACTGTTTCTCCAACCATGACAACTGTAGCTCAAACAACCACAACTGTTGCCCCAACGAGCAGAACAATTCTTCCAACAACTACCACAGTTGCTCTAACAACCACAACTGTTTCTCCAACAACCACAACAGTTCCTCCAACGACTACCACAGTTGCTCCAACAACCACAACTGTTGCTTCAACGACCACAACAGTTCCTCCAACAACTACCACAGTTGCTCCAACGACGACATCTGCGGCTCCAACAACAACAACTGCTGCTTCAACAACCACAAATGCTGCTCCAACGACCACAACTGTTGCTCCAACGACCACAACAGTTCCTCCAACAACTACCACAGTTTCTCCAACGACGACAGCTGCAGCTCAAACGACCACAACTGTTGCTCCAACAATGACAACTGTAGCTCCAACCACAACAACTGCTACTCCAACAACTACAACAGTTCCTCCAACAACAACTACAGTTGCTCCAACTAACAGAACTGCGGCTCAAATTATCAAAACTCTTGCTCCAACCACAACTGTAGCTTCAATCACGACAACTGTAGCTCCAACGACCACAGCAGTTCCTCCAACAACTACCACAGTTGCTCCAACAACCACAACTGTTCCTCCATCAACCACAACTGCTGCTCCAACAACCACAACAGTTCCTCTAACAACTACCACAGTTGCTCCAACAACCACAACTGTTCCTCCAAAAACCACAACCGTTCCCCCAACAACCACAACTGTTGCTGCAACGACGACAACTACGGCTCAAACGACCACAACTGTTTCTCCAAAAACCACAACTATTGCTCCAACGACCACAACAGTTCCTCCAACAACTAACACAGTTCCTCTATCAACCACTACTGTTGCTCCAACGACTACAACATTTCTTCCAACAACTACCACAGTTGCTCCATCGACGACAACTGCTGCTCAAACAACCACAAATGTTGCTCCAACCACGACAACTGTAGCTCCAACAACCACAACTGTTGCTCCAATGACCACAACAGTTCCTTCAACAACTACCACAGTTGCTCCAACTACCACAACAGTTCCCTCAACAACCACAACAGTTGCTAAAACAACTTCCACAGTTGCTCCAATGACCACAATGGTTGCTCCAACGACCACAACTTCTGCTTCAACGACCACAACTTCTGCTTCAATGACCACAACTTCTGCTCCAACGACCACAACTGTTGCTCCAACAACCACAACAGTTCCTCCAACAACCACAACAGTTGCTAAAACAACTTCCACAGTTGCTCCAACGACCACAACTGTTGCTCCAACAACCACAACTGCTGCTTCAACGACCACAATTGCTGCTACAACGACCACAACTGTCGCTCCAACAACCACAACAGTTCCTCCAAGAACTACCACAGTTGCTCCAACAACCACAACTGTAGCCCCAACAATAACAACAGTTCCTCCAACAACTACCACAGTTGCTCCAACAACCACAAGTGTTCCTCTAACGACCACAACTGCTGCTCCAATGACCACAACACTTCCTCCAACAACCACAACTTTTGCTACTACGACCACAACTACTGCTCCAACAACCACAACTGTTGCTCAAACAACCACAGCTGTTGCTTCAACGACCACAACAGTTCCTCCAACAACTACCACAGTTGCTCCAAAAACCACAACTGTTGCTCCATCGCCCACAACTATTTCTCCAACAACTACCACAGTTGTTCCAACAACCACAACTGTTCCTCCAAAAACCACAACTATTGCTCCAACGACCACAACAGTTCCTCCAACAACTACCACAGTTCCTCCATTAACCACTACTGTTGCTCCAACGACTACAACAGTTCTTCCAACAACTACCACAGTTGCTCCATCGACGACAACTGCTGCTCAAACGACCTCAACTGTTGCTCCAAGAACCACAACTGCTGCTCAAAAGACAATAACTGTTGTTCCAACAACCACAACTGTTGGTCCAACGACCACAACTGTTAGTCCAACAACCAAAACTGTTGCTCCAACGACTACGACAGTTGCTCCAACGACCACAACTGCTGCTCAAAATACCACAACTGTTGCTCCAACCACCAACACTGTTGCTCCAACGACAACAACTGTTGCTCCAACAACCACAACTGTTGCTCCAACAACCACAACTGTTGCTCCAACGACTACCAGAGTTGCTCAAACGACAACAACTGTTCCTCCATCAACCACAACTGCTGCTCCAATGACCACAACAGTTCCTCCAACAACTACCACAGTTCCTCCATCAACCACTACTGTTGCTCCAACGACTACAACAGTTCCTCCAACAACAACCACAATTGCTCCAACAACCACAACTGTTGCTCAAACGACCACAACTGTTGCTCCAACGACCACAACTGTTGCTCCAAAGACCACATATGTTGCTTCAACGACCACAACTGTTGCTCGAACGACCACAACTGGTGCTCAAAAGACCACAACTGTTGTTCCAACCACCAACACTGTTGCTCCAAAGATGACAACTGTTGCTCCAACAACCACAACTGTTGCTGCAACTACCACAACCATTCCTCCAACAACCACAACAGGTCCTCCAACGACCACAACTGCTGCTCAAACAACCACAATAGTTCCTCCATCAACCACAACAGTTCCTCCAACAACCACAACAGTTGCTCAAACAACATCCACAGTTGCTCCAACAAAAACTGTTGCTCAAACGACCACAACTGTTGCTCCAACGACCACAACTGTTGCCCCAAAGACCACATATGTTGCTTCAACGACCACAACTGTTGCTCCAACGACCACAACTGCTGCTCAAAAGACCACAACTGTTGTTCCAACCACCAACACTGTTGCTCCAAAGACGATAACTGTTGCTCCAACAACCACAACCATTCCTCCAACAACCACAACAGGTCCTCCAAGAACCACAACTGCTGCTCAAAAGACCAAAACTGTTGTTCCAACAACCACAACTGTTGGTCCAACGACCACAACTGTTGGTCCAACGACCACAACTGTTGGTCCAACGACCACAACTGTTGGTCCAACGACCACAACTGTTGGTCCAACGACCACAACTGTTGGTCCAACGACCAAAACTGTTGCTCCAACGACTACGACAGTTGCTCCAATGACCACAACTGCTGCTCAAAATACCACAACTGTTGCTCCAACCACCAACACTGTTGCTCAAATGACAACAACTGTTTCTCCAACGACCACAACTGTTGCTAAAACAACCACAATAGTTCCTCCAACAACCACAACAATTCCTCCAACAACAACAACAGTTGCTCAAACAACCACCACAGTTTCTCCAACAACCACCACTGTTGCTCCAACGACCACAACTGTTGCTCCAACGACCACAACTGTTGCTCCAACGACTACCACAGTTGCTCCAACGACCAGAACTGCTGCTCAAAAGACAACAACTGTTTCTCCACCAACCACAACTGTTGCTCCAACGACCACAACTGTTGCTTCAGCGACTACCACAGTTGCTCAAACGACCTCAACTGTTGCTCCAAGAACCACAACTGCTGCTCAAAAGACCAAAACTGTTGTTCCAACAACCACAACTGTTGGTCCAACGACCACAACTGTTAGTCCAACAACCAAAACTGTTGCTCCAACGACTACGACAGTTGCTCCAACGACCACAACTGCTGCTCAAAATACCACAACTGTTGCTACAACCACCAACACTGTTGCTCCAACGACAACAACTGTTGCTCCAACAACCACAACTGTTGCTCCAACAACCACAACTGTTGCTCCAACGACTACCACAGTTGCTCAAACGACAACAACTGTTTCTCCAACGACCACAACTGTTGCTCAAACAACCACAATAGTTCATCCAACAACCACAACAATTCCTCCAACAACAACAACAGTGGCTCAAACAACCACCACAGTTGCTCCAACAACCACCACTGTTGCTCCAACGACCATAACTGTTTCTCCAACGACCACAACCGTTGCTCCAACGACCACAACTGTTGCTCCAACGACAACAACAGTTCTTCCAACAACCTCAACTGTTGCTCCAACGATTACCACAGTTGCTCCAATGACCAGAACTGCTGCTCAAAAGACAACAACTGTTGCTCCAACCACCAACACTGTTGCTCCAACGACAACAACTGTTGCTCCTACAACCACAACTGTTGCTCCAACGACTACCACAGTTGCTCAAACGACAACAACTGTTTCTCCAACGACCACAACTGTTGCTCAAACAACCACAATAGTTCATCCAACAACCACAACAATTCCTCCAACGACTACCACAGTTGCTCAAACGACCACAACTGTTGCTCCAAATACCAACACTGTTTCTCCAACGACCACAACTGTTGCTCAAACAACCACAATAGTTCCTCCAACAACCACAACAGTTCCTCCAACAACCACAACAGTTGCTCAAACTACCACCACAGTTGCTCCAATGACCACAACTGTTGCTCAAACAACCACAATAGTTCGTCCAACAACCACAACAGTTCCTCCAACAACCACAACGTTTGCTCATACAACCACAACTGTTGCTCCAACAACCACAACTGTTGCTCAAACGACCACAACTGTTGCTCCAACGACCACAACTGTTGCTCCAAAGACCACATATGTTGCTTCAACGACCACAACTGTTGCTCCAATGACCACAACTGCTGCTCAAAAGACATCAACTGTTTTTCCAACCACCAACACTGTTGCTCCAAAGACGACAACTGTTGCTCCAAAGACGACAACTGTTCCTCCAACAACCACAACTGTTGCTCCAACTACCACAACCATTCCTCCAACAACCACAACAGGTCCTCCAACGACCACAACTGTTGCTCCAAGAACCACAACTGCTGCTCAAAAGACCAAAACTGTTGTTCCAACAACCACAACTGTTGGTCCAACGACCACAATTGTTGGTCCAACGACCACAACTGTTGGTCCAACGACCACAACTGTTGGTCCAACAACCAAAACTGTTGCTCCAACGACTACGACAGTTGTTCCAATGACCACAGCTGCTGCTCAAAATACCACAGCAGTTGCTCAAACGACAACAATTGTTGCTCAAAATACCACAGCAGTTGCTCAAACGACAACAATTGTTGCTCCAAACACCAACACTGTTTCTCCAACGACCACAACTGTTGCTCAAACAACCACAATAGTTCCTCCATCAACCACAACAGTTCCACCAACAACCACAACAGTTGCTCAAACAACAACCACAGCTGCTCCAACAACCACAACTGTTGCTCCAACGACTACGACAGTTGCTCCAACGACCACAACTGCTGCTCAAAATACTACAACTGTTGCTCCAGCCACCAACACTGTTGCTCCAACGACAACAACTGTTGCTCCAACAACCACAACTGTTGCTCCAATGACCACAATTGTTGCTCCAACGACCACAACCGTTGCTCCAACCACCACAACAGTTGCTACAACAACCACAACTGTTGATCCAACCACCAAAACTATTGCTCTTACGACCTCAACTGTTGCTCCAACAATCACAACTGTTGCTACAACTCCCACATCCATTCCTCCAACAACCACAACAGGTCCTCCAACGACCACAACTGTTGCTCCAACAACCACAACTGTTGCTCCAACGACCAAAACCGTTGCTCCAACCACCACAACAGTTGCTCCAACAACCACAACTGTTGCTCCAACCACCAAAACTATTGCTCTTAGGACCACAACTGTTGCTCCAACAAAAACAACTGTTGCTCTAACAACCACAACCATTCCTCCAACGACCACAACTGTTGCTCCAACAATCACAACTGTTGCTCCAACTACCACAACCATTCCTCCAACAACCACAACAGGTCCTCCAACGACAACAACTGTTGCTCCAACAACCACAACTGTTGCTCCAACGAACACAACTGTGGCTCCAACGACCACAACAGTTGCTCCAACCACCACAACTGTTGCTCCAACCACCAAAACTATTGCTCTTACGACCACAATTGTTGCACCAACAATCACAACCGTTGCTCCACCCACCACAACCGTTGCTCCAGCCACCACAACAGTTGCTCCAACAACCACAACTGTTGCTCCAACCACCAAAACCAATGCTCTTAGGACCACAACTGTTGCTCTAACAAAAACAAATTTTGCTCCAACAACCACAACTGTTGCTCCAACAACCACAACTGTTGCTCTTACGACCATAACTTTTGCTCCAACAACCACCACAGTTCCTCCAACGACCACAAAAGTTGGTCCAATGACCAGAACAGTTGCTTCAACGACCACCACAGTTGGTCCAATGACAACCACAGTTGGTCCAATGACCAAAACTGTAGCTCCAACGACCACCACAGTTCCTCCAATGACCACAAAAGTTGGTCAAACGACCAGATCAGTTGCTCCAACAACTATAACAGTTGCTCCAACAACCACCACAGTTGGTCCAATGACAAAAACTGTTGCTCCAACTACCACAACAGTTCCTCCAACAATCACAATCTTTGATCAAACAACCACAACTGTTGGTCCAACAACCACAACTGTTGCTCAAACGATCACCACAGTTGTTCCAACACAACAACACAGCTACTCAACTGTTGCTCCAGCCAGCACATCTGTCACTGCAACAGGTACAACCCTTGATCAAACAACAACAATTCTTGCTGCATCATCTACAGCACCAACCACAACAAACACAACTGTTGCTTCCAACAAAACTGTTTCTCCAACAGGCACAACCCTTGGTGAAACATCAACAATTCTTCCTTTGTCAAACACTGATGCTGCTGCAAGCACATCACTTAAAACGAACACAACTGTTACTCCAGCAAGCACAACTGTCTCTGCAACAGGCATCACCCTTGGTCAAACATCAACTATACTCACTTTATCAGCTACAGCACCAAACACAACTGTTGCTCCATCTAGCACAACTGTCTCTGCAACAGACACAACCTTTGGTCAAACATCAACAAGTCTTCCTACAGTGACTACAGCTGTAGCCTCAACCACAACAACATTTTCAACAAACACAACTGTTGCTCCCGTTAGCACATCTGTCTCTGCAACAGGCACAACCCTTGGTCAAACATCAACTATACTTACCTCTACATCTACAGCTACAGCACCAACCACAACAAACACAACTGTTGCTCCTCCCGGCACAACTGTCTCTGCAACAGACACAACCTTTGGTCAA
This sequence comes from Paramisgurnus dabryanus, assembly GCF_030506205.2. Taxonomy (NCBI): domain Eukaryota; kingdom Metazoa; phylum Chordata; class Actinopteri; order Cypriniformes; family Cobitidae; genus Paramisgurnus; species Paramisgurnus dabryanus. The sequence goes on from NC_133340.1 coordinate 4,909,564, forward strand.
ACAACAACAATTCTTGCTTCCTTATCTACAGCTACAGCACCAACCACAACAAATCCAGCTGTTGCGTCTTTCAGCACAACGGTCTCTGCAACAGGCACAACAACAATTCTTCCTTCATCAAATACTGCTGCAGCCGCAAGCACAACAACACTTCAAACAAACACAACTGTTGCTCCAGCCAGCACATTTGTCTCTGCATCAGGCACAACCCTTGGTCAAACATCAACTATAGTCACTTCATCATCTACAGCTACAGCACCAACCACCACAACATCTCTAATAAACACGACTGTTGCTCCATCCAGCACAACTCTCTCTGCAATAGGCACAACCTTTGGTGAAACATCAACAAATCTCCCTACAGTAACTACAGCTGCAGCCTCAACCACAACAACACTTCCCACATCTGTCTTTTCAACAGGCACAACCCATGGTCAAAAAACAACAATTCTTTCGTCATCAACTACAGCTGCAGCACCAACCACAACAAACACAACTGTTGGTCCTTTCAGCACCACTGTCTCTGAAACAGGCACAACTATTGGTCAAACATCAACAACTCTTGCTTTATCAACTACAGCTACAGCACCAACTACAACAACACTTCTAAATGGACTAAGTGTTGCTCCCACAACTACAACTATGGTGTTCACACCCAAAACACCTGTTAAACCAGGTTCGGCAGAATTGATAAGCAAACTGCTGGTCAACTCTTCATCTTCAGTCCCCAGTGAAGCTTTGGTGCTCAGTGCTATCAACATTCTCCTTGAATCCAGACTTTCACAACTGAAAGAAAAAGTCAAGCTGATGAATGTCAGCTATGAAAGTAAGTCTTGTCATTTTCAGGTAAAAAGCTATCTATAAACAGTTTGAACGTTTCAACCAGCAATAGATGACAAGCTTTAGGGAAATGTAAATTGAATATATCTTTCCAAACAGAAATCTCAGACACCTCCTATGCAGTCTTCTTCACATTTACTTTGAGTAACATCAGCATTCCAGAAGACCCAGAGCTTAGAAACAACACTTACAAGCAAGTGCAGGACATGATCAACAATGCGGTAAGCATATATAAAAAGACACAGTAAAAGAGTTTGGGTGCAGTGCAAATCTTCTGTAGAGTTTGATGGATTGTTTGTAATTCCTCTGCAGCTGAACACTCTTCTGAATTATCCAAACAGTGTGAAGTTTGAACCCAACTCTTCCAACTTCACGTAAGAGTTAAACTGACTTCTGTCTCTGAAAGATACTTATGCTTTTAGTCATATTAAATGCATCATGACATTTTGGGATATTAAAACAGCTCCTGAATTATTTTATTTTTTTTGTCTAAAAAGAACTGTTTAACACCCTTAATCTGAAGTTCATTTCAAGTGTATTTTCTGCTCTTCGCTTAGGAGCACATCAGACCAAATCCAAGGCAATATTGATTACATCTTTCAAGAGGGAAATAAGATACAACCTGTCAGCTTTCTAAATGAGCTCCGTAAACTGATGGGTATGTTCATGTTGGTGACCTTTAGGCATCCTAAACCAAAGTGTGGAACATGAAAAAATGTACAGTACGTCTGATGGGAATTAATTACATTTTATTGTTTCCATCTGACTTGACAGGTCTTACCACTACAACAATGTTTCCCCTGACAACAAAAAGCTTTCCTGTGCTGTCTTCTCCTCAACTGTGAGTGTAGATGTTACCTTACCAAATTGGCTAAGTCTTGTAGTCTTTATTTAAATCTAAGAGGCTGTTTACACTTGGTATTAACATGTGTTTTTGTCGATCGGATCACAAGTGGACGACGTTAATGCCAGGTGTAAACGATGTTCAAAAAGTTTTGAGCTCGTCCACTTTCAACCACTTTCAGAGGTAGTTGAAAACCCTTTTGATCGGATTGCTTTTGTAGTGTAGACGCACATGTGGTTGAATGTGTTCAAACAGCCACAAAAGACTGCCTACTCTCCGCCCATTTATCTAATCTGAGGTACTGAACACAATGTTTTACGTCTTATTTGATTTCTGGCGCAAACACGCGGTGAACAGCGCTATTTTTAGCCATTCATTGATAAAACTAAAGCGTCTGATTTCCGCAGTTTCATTTTGCAAGCATGTGAAAGTTGCACGATCTTATTTCACTAATTGCGCTGAAATATCAGAGAAAGCTCTAACATATACATGTACAAAACACTGTGCAGCATGTTTACTTACAACACAAGCAGCGGACTCCGACATAATATTAGTTTGCATCCATATAAACTCGTCATTACTCCCACTTGCGTTTAAATGACAACTGTGAGACTCGCCCACAGTCTCGACAGACCACCCCCTCACAGTATTCAGGACAGAAGTGGTCAAAAGTGGACTAAAGAGACGGATTTAAATACCAGGGGTAAACGTAATGTGTCTCTCTCGTCCACTTGTGATCCAATCGATGAAAACACAAAACAGCTCTAAAGCTCTGAACTGTATTAAACATAGTGGTGCCCTCTGCAGATCTGTTTCAGTGGAGGTGACGAGCAAACTGGTGTTCAACTCCTCATCTCCAGTCCCCAGTAAAGCTCTGGTGCTCAGTGCTATCAAAACTCTCATGGACTCCAGAGAGTCACAATTCAATGAATTAGTCAAGCCGGTCAATGTCACCTATGAGAGTAAGTGCAATCATTTTCAAGTGATAAGTGGATGGCAAGCTGTGGTGAAATCTAAAATAAACACATATCTTTCCGAACAGGAGTCTCTGACACCACCTATGCAATAATCTTTTCATTTTCCCTGAGAAACATCAGCATGCCAAAACACCCAGGGCTTAGAAACAACACTTTCAAGCAAGTGCAGGACATGATCAATGATGTGGTAAGCTTAAAAAAAAAATCCAGTCAAAGATCTTGTGTCCAGTACAAATCTTCTTAAAATGTAATGGATTTGGTTTGTTTTCCCCCTGCAGTTGAATACTCTCCTGAATGATCCAGACAGTGAGAAGTTTAAACCCAACTCCTCCAACTTCATGTAAAATTTAAACTCACTTCTGTCTCTAAAGTATATTTATGCATTAGCATCATATTTTTTTACAATTGTCTCTACATGAACTGAAGCTATTTTTAAATAACATTTTCAGGAGCACATCAGACCAAATACAGGGCAATATGGATTACACCTTCCAAAAGGAAAATAAGATACAACCTGTAAGCTTCCTAAATGAGCTCAATAAACTGATAGGTATGTTCATATTGGTAACCTTCAGCCATCCTAATACAGCAGTGTGGAACATGCTTGAACATGCAGTATTTTTCATAAAATGTATTATTTTGTTATTTATGATTTGTCAGGTCTGACCACAACAACAATTTCTCCCCTGACAACAAAAGTCTTTCATGTGACGTCTATCCAGCAGCAGTGAGTGTAGATGTTACATTACAGAAAATGCTTGTTATACAGTCTTCATGTAAATGTAAAGCCCTGAACTGTATTAAATAAAAGTGGTGCCCTTTTCAGAATTGATTCTGCAGTGGTGACGAGCACATTGACGTTCAACTCCTCATCTCCAGTCCCCAGTGAAGCTCTGGTGCTCAGTGCTATCAAAAATCTCAGGGACTCCAGAGAGTCAAAACTTGATAAATCACTCAAGCTGTTGAATGTGACCTATAACAGTAAGTTTAAGCATTTTCTTTTAAATGTTCTTGTATTAAAATTCTCAAGTTTATTTACGTACTAGGACAAAATACATTATGAACATTTCTATATAAACAGAAATCTCAGACACCTCCTATGAGCTCATCTTTGAATTTAATCTGAGTAACATCAGCACCTCAAACAGTCATATGCCCAAAGGCAATGCTGCCGAGCAAGTTCAGAATGCTATCAATGCTGCGGTAAGCATAAACATCAAGACCAATGGTCAGAAATCACATTGTATTGTAATCTGTTTGTTTTTCACTTATCATTATTTTTATTTATAGCTCAACACTCTTCTGAATGATCCACAAAAACCACCATTTGTTGCTACACTCTCCAAAGTCACGTAAGCTTTGACATTTAATTTTTAATTTAATTTACCATTAAACATTCATCCTGCATTAAACCTCTACAATCATGATACTCTCCTTTGCCTTTTACTCAGGTTTTACGTCTCTGTTCTAAGAAGGTTAAAGTTCTAACATTTATTTTATTCCATTAGGACAAAAGAACAGCAGATTGAGGTTTCCATGAACCATGTCTTTATGGAAACAGATGATATACAACCTGTCAGCTACCTAAATGAGCTTCGTTCACTTAACAGTATGTCAATTCCAGTACAAAAATGTGAAGTTGTCAAGTTGTTTTTTCATAGCATTTCTGTGGATTTTCACAGCTTTTGTTTCTAATTCGTCCTGTTATTTCTTTACCATGGTGGGATCATTGGTGGGATAATTAAAATCATTATTTTATCTTACAGGCTTAACAACAACTCCAACTCCGACTATGTAAGTGCAAAAAAGTTTACAAGTTGATTACTTAAGTTTAATCATTGTTTTTGTTTATTCGCTCTCTCAATATTCTATTGATTATTTACCTTCTCTTTCACTTTCAGACTTGTGAAAGTACTCATTTACATCAAGCTTGTTTTTAAAACAAGAGGCCACATACCAAGCGAGAGCGCTGTTCTACAGGTTGCCAACAAGCTGCTGAACAAACGTCTAAGAAGCAAACGAGACCTGACAGTACAAAAACTTAGTGATCCTGTGAGCTTTGTGAATGTCACCTATACAAGTAAGTTTGTCTCACCAGGAAACAATAACTCCATATTACAGCCTTTATACAGAAAACATCTGATTAAATATAAAACATATTTGAAATTCATCTATATATAATATATACCCTTGGTTTTCTCATTAAAGGATTTACAAACAGTATGGCTGATATGTGCTTTCTCTTTTCTAGAAATTTCTGATAACTCGTATGCCCTCAAATTTGGATTTGAAATCAGCAATGTTAGCGTGACTGAAAAAATTGAACTCAGGGACAGCACATACAAGTTAATCCAGGACTCCATAAATAAACTGGTAAGTTTGAAACTATTTGAAACAGTACTAGTTTCCAAAATTAAATAAAAGTCAACATTTAATTCTACTGAACATAACAAAAACTCTTGAAATATAATTGACTTTTTTATTAGAAATAAAACAAAATTGTGTTTTTCCAACCTGTTTAGCTGAACGAAATCCTAAGTGACCCAACAGCCACTCCATTTGTGTTCAATCAGGCCAATTTTACGTAAGTCGGGACTTCATATTTTAATGAAATGTGAAAGAACAAGTGTTATTAATGATGTGATGATGTTTAACAGTGTTAATATTTACATTCCCCCAGGGGTAATTCCACTGTGATTGAGGCTAATGTCGAGTATGTCTTCTCAGAAGATGACTTTAAGTTTCCAAGTCTTTTTCTCCAAGGACTTATCAATGTTAATACTGGTATGTTGTTCTGCATTATTTTTTATTTTTAACCTTTTATTGTTATTCCAAGTTCTAAACTTAAAACTGTAAAACTTATTTTAACTCTAGTAGGTGTTAGCTGAGCGTTTTTTTATTTTTTATTTTATTCTTAATAATGTTACCTATTTTTTTTCCAAAACACTGGTCTATAGGCACTATTACCACTTCTGCACCTGCTACAACCACATTCTTCCCCTCTGTGCTGAACACTACTGGTCCAAACAACAGCACTAGTGCAGCATGGGTTGTGGCTATAATTGTTCCTTGTGCTATAGCCATCATACTTGTACCTTGCTGGATTCTTCTTTGTGTAAGTTTCTTGTTCATGAAGGCATTATTAAAAATAGTAATACAACACAAGATTCATGTACTGTAATGACTTAGCTGAAATTATTTAATTTTAATTTGTTATTGTTTTGTGCTTAAAACTTTGTTTTGAATGTTCATTGTTTTAACTGAGAAAGTTCGTCCAATGCACTCTCTCTCTTTCTCTCTCTCTCTCTCTTTAGTGTTTGCTTTGTGGTTGCTGTGCAGGAATAAGAAGACGTTGGCACAGAAGACGGTCATACAACATACAGTACTTCACTCACAACATCTTCTAGTGAACTTGAGAGACACTGAAGAAAATATTAAACAGGAAAAGTGATCTCAAAGCAAATGAACTTTGTAAAACTATACTTAAAAATCATTTATTCTTCTGCCATTAATTAGAAACGTATTATTATATATTAATTTATTGTTGATTATTGTTCATGCGGATATTTAAATTTACAAAATGAATATGTTAAATCAGAGCTACTGCATATTATTTATTTTCCTCCTGTATTGCTGGACAGACAGGAGCTGCACCAACTATTACTGAATGTGATTTATTTTTTTTCTAATCTGTATTATCTAATGAAATTAAATTATTTTTGTAATTCTTGTCTAATGTTACAATATTTAAATTAATGTTTAATAAATTAATGTAATGTTTTTTCCTCAAATAATTATTTATTTGCTTTCATATAATTTATTGTAATAGGGAAATGTGGACAAAATTAAACTTATTCATTCTTTATGCACTTTATTTCTATGTGACAGTTCTTGTGTGAAAAAAATATATGCAAATCATCAACCATCAACGAATTTAAAGTCGGACATTATTGTTTAAAAAATGACAATGTCAAGGCTTCAAAACTGTGTCATTAGAAAAATCCCACCAGTTGTCCTCACAATAATCTGACTTTCAGATACACACATGGGCATTTCTGATCATCATAAAGGCAAACCAAACATTTTTCCTAAACATTTTAAGGTGGGTCTTATAGCGCGTTTTCGGCAACTTCCCAGATAGCAATGAGTCGGCGGACCACCGGCGGTGCTCTGGCGGCAGTAAGCGTTATAAGGGCGTAATCTCAAACAGGTCTGACGGCGGACCGCCGCGGCAGCCGCTTTTGCATAAATTAAGCAGTCGATCCGCCGGCTGCATGCTGGCGGCATCTCGCAACAAATGAGAGTGACGTATTCGGCGGCAAAAGTTTCATCCCCGACAGCGGTACGCACCTACAGCCGACAGCTTGGGGCTGGCGGCATAAAGAAGCCATGTGGATATTTTTTGCTATCTGGGTTGTATCCTGTAAATCAGGGGTTCCCAAACTTTTTTTCCTGCGCACCCCCTTCTATGTCCCAACCGGGTTGGCGCACCCCCCAAAACAAATCCAAAAAAGCTTTATTTTCTCACCATAAATACTCATGTTTAATCATGCGCAAACAACCAAGGGCCGGTTGCACTAGCCGGACGTTAAGAAGTTGGGTGTAATAGTCCTACGTTGGGCTTAGCTACGTCCAACATTGTGAAAAATATTTACGCCTATTGCACCATCTGAAACTACGCTCAGCGTAGGTGATGCGCGCCCCCGTGTATGCGTTTAACCACTGTGATATTTAGACGCCATTCGAGTTTACTAGGGTAAAAAACGTACACTTACTGCCGTCAGCTAATAGATGACATATGAGAGGTTTCCTCATGTTTACCAGTGCGTCACGTGCAGACCCATCAAACACATTAACGAAAGCCTTTACTGTTCGCACAAAAGGTGTATAATAGTTTGCGGATTCATTATAACAGCTCAAGTTTCAAACAAAATTAAATGAAAGCTTTTAATACGTTCTCTACAGTAAGTATTTATGTATTTTATTATATAATTCATTGGCGGTCTCTTTACCATGCATGAAAACACATTCCTCGCGTATCCTGTGCCCATGTCTCGTCACATTTCATTTTTTCTATTTTTGCCATAAAAAAGTCTCTCTCTCTTGGTCCCTCTCCTCCTTCGTGACTAACAACTTTATCATAAGACGTCCCACATGACAGTTTCCCTGATTTCAGTCAGTTAAGCATATTTATAATATATATGGAATGAATGAAACGAGTTGGCACGCATATAGCGGCTGCAGTGCATAACAGAAGAGCAGTGCGTAGAAAAAGACAGCAGCTGTCTTCTACGTTTCTATCAAAAACTAATAAATTATAGTTTTTTATTTAAAATAAAAGCGATTACAAAGGAAATGTTTACTGTTCATTTTTTTATTTATTTATTGTATGGAAAAATCCCACTTAAAGAAACAGACCACCATTACATTTTTCCTCTCGCGCACCCCCTGGTGGCAGCTCGCGTACCCCTGGGGGTGCGCGTACCACACTTTGGGAATCCCTGCTGTAAATCACGACTTCAAAACCACGACTCAGGACTCTGAACTGGGAGTACATCGATCTAGTACGAGTTCACGAATGGGAAGTCACAGGCTTGACTGCCGTTCCAGTGCACTTATACGAGTAGAAGGTTGGAAAAACACGGTTTACAGGTTGCCTGGAACACGTAATCCCAGTTCAGAGTCATGGTTTTGAAGTTTTGTTTTACTGGGGCAAAAACCTGGAACGCAGCATAAATCTCTGAATCTGTTTTTTGTTATCAAAAATAGCAACATTTACATCTTATGAAGCATATATTAAGCACTGTTTCCAAGACATAAACATTACCAGCACACAATATGAATAATTATTGAGTGGGGTTTACATTCTACAGCTGAAACACTATATAGCCACACAGACATTAAGGAAAATACTCTGGAAATGCATCAGGGATTTGTCCGGGATGGTAAAAATTACGGTTCATTTACACTGACAATGAAGTGCTGGAATCTACATTTTTGTTCACACAGATACCGTGAATATCCTGAAAAGACATGTGACGTGAAATCCTGCACTTGGTAGTTTTTTTCTTTGCAGTGTCTATAGTGCAGTGTATTTCGGAAAGGTTTTGGTAAGTGGAAAATGCATAGATGAAATTCTAAAGCCAAAGTAAAACTCTGTACTTTATGCTATGCACATGAATTCCTCACAGTGAATAAAAGTGGGCCACAATCTGTGGGCTCCTCTTGACATCAACAGCCAATCACGGTTCTGAATCAGGAAAGTACCTAGATTTAAACTCATCTTATCTAACAGTTATAAAGGTACCTTTTATTCAGACATTCCTCACTCTGAGTCCCCCTGAAAAGTGAGAAATTAACAGAATACCTAAGTTCTGAGTCTCCCGCCTGCGTGCTAGAGACTGAAACGGAGCATAAATCTCCACAGAGATTGTAACAGGACAATCCAAAAACTCCATCGTGCTAAGTCTTCGGCCATGTGCTAAGAGACTGAAACGGAGCACACAACTTCTGAGTCTCCCACTGAGAGAGACAATAACAGATCATTCAAAAACCAACCAAGTTTCTGAATCTCTCCTTGAGATTTTACGGCTCTTCATTCTGAGTTTGATAACAGAGACTGAACCAGATCGACCACAAGTTCTGAGTTTCTGGCCTGTGCATCCAGAGACTAAAGGGGATCGCACACCGGCCGCGCCGCTCAGCGCCGCGCCGTTCTAAATCAACTGAACACATTGTTTTCTATGAGTGTACGCACACCGGCGCCGCCAGGTGGCGCCTGTCCGCGCCGCCCAGCTGTGACTCAGGAAGTTGTTCAAATCCCTGTCTTGCCACAAAGCGCCACTCACATAGCTTAACATTAAATAACATCATATTTGCCCCAAATCATTAAGGATTAACATTGGCTGCTAACGTATATTTTGCATTTTGAAGTAGACGCTATCTGACGAAGCTCGCGCTATTTAATGTGCACTTCCGGTTTACAATACCTCCGAGTTCTGCTAGGCGCGTCGCGACGCTGCGCGACGCTGAGCTGCGCGGCTGGTGTGTGATCCCCTTAATGCCTGGTTCACACGGCAGGATAATTAGGCCGATTTTAGCCCCGATTCACCCCTTCCGACAATCTTAAGGATGCTCCGATAATCGTAAAATAAACTGATCAGATATTCTTGCCGTGTGTGGTGTGTTTAGACTGCTCTCGTCTACTCGGAAGCACCTCGGGACCGCTCCGATCTCAAATCGGGGATATCCAACATGTTGGATTTTTTTGGCCCGATTTCTTCTCGTGTGTGGTGTCTCCCGGGGACAAACGAGCATGCAGCCTGTGGACTGTGACGTGTAGCCAATCAGAAAGCGAGGTGACGAGGAAGCGAGGATGTACCGGTGTCATGTAAACAAAATCACGGGTCACAACAACTCACCTCCATATCATGATGTAGCAAGTATAGTCCATGCTCGCGTTGTCTTGTCTCAACTTCTTTGACCATCGCCTTTTCTTTTGAGAAAACTATCGCCACAGCATCCTCTTCAGCATCCTCTTCGTCCGCCATGATTGTTTACTCTGAAATCACGTTTGATCTCGAGAGATTTTGCGAGATTTCCCGTCTGACCTGGGACTGCTCGGGAGTCAAATCGGTTCGTGTGTGATGTGTTGATTTTGCCATGTGGCGGCGCACCACTAACTGTACGACCAAAACTGTTAGACCCGCGATGTTTTATCGCCGTGTGTGGGGTCTCTCAGAGTTGGAAAATCGGCCGACGATTTTAAATTCGTCCCGTCTGGTGGAGCCTTAAGTGGGTCACACCACGTTCCGAGCTTCTCGTCCAGAAAGGCAATCACAGATGTCTGCAACAAGGTGAAGCTCAGAAGAGCAAACCTTCACTTCAAGGGATCTCCATCTGAGTGTTTCAGATTGTAAAGGATCCTTGTGCATCGACTACAGAACCGCGTCTGCATGTTCCAGATTGCTAGAATATTAAAAATCATGTAAAAATCACTACATTAATTGGTGCCCATGTCAAAATTACTACACAGCACAGAGTCGAAGCATGCCACTGTTTTTCACAGAATTTGTTACAGTTTGGGTTATAAATTACAATCTTTAGTGAGGCTGGGCAGAAATTTCGGCAGACCAAAGCTTACCTAAAGGGCTATTTTACGTAAGATTACACTGATATAACCGGTGCAACCTGTATTATTTGCTGAGCATTTTCACCGGCATCACTGTCCATGGCCGGGAGAGAGCTGTGCCTGGCAGGAGAGAGGTTTCTGAGAGCAGCGCAGACAGTTTGTGTAGAGAAAAACTGAGACTTTGGCAACATGTTTGTGTGAATCATCTTTTCTGTTCACTGGTGTAGTTATTTCCTTGCAGCTTCGCACTTTCCACACTCAGTAGCATCAGCTCTGCTTGTTAAAACTTTAATTTTGAGCAATGTAATAATAACGTTAAAACTTTTTATGGGAATATACTCAAAAGATGATTAAATATAATACCAAATTAAACAAAACTTAGATAGGCTTCTGGGAATCTTGATGATGATTTGCATCATGGGAGGGGCTTCTGGCAGGTGGGTGGCTCAAGTCTCTTTGCGAAATGGCTGAGATGGATTTTGTTGAGACGGTAGCTTTGATTTATATTATGTGCTATGTATGGAATGTGAAAGATGAACTGACTTTGCTAACTAAGCCGTCGTGTCAATTGCCGCATCCCTTGCTGTGTGCTGACTTATGCCGTGACATATGCCGTTAAATAATTCATCTAAGACTCTCATCATCACCCCTCTCAACCTGAAAATGAATGTGAGAAGCTGCATGAGAAGCTGTGTGACGTCTGTGCCATGTCGTCTGCAACTTTTCTTAATTTAAGTAAACCTTTATCAAAGTTTTTTCCTTTTTTAACTATTGTTCCTTGTGTTTTTAGTGATGTTTTTGTAGCAGTTAACTACGTTTTTAAATTTGATTGATGTTAATTTGATCACTTTTGTTGTCATATTTTGTCTTTTTCAGTTGAAATCAGTAATAAAACACTAATAATTGTGTTTAATGGAAGCCAGCTATTGTTTGAAACAATCAAAGGTCATTAAAACCATTAGTTCATTAAGCACAAACATAAAAAGACACTGCTTCACTTTTTCACATACAATATGGTAATATGTGGTTATTTCTTTTTAAGAATAAAGTGCTTGAGAAACGTGGGGAATGAATTTATCACATATAACTGCACTTACCAGACTCCCCTTACTTACTAGAGATAGTGTATGTTTGCCAACAAGGCAGGCTTTAGTGTAAACTGGCACTTTGTTGTGTAAATGTCAATTCATAATCTTTGTTTTACCGTAATGTTTTAAAGTATTTAAAGCTTGTTCCATACATTACATTTTTATTAGCAAAATTGTTATTGGTACTGAAAGTGAAAATGGTTTTGTAGCATATCATAAGTAACAACCCTTATGCATTTCCCGGACTGCCTTTGGTAATAAATCACTTTCTCCACAAGGTGTCAGTATATCATATTTCAAATTGATACCTACAAGTTCTAATGTAATACTTTATAATTGGGCTGAAATCAAGCAAGAGAAAATGTATTTCAAACCCTGTTGCACACCATTTCCAGAAAACATGTCGTAAAAATACTGAAACCATTGTTAAATGTTGCACACCGGTTTGATCTTTAAAGGTGCAATTTGTAAAATATTTGCATCAAAATGTCCAAAAACCACTAGGCCAGTGTTATATATTTTGTCCAGGTGATTACTATCAATATCTGTAATGTTTTCAACTACTTGTAAATCGTGAGAAAATTGCAATTCAAAACATTGACACGGGGCAGTGAAGTCTCCTGTCAATGACGTTAATATCCATGTGACCCTTTGTCACCGCCTTTACTGACGTAAAAACCACATGACAACAGTGGTCGAGTTCGAAAAAAAAAAATGGCGGCCAAGGAAGCGACTGGAGCACAAATTTAGTGAAAATAAACGTATATTTTCTTTTTACACATTTTAATTGCATTTCTAGCGAGAAATTAGTATTGTAGATTTCAAATATGTGATTAGTTATCACAAAGGCACTCTCTGTTTATATTTCAAACACACCGCCTTTGAAGTGCGTCTGTAAGCCTTTGAGCTGTGTTCATGCCTCCAAAGTCATCTTCCCATGAGGCAGCGAGGCAACAAGTCACTGCCTTGAGTTTTCGGACACAAAAGCAATTGTCCTGGACAAATGCGGAACTATGCGTTAGCGCCTGTCGGGCTACACGCTTGCTTATGGACTTATGGATTACTTTTTACCGTCTGCCGCTCGTTGTGTCAGCAAAGACAGCTCCCATAAGCGTACAGGCCAACCAAACGACCCAATAAGAGTTTGGAACAAAACGAGAGAGGATCAATTTGTTGCTGCATTATCTGGATGGAGAGAGCTTCACGACAACATTTAACTAGACCGATATTCTGATCCTGCTTGTGTTTTACGCGATGGGTGAGTTGTTTTGATTCGTAACCCTTCAAAAAACGTATGCTATTATATTGATCACAACATTAGTGTGTAGATTGTAATCAGCGCGTCTTCTTGCGGATGATATGCACATCAAAAGGTATTGTACAGCAATATAAATGGTCATTTTAAGACGCTTCAAAATAAGATTTGTACTGTCAATACATTATGTGAAAAATCATTGTAGATTGTAAGTTGAAAACTTAATTCTGTGCTGGGTTAACCATCGGATTTGGACTAATAGTGTAACATCTATGACTAAAAATTTCGTTTTGAACATCACATATAAACTTACATAATGAAATAAACGATGTCATCAAACACAACATTTATAAGACTTGATTACCTTATCCGTCAACGTGATTTCTCGTTCGCGTCTGATTGATGGCCATCAGCGGTTGAGTTAAAGACTACAAATCCCATAATTCCACGCTGCTTCAGAGCATCATTAAACAACGCCATTGTTATTGATTTGGTCTGGCGCCATCTAGTGGCGCATAAATACAAATTGCATCTTTAACGTGCCTGTCTAGTCAATGACAAACACCCATCAAAAAAAAAAATGGGTATCTGCAATAATTTGACAATCAAAGGTAAGTAATTTAAAATCTAATAGGCCACTGTGTTGTTGGGGTTTAGGGCCTAGATTCAAGAGTCACGGTTCGCTACTGGACTGGCCACCCCCAATGCAACCCTTAACTTCCTGTTAAACAAAGCATTTTTTACAACCAGGAACCATTATGTGCAGTTTGAGGGGTAGAGCCTCTTATGATTTTGTATGAGCTATTAATAAAATAGAAATATAAGAAGTCATTTAGACTGTGTAACTTAGTTTTAATTCATTTAAACAACCACAATTTAAAATCATGAAGCCTCACTCTCTTGCTAATCTCAAAGTATTGCAATATCTTTGTTTGCCGGTAGGTGCCTCCCCAAGCACAAACATGAAAATTTGACTATGCCTGTGGCAGAGCAGCATATTGTTAATAACAAATAGCCTACTAAGAGAAGATGAACGTTTGCAAATAACTGTTAATTCTACATAATGATTTCAAGGTAGGCATTGTAAGAGTGTACAGTCTTTTTTTCTGGAATCTAAATAAAGTATATGCTTGACCTAAAATGTTTTAGGCTACAGAGTTACAAAAGTTAGTCAGTAAGAAGCTTTGAGTGATTTTCTTCTCTTCTTTTGTTCTTTAACTTTAATGACAGACTTCAATAGGCCACTAGCTGTTTATTGTTGAATGCAATAAAATTTTTACATATGGTTAAGTTAGGGTGACCATATTTTAGTTTTCAAAAAAAGAGTACAGTAGGGGCCGGAGGCAGATGGACACCCACAATGGACGCCATTTTTTGTTTTACCTGGTCTCACAAAATAATCTGTTTATTTACCATGGGTTGATTATAGGTAATATTAATATACGGGAGACTGAGCCCCCAATGAGGGTGTGCTTAAAAAAAGAAATCAATAAATAAGTTGTTTGTGCAAGCACCATATTACAACATAAAGTGACATATTAAGACATTCCAGCGTCAGTAGCTTATAAATACAACCTGTTGTTACGTTTTAAATTTTTTGCCTAATACATCAGATTAGACATTTAATTTTATGAATTTGTAAATGTAGAAACAGTTTCATAAAAATGTATGGGTTTAAAGATATTTTGAAGCATGTAACCCCACCCTTAACCTAAACCCAACCACTTCTCCACCATATAAAACACAATAGTCGGGTATTTAACAGTATAAAAGTATTACAAACCATTCGCGTTGCAAACCATGCGATTACTTTATATGAAGAACTCTGTGATCAAAAGGCACAATCAGATCTTATTCAAACATAAACCAGCATGACATAGTTGGTCATAAGAGCCAATAGTGCTTCACAATCTTAGCTGACATGATGCGATTGGTCACGAGACACACAAAAGCCAATGCCTTTTCACAAGATGACATAGCAGTTTTTGAATCAGTGTACGTCCGGATCTGATATTTACAGCGGATTCTCATAACTTTTGCATCTTTTCTTCAAATAAATTGAACGTTTGACCTTGGTACACTTGGAATATTTTAAGTACATTTTTAAAAAGTTGTGACTGTTTTGTATGCTGTGTTTAAATCATATAATAAATAAATGGGTACGTTACTTGCCATAAATGCCTGAAAAGTGTTATACAATTAATCCTGGAAGATTAAAGTGAAAATGTTATCCCTGTACATGTCATCATAGCAAAATGATACCCCAAAATATCATTTTATACCCTAAGTTTCACCTGCTGCCGGTAGAGGCGCTAATTTAGTAAATGCATCTATTGGTCGTATTTGGTGAAATGGGCAAACGACCAAAGCAATCGTATGGGTTGGAGGATATGTTGAATTTGAATACTATAATTCAAACTATTTTGCTTTTTGTGCTTAAAGGGATTGTTCACGCAAAAATAAAAATGCTGTCATCATTTACTCACCGTCATGTTGTTACAAACCCGCATAAATTTCTTTGTTCTGATGAACACAAAGGAAGATATTTTGAGAAATGTTTGTAACCAAACCGTTTGTGGTCCACATTTACATCCAATAGTATTCTTTTTTCCTACTATGGAAATGAATGGGGTCCTCGAATGGTTTGGTTACAAACATTTCTCAAAATATCTTCCTTTTTGTTCATCAGAACAAAGAAATTTATGCGGGTACATATGTAACAACATGAGAGTGAGTAAATGATGCCAAAATTTTTATTTTTGGGTGAACTATTCCTTTAAGCACAAAAAGCCACAAACATAACCGAATTAAGTTTTAAGCTCTGTGCACACGCGCTATCGATGGTTTAAAGATCACTTCAAGAATAAAATATAGCGTTAAGTTTTGTTTACAAAACAACAGTGCAAACGACAAAAAAAGACCAATATATATTATATTAAAGCCCAATCATCCATAATTACTTTTAATTAGTTTTTTTTTTAGTTTAATAATTTACTTAATTTGTGGAGCTCTGCTATTTTAAGTCATAGTTTATCATGGGGTTTAGATTTCTTAACTTTTACAAAAGTTACAGCGGTTTTGAAAAAGAATTTTTTTTTGCCTTACATCATGTTTACATCTGTGCTAACATTGTATAGGGATATTTATCCAATGTCGAGTAATGTGAAGTAATCATCAATCATGATGAAATATCACCACTTTTAAACAACTAAAGGGTGATTGTATTTCCATTACAATATCAATGTTTTGACAGTAGATAATGTTTATGAAAACATGAGATAATTTTGATCTCAATAGTTATTTTAATAAATTAAGTGGATTGAGCTTCAGATGCCAATGGCTGGGTTTAGCACTGCAGCCTTTTAAAGTAAATATCTCAGGTTAAATTTTTTTCATAAATAAATATATAATGTATGAAAATACCATATGGAAAGTTAATGCAAAATTAAAAAAAAATTAATTTTAAGACTCTGAGCACATAAATTTAATACAAAAGGTACAAACTCGTTTTTTTTCAACATTGCGTCATTTGACGTAACAAGATGGAGTCGTCTGATCTACATGGCTCAGTTCAGGAGCAGTCGTAAGTCAGCGTATTTTCAGTAGTTTTGGATTTTAAAATGATCATGGTCACAGTAAATGATTGGGCCCTATTTTAACGATCTAAGCGCATTGTCTAAAGCGCACAGCGCAACGTCTAAATGGGCGTGTCCGAATCCACTTTTGCTAATTTAACGACGGGAAAAATGGTTTGTGCGCCGAGCACATGGTCGAAAGGGGTTGGTCCTATTGTAATGGGAGTATTTTGGGCGTAACGTGCAGTAAACCAATGAGAGACTCAGCTCTCATCCCCTTTAAAAGCCAGTTGCGCTGGCGCTATGTCTAATCCCTATTTAGATGACGAACTTTGTAAACTGAAAAACTAAGCGGAGGAAGAAGATCCCCAGTTTAAGATTAATGTTAAATAATTGTGTTGTTTTTCACTTGTATTGAAATTGTAATTTCTTTTTATTAAAACCTTTAAAACCCGTTTTCTTTTAGTCATGGAAGTCAAAAGCAGGCTTGTAATTGCTTTTAATGTATGGCTATCCAATATCATCAAAACATAATTTACAAGTATGTAAGATAAGGTTTGTACTCTAAAAATACTTTATTTGTAACAAACAGGAGATAAAGAATTTACAAACGTCTCTCCTCACGTTTCAGCACTTTGGACAGCGGTTTTTTAGCTAAGAGTTTTTTAAGCATTACTTAAAAATGTTTCTCATCTCACCATATCCACAGGTACAGAGTCATCATATACAATAAATCCGTGAGGTAGCATTAAAAAAAAAAACATTTAAAAACAGACGCATTTGTTCAAAGCAAAGCATTTATTTACTTACCAGGCTGCAGGTGAAGCAGCTCTTTGCGCCTTCTAACGTCTCATAATTAGTCCTCATTTATGTCCAAGAGACTCAATAATAATCTTTTACATTCAATCCTTTAATCTTTCATATTTAAAAGCATTTTTGTGCTGCTGCGCATTCATGTACTTTGTGATAAGCAAACCCGCGTTGTCCTCCCGTTTAGGCGCATTTTACTAATGCGCTCTTTAAATAACAAAAAAACACATTGCGCCATTGACTTTAGAGCAGGTTTTTGTTGGTCAATGGCGTAGTCTATTTTAGTTGCCTCAAAATAGCAACGCGCCAACAATGCGCCTGAACACACCTCGTTTTCAGACCAGAACGCCCATGGGCGCAAATGCATTTGCTATTTAAACAACGCAGCGCTAAACGTGAAAATTAGGGTGGAAACTAGCGAAAGACACTTGCGTCGCGCATTGCGCCGGGTGTAAGAAAAGTTACAGCAGTTTTGAAAAAGAATTTTTTTTTGCCTTACATCATGTTTACATCTGTGCTAACATTGTATAGGGATATTTATCCAATGTCGAGTAATGTGAAGTAATCATCATTCATGATGAAATATCACCACTTTTAAACAACTAAAGGGTGATTGTATTTCCATTACAATATCAATGTTTTGACAGTAGATAATGTTTATGAAAACATGAGATAATTTTGATCTCAATAGTTATTTTAATAAATTAAGTGGATTGAGCTTCAGATGCCAATGGCTGGGTTTAGCACTGCAGCCTTTTAAAGTAAATATCTCAGGTTAAATTTTTTTCATAAATAAATATATAATGCATGAAAATACCATATGGAAAGTTAATGCAAAATTAAAAAAAAATTAATTTTAAGACTCTGAGCACATAAATTTAGTACAAAAGGTACAAACTCGTTTTTTTTCAACATTGCGTCATTTGACGTAACAAGATGGAGTCGTCTGATCTACATGGCTCAGTTCAGGAGCAGTCGTAAGTCAGCGTATTTTCAGTAGTTTTGGATTTTAAAATGATCATGGTCACAGTAAATGATTGGGCCCTATTTTAACGATCTAAGCGCATTGTCTAAAGCGCACAGCGCAACGTCTAAATGGGCGTGTCCGAATCCACTTTTGCTAATTTAACGACGGGAAAAATGGTTTGTGCGCCGAGCACATGGTCGAAAGGGGTTGGTCCTATTGTAATGGGAGTATTTTGGGCGTAACGTGCAGTAAACCAATGAGAGACTCAGCTCTCATCCCCTTTAAAAGCCAGTTGCGCTGGCGCTATGTCTAATCCCTATTTAGATGACGAACTTTGTAAACTGAAAAACTAAGCGGAGGAAGAAGATCCCCAGTTTAAGATTAATGTTAAATAATTGTGTTGTTTTTCACTTGTATTGAAATTGTAATTTCTTTTTATTAAAACCTTTAAAACCCGTTTTCTTTTAGTCATGGAAGTCAAAAGCAGGCTTGTAATTGCTTTTAATGTATGGCTATCCAATATCATCAAAACATAATTTACAAGTATGTAAGATAAGGTTTGTACTCTAAAAATACTTTATTTGTAACAAACAGGAGATAAAGAATTTACAAACGTCTCTCCTCACGTTTCAGCACTTTGGACAGCGGTTTTTTAGCTAAGAGTTTTTTAAGCATTACTTAAAAATGTTTCTCATCTCACCATATCCACAGGTACAGAGTCATCATATACAATAAATCCGTGAGGTAGCATTAAAAAAAAAAACATTTAAAAACAGACGCATTTGTTCAAAGCAAAGCATTTATTTACTTACCAGGCTGCAGGTGAAGCAGCTCTTTGCGCCTTCTAACGTCTCATAATTAGTCCTCATTTATGTCCAAGAGACTCAATAATAATCTTTTACATTCAATCCTTTAATCTTTCATATTTAAAAGCATTTTTGTGCTGCTGCGCATTCATGTACTTTGTGATAAGCAAACCCGCGTTGTCCTCCCGTTTAGGCGCATTTTACTAATGCGCTCTTTAAATAACAAAAAAACACATTGCGCCATTGACTTTAGACTTTAGAGCAGGTTTTTGTTGGTCAATGGCGTAGTCTATTTTAGTTGCCTCAAAATAGCAACGCGCCAACAATGCGCCTGAACACACCTCGTTTTCAGACCAGAACGCCCATGGGCGCAAATGCATTTGCTATTTAAACAACGCAGCGCTAAACGTGAAAATTAGGGTGGAAACTAGCGAAAGACACTTGCGTCGCGCATTGCGCCGGGTGTAAGATAGAGCCCATTGTGTTTGTCGAGGTTGCATAAACTCCAGCCTGTCAGGACAGCAAGTCTACAAGTTTCCTATAAAGAATAAGGACGTGCTATATTCTGTGTCTGAGTGCGTTTAGTGCCGGTGAAGAGACACGACTTCACATCTTCATGTGCTTCGAAAAACATGGTGGTGTGTAGCGTTCACATTAGACCTGAGGATTATCATCTTGGCGATATGATGCAGTTGAACATGAGATGCCGAAGCAAGAACCACATGAGGTCTGTGGGTTTGCCACCGGCGGGGAAACATGATCATCTCGGATCCGTCAGAGATGCGGCTTGACGAAAATGTGACAGTAAGTCTTGTTTTTTTTTACATTTGGTAACTACCAAATCAAAGATTTCAATCAAGTTTCTTCTAAATATTGAAATTAACTAAACCCCAGTTTGCAAATAGTATAACTATTAACCATCAAGTTACAGCTTATTTACTTTGTTTGCATAGCAAATTCGTAATTTATTGTCATGTGGTTTATATGTATGTGGGAAACATTGCAAGTAATGAAGGGGGAGATGCATCTACAGTAAAGCCAATGCTGCAGTCACTTTGGCTCACAGTGTAACCTCAGACTTTCACATCATTCATCAGCTAGATTAACATCACTCATATCTAGAAGTAATTGTACATGCCACCATCTGTTTACATAATGCAAATAATTAGTAAAATTGTTCTATATGATGAAGACATGTAGTCCTCACTAACGTATTTATATTTTAAAGAAATTTAAAATAAAAGTTTAAAATAAAAGTTTCTACAAAATTTTTATATATTTTGAGTCACTGGGTGCTCTAATCTGAGATATGCTCTTTATGGTGAATAAAACATCCCGCAGTTCATTGATCACACCTCATGAGGGCACTGATTTTACATTTTCAATACATACAGAGATGTTAGCAAATCTCTAATAAGATCAGTCACAAAGATGATCCCTGCACAATGTGTTGTGTCTTATTAACTCACGATCAAGACCTTTTTTTAAGGGTTAAGATGCTTTTGAATTATTTTTTCTTTACTAGGACCTTTTCTTAAATTTTAAGGGGAAACTTAGGAATTTCCTTAGAATGTTGTCAATAGGAGCAACTCTTTGCGCTAAAATGTTTTATGAACACGGGTCCTTTTAAACTCTAGATGAGTTGCGCAATTGTGTCTCAGAAAATACATTTGGTGAAAGGAGCAATGAAAACCAACATCATTTTCTCTTTATGGAGTGACTGTTTATTCGATTTTGCCTTCCCAAGTGCCCTTTAGGGTCGCAATTACATCATTTGGAACTCTTCCTGTCAAAGCTATTCACTTTATCCTGCCCTATAAGAGTAGGGACTGATTGTTATGGGATTCACTTCTGGTTTAATGGAAACCACGTGGACAGCAATCAGTCTGGTTTCAAGTGCGGTCACTCCACAGAAACTGCACTGCTCTCAGTCACTGAAGCCCTAAGGCAGGCAAGGGCAGCCTCCAAATCATTTGTACTGATCCTACTGGATCTATCTGCCACTTTTGGTTCTGTCACTCTGAAACATGGCTTTACCTACCACTGCTATGCGGTTGACACTTAACCCCACTTGTTGTTCCAGCTTGATGATCCCATGGTTTCTGCCTGCATCTGTCAAGATTTCTGAGGAACCGGACCCTAGTGCGAGGTAAAGGTGAACTCAACAGGGTTTATTCACAACAAAAAGCCCACGAGGTGGCAAAAGACATACATAAACGGGTTAAAATGGCATGACGTTTAACTAGACAATACACTGTTACAAGACTACGAGACTCACTAGATTCTTTGACACAAGAAGCACCAACAACGGCTCAGGACATACAAAACGATTCAGCACAGGACAGAATACACTGGGGCCTTAAACAGGGAAAACTAAACGAGACAATGAGGGAAGGGCAGGAGAGGGGAACCAATAATGAATAATTAACAAGGAGATAAGGGAGTGGGAACATAAATGAGACACAGCAGCACACAGCCCAAACAATGGCCATGTGCTACCACACAAAACATGGGTACCACCACAATCCTGCCACATGACCATGAACAACTATGAATAACTCTAACAGATTGGCAGGATCATGAGAGGATCTCAGCATGCCTGAGCAAAATCTCATTTTGGATGAAGGATCATCATCTCCATCTAAACCTTGCAAAGACAGAACCGCTTGTCATACCTTCTGACCCTAAAGGGGGTCGCACACCGGACAAGCAGTGCAGTGCCATGTCGCATCGCGCCATGAATCTAAAAACAGAACACATTATTTTCTATGAATGTACACATACGCATCTGTCCGCTTTGACTCTGTGAGTGACAGAGCGCCACTCACATAGTTTAACATTAAATAACATCATATCTGTCCCAAATCGTTAGCGATTAACATTGGCTGCTAACATATTTTTAGCATTTTTGAAGTAGACGCTTTCTGACTAAGCTTGCGCTATTTAATGTGCACGTCCGGTGTGTAACATTACCTCCAAGTTGTCATAGACGCGACGCGGCACTGCGCTTCACGTCCAGTGTGCGACCCCCTTAAGATTAATCACAGTCTTTCTGTTCAACTAGGTTCTTTGACCATTACGCTTTCCAGGACAGCCAGAAATCTGGGAGTGGTCATTGATGATCAGCTGTTTCACAAGCATGTTGCCAGCACCACCTGCTCTTATAGATTAATCTTCTACAACATTAGGAAAATTAGACCTTTCTTGTCTGAGCATGCTACACAATTTCTAGTCCAGGCTCTTGTCGTGCCCAGACTGGACTATTGCAATGCACTACTGCCCGGACTCTCAGCCTGCACAACCAAACCCCTACAGATGATCCAGAATGCAGTGGCAACAGTGGTATTCAATGAGCCAAAGAGGGTGCATGCCACCCTATGTCAGGTTACAAATTTAAAAGCTCTCCTCCTGGCCTTGAAATCCAGCACTGGGTCAGCACCCCGTACCTTCACTCCTTTATACAAACCTACGTACCCTCTAGATCCCTGCACTCTGCTACCAAGTGACAGCTTGTGATGTCACCCCAAAAAGGGAAAAAATCCCAATCACGTACCTTCACTGGTTTTGTTAAAATTAAATATGTTTTTACTTCAACATATACTCTTTAAAATGAACTTAAAATTAACTTATTTAGAATATATTTAAAATATGATTTTGGCCAGAGAATTATATATTTTTTTGCCATATAAGATAATGTGTGCAGTATGCATAGAAGTTTATAAATCAGTGCTTGTAAAGTAAGTGTACAATAAACATTTTGTACAATCGGGGCGATTTCGCCTTCACGGACGTGTTACCTGCAATAATGAATGCGATTTTGCCCAGCTTTTCAGTGAACTACGGCTTTGTGTATTAAATGCCGCTCCATCTAAAAACCGGTAATGGCGATAAACTACTAATTAAGGAACCGGCTTTACTAATGAAATGCACATGACAATCGCATGTTGACTGTGGTTGAAAGGTCTGCCTTGAGCGCCTCTGGGGGAATTCCATCTGGGCCGGCTGCTTTCCCATTTTTCAAGATCTTCAAGGCTTTTAGGATTTCTGCTTTCGTAGGTGGGTTGGTGTTGACTTTGAGTGGTAAGTCTGCAGGAGGGATGTCTGGCCTTTCTGATGGCAGGGGTTGATTTAGGAGTTCTTTAAAGTGATCAGCCCATCGTTGTCTCTGGTCTTTCTCTTTACTGATGGGGTTTCCTACTCTGTCTTTAACCGATTTGTCCACATTTGTCTTCTTAGTCGAGAGAGTCTTAGTGACCTTATACAGAGTACTGAGGTCCCTCTTTCCTGCTGCCTGTTCTGCCTCCGTTGCTAGCGCATCATAAAAGAGCCTCTTGTCTTTTCTGGCACTTTTCTTAACATTCTTGTTTATTTGGGTATATTTATCTCGAAGAACTTTCTTTTCCTCTTCGTTCTTGTTGCTGTTAATCTGCTGTTTGATGTCTTTTCTGCTCTTTATCAGTTGCCTTGTGTCAATAGAGAGCCATTCCTTGGTTGTCCATTCTCTTTTGCCCAGCACTTCTTGGCACGTGTCTGTCAATGTGTCTCTTAGGGAGCTCCAGTGTTCTTCCAATGATGTTTTTTTTGTCACCAAGTTCAAGGCTTCAAATCTGTTTTTCAGGGAGGCTAAAAAGGTGTCTCTGTAGTCTTTCTCTTTCAGCCACTGGGTGTTAAACTTGATGTGAGGTCGGTTGGCTATGTCTCTGAAGGCTCGTAGCTTGACTTTGATAGTTCCAATCACCAAGTGATGGTCTGAGGCTACATCTGCCCCTCTTTGGGATCTTGTGTCTTGCAGGCTTCTTCTCCATTTCCTAGAGATTGTGATGTAGTCTATCTGGTTTTTGGTGTTTCCGTCTGGTGAGATCCAGGTTTCTTTGTGGATGTCTTTATGCTGGAATACACTGCCACCAATTACTAGGTCATTAAAAGCACAAAAGTCAGTGAAAAGCTCGCCATTTTCATTCATTTCTCCAAGGGCCTGAGTTCCCATAATCAACTCTTTTCCAAGGTTGTCTTTTCCTATCTTGGCATTCAGGTCACCCATCAATATGATGTCTGTCTTGGGTTACTCGTTGGATACTGTCTGGAGGGAATTGTAGAAGTTTTCGTTTGCTTCCTTGTCAGCATCGTTAGTAGGCGAGTAGCATTGGATGAATGTAACTTTCCTTCCCTTGGAGTTGAACCTTGCTGTCATGATTCTAGAGGAAACTCCCATTCCATAAGGGCTCTGGCTGCTACTGGAGACATCATGATAGCAACTCCCTCTGTGTGGTCATGGTTCTCTCCACTGGCAAGAGATGTCATGCCAGACCCATTCCATCTGCACTCACAGATTCCCAGTACTTGGATGTCAGGGACGAAGGCTTGTTTTTGCCGAAACGCGTCAGAGTTTTTATAGGTTTATTATGACCAAGCCGTATTAATAAAGGCTTTTTACTTTTCTAGAGAGTGCCTTGGAGTTCTTTGTTTTTTGCTATACTACTATTCTCTTATCCAAATAGCACCTCGATTTTAACAGACTTTTACATATTTTTTGAGTCCGAGCAGCACTCCTTTTTTTTTTTTGATATTTGGAATTATGCTTTTTTGTCTTAATTGTGAAGCCTTTTAAGAAAAAAAAACAATTTATATGCATCATGCATAATACAACGTTGGTTAGATAATAGGGATGTGCATTTATGTCATTTTTCCATTTTCGATTAATCCATAGGTCTGAAAAACGAGTACTCGATTAACTGCGGGCGGGGTTTATACGTCATGGTGAAAATTAAAATATTTTTATTAAAAACACTCAAATAAAACTTAATTTTGAAGAAACTATGACAGAAAAATGAACACATACTAGATTATTAATGAATTAAATGTTTTTAACAGAAACTTCTAACAGGAAAAGCTGCGTGATGAAGTTAAACTAAACACAATTTGTTTAATAAACACAAGATGCGCTTACTATATGATGCACTTTACATAATATTAAGCCTTATACACAACATAAATGTATTATACAACATGCGTATATCTTGTGCATATAAGACTTAAACCAAGATATGTACAGAAAGTTTAACTCCCGTTGTGAATGTGCACAATAACAGCACACTTTGAAACACGTCCACCCAAAGCACAAGCTTCATAACAATAATCAGCTTCAAGTCTTTTGCTATCATTTTAGTGATTAGCTGTGTCGTGTCGTCCTCTCACCTCTTCTCAGTCAAGATATGCTTGTATCGCTCTCTGGTTTCTCTTGACATTTAAATTTGAGATGATATGAGGGAACTTGTGACAGCGCTGTACATTTTGCATCTGACTGACTGTATTTTCGTCCTACCAAAGTGAATCCCAAAATCACTGCATCCTTTTAAACCAAACAGACTTTATCTGTTTGTTTTTGAATCATGCATGGTAATGTTACTGATGTCATACGCCGGTCTGCGTAACTCAACACAAATGTCAAACACGCACCCAGAAGCCATGCTGCCATAACCACAAAAATAAATAAATAAGTAAACCCACATGATCATCGTTTTTGTGATCGATCATTGATGCCACGTTCGAGTACTCGAGCAATCGGGTACTCGTGCCCATCCCAATTACATAAAGGATCATGGAGGGATGAATGTATGAATTTTTATCTATTTTAGGCAGATATATAAACAATATCCACCTTTAGTATGTAGACAGAATTTGATTGAATTATTTATGGTTTAACTAAATTTTTTTGCAGGTTTTACACCAAACCCTGTTTGTTACAATGAACCCCACCTATAGGGTAAGTTGTAACATTTGCACTCCTTTCACTTTTGGTGTAATTGTGCAATAACGGTAAGTGTTCATTTGTACCAGAAATGTGTGTTGATTGTTTAAAATAATTATTAATCAAATTTAAATATTTTTTGAATGATAGAGCCAAAGTCAAAAAGCGTTAGGTTGTGCCCCACTCTCATGTGCAACAGCTGCATTTTTTTCTTACTTTAAAGGTTCTCTAAGCGAATTCACGCGTTTTAGACCATAAAACATTTTTTGTTACATACAGCACACATCTCCTCACTATCTGCTTGCTACCTGACCGCTGATCAAACTGTAAAAAAACGCGATCTCTGTAGACAGCCCAGGCTCTACAAACTTCAATATACACACAGTGGCCAAACCTGCACCACGAAACAAAACAAAGTTTTACAGCCAATAAACGCCAAGAAGGATTTGGGGGTGGGGGTTGGTCGCGTTCACAAAAGCACGGAAGGGAGGGGGAGGAGTTAGCTACGCTCCGTTTGTTTGAAAACAGTTCAAATATCAACAACAAGTGATGTCGAACATATTCGCTTAGAGAGCCTTTAAGACATTCTACCTGTATTTAGTTGATAAGAAGAGAGGACTGTGTAAGAAATGCATGCAGCTCCAAAAAGCAAGGTTGAGTAAAGTAACAAACAGGAATGATGATATTCCATGATATTCCAATGGAAATATTTGTACATTACTTGTAAATCATACCATGTCATGAATTTATTGAAGACCATACAATGTGGTAATGAGTACATACATTTCTTTAAACACATTAATCTAAGCACAATTAGTACAGGCGTTTTTAAATGCTTGGATAACACTTCACAACAACGTTATAAACATTAGTGGGTGCACATTAGCGAACATGAACTATCAATGAGCGATATAATTTTTCAACATGAATTAATCTTTGTTAAAGTTTGTGTACAGTCATTTCAGAGAATTGTTTCTATACACACATGTATTGCTGAAACACATTACAAAGACTATGTAATAATGAATTGTGGAGTTACACGTAAAACAGTTTCTGTTTTATTTCTGTGTTCAGGATTATTCAGGCTAAAACGGTGGCTTAATGACGCACCTGAGCCATTCCCCGCCCCTAACACAATTAAGAGTCTCCTTTCAGGTTGTATTTAAAAGTCCCGCAAGGGGGCGTCGTTTCAGAATCAACGCTTACAGCAGAGACGCACCCAACGTTTGATAGCAGAGGATCCTGCCTATTTTCCAAGAATTTGAAATGATTCAAATTTTGCTAGATGGTTAATAACACATTTTTCTGTGGTGTCATAAACTGAAAACATTTGGTATCGGAATTTACACAGACTTTAATGCCAACAGTTGTTCATGTTTTAGATAAAAAAAATATATTAAAAGCTGATATTAACATGAACTAAGATTAATAAATGCTGTAGAAGTATTGTTCATGGTTAGTTCATGTTAGATAATGCATTACTCAATAAAAATACAATCTTAGTGTAAGTGTTACCAATGTTTGATCTCTATTTGTTTGACATAAGTTCTCCGCTTATCTTCACAAGCATCATATATTTTAAGAAGTCTTTTGAAAATGGAACATATACACATATACACAAAGTAAAAATTCATGATTTTAGACTAAATTTCAGATTATTACACAATATAAAGGACATTTTGCATAGATTATATTTATATATTAAAAAAGGTTTATAGGTTAACAGTAAGTGCAGTATACTTTTTTGTTAAGTTTTTGTCATGTACGTGTTGTCATGTATGTTTATATGCTGGCTCACATAAAAAATTGAATGTAGGATGTACAAAGTCACAGATGTAATATATGCTTGGCTATGCCACATTTGTTTAACAAGATTTACATAACCTGCATCCAGTGAAGATGCTTAAAATCCCCGTTGTACAATGCAACGTTCATCCACTGTATCAACAGACATCCTTTTATAAGTGACAATAGGAAATACTTTTCCTGGGCAGCGTCTTTATGATGTCATATTTGTTGAATTGTAAAGTCTTCTATCCAGGTGTGATGGTGCTGCAGCGGGCGGTTTCCTTATGACTAAGTTAAATGGATTGTGATCAGACTTTTCGACCATATACTGTACATACTGTACAGGTTCCTGGAGTTAGGTTGGTGGAGTGTGTACATACAGTACTAAGCGTTTACAGACAGAAAAGACAGAATAGTTACTTCTTTATTTGAACATAGCTAATCTCTATACGTCAGAGACTGTGATACAAATATTATTTAGCCTTTCTTCCAAGTTCTCCTCTCTTTTGTGTGTTTTTTATCTGATTGCAGAGTCCCTATCAGGGTCTGGTGTGATACCATCAGCTGTTACCAAAAATGGACCTCTGTGGCTCCCATGCTTCAATACAGTTTAAAGGCTGACAAGTCGCAAAGGGCAGGTCAGGTCCAGAAAACTGAACTTTTTAAAACTACGCACTGGTCATTTTTTTCTTTACCAACAAGACACGCACTCTGACAAACTTCTGGGCTTTATCCAGAAGTTTTTCCTTTTTGTAAATGACTCGGTAGTAAAACTCTTTGCTTTCGATATTATAATATAAATGTGATAAAATCAGTACCTATGGTAACCAGATTTGTTGTCAAGATGATAAACCCCACCCCTATTATATGACGCCTTGCTGGCTATTTTTAGCATTTTATATGTGTTGAAAATGGCCATTCATACAATAGGAGGCTGAGTCTGGTCGTCAGTGTCTTTCTTTAGGGTGTGAATGTTTAGGTTGATTCTATTGATCAATTATTTAGTAATTATGCAATTAAGTATGGTTGTATGGTTTAGTTAAACTCTCTGGCTTATTAAACTTAAGCCTGGGACATTCTAAACAAAATCTTTTATCTTTCAAAGCTGCCCATATACTTAACCAAAGGTTAAGGAATAATGTATTGTATTCATAATCTGACGTTACTAAACCCCACAGATTAAGTGTTTTTATTTGCATATTGGTGTCAACAGTGATGATTGGATAAATACATCGGCGTAAACTGATTGCCTTGCATCAGTGAGAAAACAGTTCAGCACGTAAATCCTTCTTGGCTGTTTTAGGCCTCCTGAGATGTTTTTTTAAACCCAAATTTAGCAATTTTCTCACATTATTTAAACTTTTCCCTTGTACGCTATATTTACAACATGTAGAGTTACTGTAGCCATGTTTCCATCCAGCTTTGTATGCCATTTTGGATATGCCAAGATGCACATAAAAAAATGCACAAAAATATATTTATATGTCTCTTCTTCAATTACTGAATGGAAAAAAATTGCTTTATTCACAAAAGTTTTATGTGATATTTATCATATAAGTAAAATTACCAACTTTGAATGAAAACATAGCTTATGACTGTACAAAGCTTGTGATATTGTGATAGGTACACGCTGTTCAGTTTCTGACTGGGTGTCTGTTTTTGAGCATTAACATTAACAATAGCAGTAACAGTCGTAGGGACAGATTTACTAAACGGGGCAAATTAGCGAGGAAGCGCAATTCCAAAAAATTATGGGAGTGGTAATATCTGCGGGTTATTTACTTAAAAAGCACAAATTAAGTAACACAGGCGCAACAGCTGATTTCCATAATGACCAACAATCTACTAGGAGAGCAAATAAGAAGAGCTGATCTTGAGTTCAGCACCACGAACATCTCAGCAGAAAATTCGGGAGTGTAATCCCAGCTAACAAAGAAAACAACTGGAGGACAAACCATGGAGGTTTACAAGAAGTTTTGAAATGTCTGCAATTGTGTGACTTCTCCTAGTTACTCCTTTTTTATTTACTTCAGCAAATAAAAACTAATATGAATTGGCAAACAATATTTTTGAATAATAAATTCCTCTGGCATTCCAAATAAACTTTTACATGTAAAAACAAATCTCTGCATTGTATCAAGCGTTCTCTGCTCTCTGTAATGCCTCTTTTTTTTAAGCAATAATTGGAGCCATTTCAACGAAAAGTAATTTAAGACAAGCTTTTTTGTTGTTAAATAATGGCGCAAATTCCAGTCATAACACACGCACAAACAATAGCAAATCGCGTTGGTGAATCATTTAAATAATCTCCTCCCAAAAATTTACATTTGAAAGGGAAACTTCTAGAAATTAATATGCAATAAGGTCAGTCGCAAAAATAACTAGACCACACCGTTTCAGGGATAATTATAATTAAGCCTAAAGGGTTTAAAACTGTTGAAAAGTTGAAAACTTTTGCCAGATTTGAAATTAAACTCTTCCTACGAAATCTCCGTCTTTCCTTGTAATCAGCCTTTGTAAGTTAAGTCAACCTTCCCACTTACTCACAGCACATGTGATGCGTCACTCATGATGGCAGTTTCTGCTCAATGACAGAGAAGCAAGCAATGAATGGATGTGGTGCATCATTGTTTGCGTCCAGACAAGTTGTAACAGAAAAGAACATTCTTTACCTGGGCAGTGTCATTATGATTATTAATTTTTTCTAATATCATTTTATGAAGGTGTGGTTTGGCAGCATAATATGTTTTCTATTGACTTGTGATCAGATGACAACACCTCTTTATTAAATCATTGGAAATCCCTGTATCTGATATAGGAGCTGTTCAGTTGGTGGAGCCTGCAAAATTTACAGCAGGTGGCTCAGTCTATAACTTGGAAATCTGATAGTTAGGAGACTGTAGACGAAATTAACATAACTTAATGAACCATTAAATTTAAACACACATTTAAATACTGTAATTTATCTACAAATATTATGTTACGCAATAAAACATACAACCATTGTTTTATGTGAAACCCTATAATAACCTTATGTAAGATGATAACCTATAAGAAGTTGCTAGGGCTGTTTGTGTAGTTGTGATTTATACATTCAAATACGCCGCAAAGGGTTCTTCACAGTAGTCCCTTTCACACTTACAGTCTTTATTGGTAAGTTGCAGTTTAAGTTCATTTTATTTATAAAGCGCTTTAAAGAAGGTAGGAACCTACCAATGTGCCATTCACTTCCATAGTAGAAAAAAAAGAATACTATGGAAGTGAATGCGGTCCACAAACGGTTTCGTTAAAAACATTTCTCAAATTATCTTCCTTTGTGTTCATCAGAAAGAAAGAAATGTATACAGGTTCAACAAAGAAATGTATACAGGTGTGTAACAACATGAGGGTGAGTAAATGATGACAGAATTTTAAATGACAGGAGGTAATTTATTCGGGTGGGACCAGCCACTGCTAAAGGTTGATTTCCTGTCATCTTTAATCGAGTTTGGGGAATCTGAAGGAGGAATTTATCCTTAGAATGAAGGGTCCTATAAGGAATATAAAGATGAAATTGGTTTGACAAGTATGAGGGAGCAAAATTTAAAATGAATTTGTATACAAGTATTAGGATTTTAAACTCAATACGGAACACCACAGGCAACCAATGCAATGATCTTAGAAGGGGTGTACATTCGCAGTAGCATTTTGGACTACTGTAGGGCGAGAAATGAGATTTTGAGATGCCGTAATAGAGGGAGTTGCAGTAACCCAGCCCCGATGTAATAAAGGCATGAATAGCAGTCTCTAAGGAGCACTCATAAAGAAAAGATTTTATTTTGGATAGCGAGCAAAGGTGAAAAAAAAAATGAAACCAGTGACTAAACTAATTTGTTTATCGAAGGTCCAGTTGGGGAGCTGTAGCGGGATAAAATGACTGGAGGTCAGGTTGGAGGGTGAGACCTGGCATTTAGGGGGCCAAAGGCTTTTGATTTCCATTTTATCATAATTTAAAAAGTGGAAATTTGTGAATAGCCACGATTTTATTTCATTTAGATATGTATGCAGGTTGTTTAATGCCAATGGGTTCTTCTTTGGCAGGTAAATTTGAAAGGATGCGTCACATTTCCTAAAAATAGAATCCAAAGGAAGTAGGTATAGAAAGAAAAGCCTTGGAGATAAAATCGAGCCCTGTGATACTCTAGGGCAGTGGTTCTCAAACTTTTTTGGCTGAAGTACCCCTTTTTATGATTTTTTCAAGCTGAGTACCCCTTAACCAGACAACAACGTTTAAAATACAGTGAAATGAGAGTGAGACAGTTATTATATCTGATGCCCCAGAGCAGGTTTATTGCTTACTTATTGTGGTATTTTTGAGGTTCTGGTTTGTTTTTTCTTTTTAGCATCCTCTTTTAAGAAGCCACCTCTCATAACTTAAACTATTTTGTGCAGACCCTGCTCCTGATTCTGGATTCAGGTCTCAATAAATACAGTTAATGATCTTAGTACTGAACATATATTAATTAACAAAAGGTTTAAACTTACAGGAGTAAGCAGTTACAATATAGCAAAGTATAAACTGCAAGCTACAAGTTGAATATGGCAGTATTAAAGATTAATCTGCTGGACTCTGCTACTGCAGCTGGTAAGCGGTGTCAGATTACAAATGAGTGTGCGTCAGTCGAAGCACCGTGATGCGCTATTATCAGATTTGCAAACATGCAATTAAACATACATTTAAACAAATATGGCATAAAGATATATTTAAATAGATTGACATTCATATTAAATTGAAAATAAACCTTTGAATTATAGATTTTGTGTGGATTACAGCTGCTTTCCCAAGGTTATTATGGAAGCTTTAATGAGGTAGGCTTACATTTAACCAAATAAAACTCAAACATATTTACAACACTGACAGATGTCACTTAATTGAATATATATATATACGCACAGCAACACCACAAAAGAAAGTAAACTTTAAGTATGAAATGATAACAGGAGCAGACTCCATGTATCTCCGTTGCTAATGTTGCTAAAATTTAACTGGTACAAAATTGTTCCTTAAGGTACACAATTGGTCCTTAGGGTATAATATTGTACCCCATATGGTACACCATTTCAATGTGTTTCATACCCATAAAGGTACAAAAAGGTACCTTTTAGGGTACCACCCCAGCGACAGAAAAATAACAATTTTGTACCTTTTTTTCTGTGTAGGTGTCATTTTGAGCAGAAAAAAATTAACATTTAAAGTGGAAGATTTAAAAGGTGGACCTTTCGGCTTAGACTTTATCTTAAGTAGTGGCCACAGAAAAATTAAGAGACCATTTCAGTTTATCTAAATGTACTATTTACAGGTATGTGTTTAAGTAAAAAATATAATTTCATTCTATCAACTACCAAAAACATTTTCATCTGATTTTCAGGCTTACTGCAAAGAAAACAAATTCAAATTAATTTTTAACAACACATTGCTAATGTTTTAACATTTATTTTAGGAACAATTCAAAAGTGAATTGATGGAATAACCCTGATTTTTATTTATGTCCTTTCATGCTAGCAGTCTTGTACATTGCTGTGGGGTTGGGGTAACTTTGTCACTCCTGAGGTTCGCTTTTGGAAGTCAACAGACACTTTACTGAAATAATAAGAATAGACTACATGTAGACATGATTATAAAAGACAAAACTGTAGTGCTCTCTTAATTTTTCGGTGGCTGTATTAAATGTGTTTTTTACTTTGATAATATGAAATATGATTCTTTAGTTGATGCATAAGCCAAACAACTGAAAGTATCTTGCACGTCAAAAAATTATGCGAAAGAGAGAAATCCTGAGCCTCAAAAAGTGGTGCTAAAGTAGAGAATACCCTGAATGCGTTTAAACTGACTTGGGGTGAGGAATTTGCTTCCTTTCAGGGTATCACACACTGGAGTGCCGCGGACAGCTATTGTACATGCCGCCAGTGTTCGACTCTTGAATGTGGTACAATGCAGACGTGCTGTTTGCGACCCCTTTTACACACAGTAGTGTTCCTGAATCTGAATGAACATACATTCTATCTGATACATAAATGGGCTTTAGATCATCATCTTGAATTAGCTTTTTAATTCGTATAAATTCATGAGAAAATTTGATGCAAATATAACTTTTATAAAGATTTTCTTTATCAGTAGTCTACCACTGCCTATGCGACCCACCAGATAGCGCTGTGGGGACCACTGGTGAGCTGCGGCCCACTGGTTGAGAATCACTGTTCTAGGGAAACTCCGTTAACAGATCATGCGTTAACAGAACCTTTCTGGTAAATCAGTGCTGCCAATTTGCCAGTAAGAGAGGTTGTAAGATTACCAGTAATTTACTGGTAAATTCTGTGTGTGAACAGAGATTAAGGATTACAAGCAACAGAATGGCAATGTCTGCTTGTTCCATCTATTTGACGAATTGCCCAAGTCCTTCACACACCCTCTGTTAAGCCTATGTGTAAACATTACCGCTGTTCCGTTTGAAGTCATCTAATACAATGTTTGGTTATGCACTTTCTTGCTCATGTATGGTTACTGCACGACTGTCAGTGTTTGCCATAGAAGTGAAAACAAAAAAATATGGACAGTGGATATGAAGTCATTACCCACCATTGTTAACAAATATTACACTGAGCTTGCCACGCAGCAGTTTAGAACAGCACATTTTTGTATTTACTGGTAAAGTCATTTTGGTAAATTCATGGTAATTTACCGAAATTACTGTGTGAAAGAGGCTAGTAATGCCACAGAATAATCATTTTTGGTTACCCAAAGAACCTTTTATAATTATTTCCTAGTCTAAACCTGCAGCTTCTCTTAAACCTTAATGGAATTAAATCCTTATTTCTAGTTCTTATCTAATGACTTCAGGACTTTTATCTCCTCAAAAAAGTTCAAAATGTGCTTAGTGCCAAGGAAAATAACACTTAAAGGCGGAGTCCACGATGTTTGAAAAACGGTTTGGAAAAGGAGACGGGCCGACTACCAAAACACACTTATAGCCAATCAAATCAAATCAAATGCCGGGTTGCGTATGTGTGGGGCGGGTCTATCAACAGAAGGTCCAGATTTTATTGGGGTAGGGGCGTGTTTGTTTAGGTGATTTCAAATATCAACATTGGCTTTCAAACATCATGGACTCCGCCTTTAACACTAACTGTTGTTTTGAAAATTGTTCTTTTAAAAAAATAGTTTCAGTTTGTACTGTACCTTAATAAAGAAAATGAAAACTATGGAACTATGTATTATGGAAAATGCAAGTCTGATGTCATCCTTCACCTGGAACCGACTTCCAAACTATTTTCTAGGCAAAATCATTAGACATCATGAGTAGCACCTGTATGTCTGAAAACATACAGTATGGATAAACAGTATGTAAGAAACAAATTCCTGGGTGGTTTACTGTACTGCCTCTGCCAAGACTTCTAAGTATGCATTGGTTGCACAGTTTTCTATCCCATGAGTTCATGGGAGCTGATTAGCTACCAAATTCAAAAAGTTAATGGATAAAATACCAGAAAACTATGAGCAAGAAAGTTCTTTCAAGTGATATGGGTATCAAGAAATGTATTCCCTGTGGTGAAATTGCACTGTTTAACTATACATGAGTAAACTTACTTAAAAGTAATTATGTCATAGGTGAACAAACCTACAGGCCATATTACAATTACATAATGGCTGATGTTATATGTTTGGAATGTATGCACCCACACAAAGTGGTGGGGCACAATCAAATGTAGGGTTAACTGTAAGACAAGCCTTTCACATAGTTACACAGGATTGATCAACTTATGCTTTAGGTCTTTTTCTCTTACTGTCAGAAGATGAACTCCTGCAAATTGGTGACATGTTTTGATGTATTTTCAGATGGACAAAGTGTGTTTGGAGTTATGTCAATTTCTTCATCATGTTTTTTTAGATTTCTGAGTTGGGTGTGTAAGTCACCAAATCAAACCTTGTATTATCATAATTACTGTCTTGTTTAGGGCTGGCCCGTCCAACAGGCGATAAAGGCGATTGCCTGGGGCTCCGCAGTATCAGGGGGCCCTACACAAGTCTGTAACACAACGTTAGCACTTTTATTACAGTATACTCAAGGACATTGTGCATTAGAAGCAAGTACTATGCGTGCAGAGACCTCATTATTTAACATAAAAATCACAGAAATGGTCAGAACAGAAACAATGCCAGGGACAGATTGAAGACAGTTTGCATCAGGCAGCAAGTAATTCATTCTCGTTCATGTCTGCGTGCGCTTAAGTGGAAAAATTTACACACATTTATTTAAAAATAATGCTTGTACTGATGAGAATAATATGTCTTAAGTAAATGCAAACAATTGAGAAATAAAATGCATATGTGACCCTGGACCAAAAAACTAGTCTTGGGGTTGTCACGTGGAGTTGTCACATGGTACGGTGCAGCATTTTGAGCACAGTAAAAACAACATGTGTGAACACGAGATGCAATGTCTGTCCGGGACAGCGTGGACAAGTTGGAATGTAGGGCTGGCAGATGTTCCAGATCGATTAGATTTCGATTCACAAGCTATCAAATTGATTCGATTTCGATTCTCGGTTCAATTCCGATTCTTGGGCTGATTTCAACCACAAAAAAAAAAACGAACGGTTAATCGAAAAATCTATTTTTTTTGCCCAGCCCTATTGGAATGTTAAGGGCGATTTATAGTCGTGCGTAGGTCCTACGGCGTAGCCGCGACGGCGTAGGTTCCGCGTCGGTTTTCATTTATACTTTTGCGTCGCCGTGCAAACACACGCGAAACCGCTGGTTTGCAATAATCACGCGTGTAACCACAGTAGCAGCAGAAGTCGTCACAGAAGAAGAGGCTAAGCAAGTTAACCCACAAACGAAGAAGAAATAGCAACTTGTTGTGTATAATTTGAGAAGACCAGCAATGATGGAAGTAAATAAACAGCGACTTATGTTGCAGTTTGAGTTAAATCACTCCTCAACTTGGCTCATCTTTGTTTTCACCGTCTCAAACGGAAATACCTATGACGCAGTTTTTTTTACCTGACGGGAGGGGTTCTGGTGGACCAATCACAGCGCTTACGGTCCTCGTAGAGCCGACGTGCTGTTAGAAATTTTGTTACGGCGTAGGACCTTCGCACGACTATAAATCGCCCTTTACTCTTGACCAGGCATGCAGGTTAGATAGGCACATCATAGACAGCTTGGATCATGAACTTAATGCACTGTGAACTTAGACTTCTGGTAATATGATTATGTTATATAATTACATAAAGAGTTGTCGACATATGTCTTGAGTATCAGGTATTTGGAGTCATGTGATGCAATCAGTGAATAAATTTCATAATCAATTGACCATTTTTAAAATTTACATCAATTTCCAATCAAGATCCATATTCTTGTCAAACTTTTGTTTCCAAAACTGGTGTTTATGAGCAATGCCATAGAAGAACTTTTTTTATTCCCCAAAGAACCATTCAGTCAAATGTTGTTAAAAGAACCATTTCCTTTCATTGAAAGGACCTTATGTGAAACAGAAAGATTGTGTAAATGTTAAAGTATGTTTATGAAACCATTCAGCCAAAATGTTCTTCTATAGTATTGTTAAGCACATTTATTATTAACCCCTAAAAATTCCAGTGTACTGTGGGAGGGACACTGTATTATTTGACAGAAAACTTCTTCAAATACAACAACTCAAAAACAAAAAGCTAAACATGTCACATATCTTTGGAAATTTCTATAATTTGAAAGATGTAAACCATTAAAAGATACAATCAACACAGCAGGTACAACTTTTTCAGGAATGCTAAAGTGAAGACCAAAGCTGGGTCTACAGGGGGGCTAAGAGGGGAATTGCCACCCTCAGATTTTCCATCTGCCCGCCAAAAATGTCCAGCCACACAAATAGCATCTCTTGTTGGTAAACACTATTTATATTAGCAACCGCCCACCAATTCTCAATTAATTATTTTCCTTCTCTCCCTCTATCTGCACTAAATGCCGTGGTTGGATAGTTGCAGATAAAGGGGCAGTATTATTATAATAAGATCAAATTTCAATTACCTGTTTTTCACATGCTTGCAACAAATAGTTGATGTAAACTAAGTTAGTTGGTTGTTCTTTTTTATATTTTCTAGGTTGATAGAAGCACTGGGGACCCAATTATTGCACTTAAGCATGAAAAATGTCAGATTTTCATGATATGTCCCCTTTAACTTACAGGAAAAGTACAACTATTCTTTACAACGATAACGCATCTTTAAAATATACATGAATTTATTATTACATAAGCATAAAACACAACACATATTAATATGAAACTATTATATTTATAGTAAAACATCCCCAAAATAGGCCCTAATCCCTTTTTAGACTCTCCTCATTATTTATAAAAATACAACAGCAAATGGCAAGTCTCCAGTCAGCTTATTCAGCAAAAATCTACCAGTTTTTAAGTTCAGGAGAAGCTTTCACTCCAGAAGGTCCTTGTAAGGTAAAATGGGGTGTTTTATAATGTTACATTGTATTATTATATCTAATTTGCTGTGTTATGAACAAAGCAGTGTGATTTATCTTTGGATTTGTCGCAACACACACAATATTTTAGGGCTTGTGCTTCTGTCTGGTGCTGTTTCTCAAACAGGATAACGTTTTGACGAATTTGTCATGCATTTCAATTTGTCAAATTGCTTGTTCTCATTAAAAGATTATTTAAAGCGTGGTTTGTTGTGATATTTGAGCATGTTTGCTGCAGTAGCAGCGTGTATGATAGGGTCAGTAATTAATGAAAATATAGCCTATGGGACTGTCACTTCGAGGTAGTAAGATTGAATGTTGTCACCAGAGTCTGCCATACCTTGGCTTTAGGTGAATTTATGCCACATATTGAACATTGTTACTGCATTATCATATCTATACAATGTTGACATTAAAAACTTTTATAATTTGGTCGCGGGCAGCTGGTACTCTGCAAAATACCTTGAGAAAAAGTCTCCTATAGCCTTTAATTCCTTCTGCGTTAGCTGGCATTGATAAGAAAAAATATGTATTTTCTGTTTGAGGGAGGCAAATAAAGTAAAACCTTCAGATCTGTTTTATACATTTTAAATTGAGTGTTATGGCTGCCCACCCAAAATTTCTGACTCACCAAGAACCCCCCCATCCCCGTCCAGCAAGCATAGTACCGGGCCTGGTGTAGGCATTTAAATATTTCAACACACATGGTAATACAGTGAATAAAAGATATGGAGATCTTTATCCATCTCTGTTTTGCTCGCTCACTTTAAGTCAGTCAGTTTTATACATTTTTTTTTCAAATTATTAATTTAATTTATATAGTAAAGTTTGAGCTATAAACAATACAACAATAAAGCATAAATTTGGCCTTTCATTATAAACCTTTAATGACTGCATTTACTGTAATATTGTCATATCAAAACCATCATAAAACATAAAACTTTAACGCGTCACACTCTTAACTTTTAAAATGCGCACGGATTTTCAACATTTGAAGAAAATAATTATATACATTTCTCAATAGCCAACAATCTTATTTGGAAAGAAAGACGTTATTATATTGTTTTTAATATTGTTTAATTGATTATTAATTTATTTCTGCACAGTTGTTGCTTTAGCTTTGTTAAATTTGATTGAGCAATATCTTCAAATTATTGGTTCATGTTTATTCTTCTATATGGTAAAGACTTTTAAGGAACTATGCATAGTGCTACATTTGTGCTGAAAATCTTATTGTATCCAAATGTGTTCATTTTAAGAATATTGGGATTTTAATTCAAATTAGTTTGTAAATGGATATATTTACTGCTCTGATTCTACACAAAAAATCTGAACTAGTCATGTTCCACTCTACGTCTCAACTGCTTACCACAAACATTTGTTGCAACCTGCCCACGACAGTGCATGTGAAAATATTAGCTTGCAGCGAATTTACTAATAAAAAAAAAACAGGCCTAAAGTGTACAAACTGGGTTTACAGGAATATAAAGTAGTGTACAGAAATGTGTATAGAACGACAATTGATACAGTATGTGACTTGCCTATACATGCCTATAGGGGCATAGGAAGATGTAACACACGCTATGACGTCACAAAGGTCATGAACCTTGGAAAATCTATTACCACTCTGAATAAGTAATAAATAATTTAAACACTTATTTTGGATGTCTGCATGTGTAATTCAGCCTGCTGTAAGGCAGCCTGCTTAATTTCTCAAATAGCAAATGTGTTTTTAGATCATCATCATCAGTTGTTCTTTTTGTCAGATTCATCAAAATCTGTTAATCAAAACATAATTTGGCTGATGTGAACTTGTTGGCAGCTTTAAACTTGTATGGATGGTTTGAGGCAATGTCTGACAAACATTACTGTTACCTCATGAATAAAATCCCAGAGTGAGATCTTCCAGCGATGTCTCTTTAAACAGATGTCAGCTACATCAACTGCCTTAAGACAGAACCAGCATCAATCTCTATCAAAACAAAGATATATGAGATGCCTGTCAGAGATTGGTGTCACAAGTACAGTGCAATAAATATCAGACAGTGGAATAAATATGTTTAACCATTAAAATGCTGTTTGATGTTAATCTCTGTATTGGCCTCTACTGTACTGTACATTTATTTGAAAATGTTACACTTATAATTACCTATCTTTGTTTGCTTATATTTATATGTTTTACATGTATTATATAAATAATAGCAATACTAATTGTTTTATTTGTCATAGGAACCTATAATGGTATTATTACAACCAACAAAGGAGACCCTGATTTTGGTTCGCAGACATTGTAACTGTGTAAAAACTTGAAAGAGTTGACCTGAACTTTGCAAATAGGGAAAAAAATTGTGAAATTGGCACATACATCTTGCCTACATAGATCTATACATTTTGAAACAAAAGCAAGAAAAAGGTGTGTTTGAAATCAACTATGCTTTTGCCTCAATGATAGGCGAGAATATCCAGTTGTGCTTTGGGAGGAGTAAACTGAAATCATTTCACAGAAACAAAATTAGTAACCAGAAATATAATTGTTTCTAAGAACCAAATTGAGCAGTGAATCCAAACATGTCCAATTAAAAAAACATTTCTGAAATGTGGTAGTACGTAATGTTTTATGATGGGTAATTAGCAAGCTATTTTAATTCTCCTCTTTTGTCAGCATGGCCTTTCTAACTAACCTGAAATGTGTTTTGATAACCCCAGGAATTTAGTGTTGAGACGTGATGATCTGCATCAATGATGGTCTCTTATTTGTTTTAACCCAAATGCTTGTTATGCTTGTTTTAACCTATGGTTGGGTGACAATAACCCATTACAGGTTCATTTTATAATCCAAACCCAAGTTGGGTTTGTCCATATTTGACCCAACCATGGGTTAAAAGAATCCAACATATTTTAGAGTGCATGAAAAATGATTTTCAAGAAACATCGATCTTTATGGGCTTAGGTGGCAGTGGCAGATAGAACTGAAATTTATGGGGTCAATCGATGTACAGTAATAAAAAACGTAATCAAGTCACATTATTGTCTGAATTAATAAATCAAACACTCAAAAAAATGAATAGTGGTTTCAATCCATATTTGGGACAAATATGGAAAAAAACAAATGTTGGCTTAAAAATACTCAACTATGGGTTAAAATAACAAATTTTTAGAGTGAATTAAACAGTCAGAGTCAGTCAGAGTAGCTTTTTATCATATCAACCATATACAGCGTGTACACTGTGAAACAAAGCAACACTTCTACAGGACCAAGGTGCTACTCAAGGCGACACAAGACACACACTTAACTGTAAACAGAGGCGGTCTTAACATAGAGGCATAGGTAGGCGGCCCCTCGGGGCCCCGCCCCAGTGGTCATTTTTGGGGGCCCCCAACCAACCTAATAAATACATTAATAAATAAAACCCTTATCATCATGAACACTTCAAAAGTATTGTAAATTGTATAAACACAGGGACTGGGAAAGTACACAAACAGAGACAAATCAATACAAATATAAACACGAAAATGGGGCTTTGGTGAGTCAACCGCCTAAATTTGCTAGTAATAGCCTTAGCCCTACACTGATAAAAATTAAAAAAGTAATAAAAAGTAAATAACGTTACTACAGAAAAAACTAATTT
This sequence comes from Paramisgurnus dabryanus, assembly GCF_030506205.2. NCBI lineage: Eukaryota > Metazoa > Chordata > Actinopteri > Cypriniformes > Cobitidae > Paramisgurnus > Paramisgurnus dabryanus. The sequence goes on from NC_133340.1 coordinate 4,951,538, forward strand.
AACCCTACAGGGCTCCAGACTGAGAGTAAATAGTCACATTTTGCAAGTATTTTCCCTGCCTATGCGACTATTTTTTATTAAAGGTCACACTGGTGCGACTGTGAAATTTAAATATAATTAAATTAATATAATGCCCATGCGATTACGTCTGCGGCACATCCAGTCACTCTTCCAGTTGCTGCCCTGCCTTTCTATCCTATCTCAGGTGCATATCACCTCTCTAAATCCGTCTCTTTTGTCCACTTTCGACCGCTTCTGCCCTGATTACTTTGAGTGGTCTGTGGAGACTGTGACCGAGTGCCTCTGCTTTATTAAAACGCGAGCGGGAGAAATTACGGGTTTAAAATGACGCGAACTAATATTATGTCATAGTCCAGTGCTTGTGTTGTAAGTAAACATGCTGAACAGTGTTTTTATATGTGCATGCAAGAGCTTTCTATGAAATTTCAGCGCAGTTGATGAAATTATCTCACGCAACTTCCACACGCTCGCAAAATGAAACTAATGAAAGAGGAGGAGATCAGCTGCTTTAGTTTGGTCAATGAAAGCTGAAACATAGCGCTATACACTGCATATTCACGCTAGAAGTGAGAAAAGACGTAAAACATTGTGCTCAGTACCTCAGATTAGAGTTTACAAGTCCTGGCAAAATGATATCTTCAGAGTGAATGGGGACGTTTTGTAGTTATAACAGCACAAGAATGTGATTTCTTTATTCAAATCTATGTTAAAGTAGCCTAAAGCTTTAACAACAAAGTAATAAAAAGTTGATTGTAAGTTAAGAGTATGGTAAAGTAAAAAAAAATATGTATATAAATAATACAATTATTTGTATTTGTTATGAATTTATTAATGCATTAAACATGTTTGGACTTAGTTTTAGTGTTTTTTTGTTTGTTTTTACACCATCCAGTGACCAGTGCCACCGAATTGAGGCCCAGCGCCACCAGCTGTACAACTTGGTGGCGCCAGTGCAACCTCTCTCAAATGTTCATGTACACCTCGAGCCCTGCCTTATGTTATGTTGGGGATGTTTTCGTCCACTATAGGGTGAAATTTGGCCACAAATTTCTCTGTGTTTCAGCTAATGGAATGATTTTTGATGAAAAATCTTATTTTGACACATATTTGGGGAAAATACTTTGAACATTTTTAAAAAACTCAACAATAGACTGTGGGCAAATTGTGAAGAAAAGATACAAAAAAACATATTTTGAATATAAAAAGTGATTGTAGACTGGATTTTTTTCACCTTTTATAACAGTGTTTGGGCATGTGAAAGATTAGTGACAACATTGGCTTTGATGCATTGCTAGTTTTTGTGCAACATCAGATTTAAAAATTTTTCTCCCTCATTTACTGTTTGTGGCTGTTTTTTCCCCATTAACTTATTCTCTATCGATTTGTGTAGTGCTACACTTTGTGTTTTCTCTGCTTTCTTTTGGAGTAAAAAAGTTTTCGTCCTCTTTTATAGATCGGATAAGGGGGCCCCATTCATACTTTTGCCTTGGGCCCCCAATTTGCTAAATCCTCCACAGTCTGTTAATAATTTAATCTTTAATAGACTGATCTAAAAAACAAATGTCCCCTTCAGAGGAATAACACACACAGACATTTACACTCTCACTTATACCTACAGGCAATTTAGAATCTCCAATTCAACCTGACTGGCACGTCTTTTAAAAAACAGAGGAAACTCACAGAAACAGAGAGAGAATACATGTACTGTATGCAAACTCTGAACAGAAAGGCAGCCAGGTTCATTAAAGCTACTGTATGTTTATAGTCGCACTTTGCTCCACACTGCAAGACTCCGCTGACTGGGTGCACCACTTAACAAACAGACGAGATGTTTATAGTTGACACGCTGTGGTACTATTCTTTGAAACAACAGGGGATGACTTGAGTAATTGAGATCAAACTTTACTTTAAGAGTGTCAGATAAAAAGTCTATCCAACTGCAAAGAGATACATCACAGGCTTGACTGCTCAGTTCGAATCACCTGAGGTCGGTCATTTTCGGATGCAGAGTCATGCCGATGCATTGAGTATAACAAAAGCTTTTAGACTCAAACTAGGGACCAGCTGTAAAGCAAAAGTGTTACCCACTGAACCACTGTGCTTCCTTTCTCTATGTATGTGCATTTTATATGTTGGTAAAAGTGATGCAAAACTGCTATAATGACATCATAGATTTTGGGCAACGAGGTAAATTACTGTTGTAACAATGATCTGAGTTGAGCCATGCTGACATGACTGTAGACATATGCAAACATGAAAGTGGTACCTCAAACTTGATGGTGGGAAAATTACATATTACTAAAGGTATTTATAGGTCAGTGGGGCACGCTGATAACATCAATTTAAACACATACATTTGTATGACTGCACTCTTTCTGTGTACCAGTCTATCTACAATTCATCTCTCTTTTTTTAATCATGTTTTTTATTCAGAAAAAGGCCGCTCAAATGTTTATAAAGTGAAACTGTAACTTTTAACACATTCATTTGGCCGCCCATCCCAGGTAAAATATGTGTTAAACGTAGACCCACACCCTATGCTTAGAAATAATTATGCTTAATTAATGTTCAGAATCAAATGTGACGTTACTAAGATTCCACTCTGGGTTGGGCATATTAGGACGATGGTGTAAGAAGAAAGACCAATAAATTTAAGCGAACGTCAGACAGGCACACATGACAAACTATATTTAAACCATATAAGTCAACAAAATCCTGTCTCTTGTTCAGAAACTTGAACAATTACAACGAACAACATAACTTACGATAACCAATAATTATTATTGGCTGTGAAATTCACTGGGCGTGTAGCACCTGACCCCTTGGCATAGTCCTTTCCAAAAAAGGCAACTTTTGTATAATGTTACATGCAAGTAGAACTTATTTACATTATGTAAGAAATAAATAATGACGACCGTTGAATTTTTCAGAAATAATGCACATCCAAAGTGGTAATGCGGCATGACGCAAAGTAGTTATACAGTTATAGAGTCAATTATTTTGCTTATACCATGGTTACCACAGACATTGCTCTGGTGGTTACTTTAAGATATTTGACAGGTTAGGTTTGAGTGTAAAAAATTATGCATAGACCACCCATGGAGCATTTCTCAACCAATCAGAATAAAGCATTTAACAGGCAAATGGTTACCACTTTATATTCGAATGCGGAAGTAAAGCCGTTTCTCAAAACCAAGTACGCCGAACTCAGACTTGTGTCCTTCGTAGTTCGAACTTGCAAGTTCAGACTCGGAAGAACGAACTCCTGACGTGAAATGCATTCTGGGAAACTTTCTGTCATAAGTCCACACAAGTCTCCTCTGATGCATCCTCGATAAAATGGGCGGATCAAAAACACATCCGGGGATTTTATGTGAATTTTATTGGGCTTGATGCGAAGTTTGAATTGGAACAGTACTTGGGCCGCGACTGAAGACGTTTCACAAGTCCACAAGAACACAAGTACAGACAAGAACGCATATTGAGAAACGGCTTAAGTGATGTGACATATTCCCATTTTTTGGAGACCTCCTTTTCAATAGCCGCCTGGTAGAGTGGCATAAAACATAATTTAAACAGTTATGGCAAATATTTACTACACCTGCCATGTATAACCCGGTGTGAGGATGAAATGAAGAAGTGGCCTGATATATTATATTAAGATATATTCAATAATTTCATGTTATTGCTCGGGGGTGACGGGTCAATGCGCAACAATCAAAGCATAAATACATACCAGTACCTGAACCAGGGATGGAAATTACCACCTGCCACCATCCAGATGCAGGTGATTTTGTGTCGTGGCGGGTAAACTCGCTTCACCTACCGGCCACCGTGGCGGGTAAATAAAGGAGGCACACCTTCAAAAAATGTGGTGTTACATCGGAGGGGTTAAAGGTGCTCTAAGCGAATTCACGCGTTTTAGACCATAAAACATTTTTTGTTTCATACAGTAAACATCTCCTCACTATCTGCTTGCTGCCTGTTGTTGATCAAACTGTAAAAAACGCGATCTCTGTAGACAGCCCAGGCTCCGCAAACTGCAGAAAAAAAACAAAGTGGCCAAACCTACCACCAGAAACCATAACAAAGTATTCCAGCCAATAAACGACAAGAGGGATTTGGGGGTGGGGGTTGGGAGCGTTCATGAAAGCACGGAAGGGAGGGGGAGGAGTTAGCTACGCTCTGTTTGTTGGAAAACAGTTCAAAAATCAACAAAAAGTGATGTCACACATATCCGCTTAGAGCGCCTTTAAGAGGTCTGCAGAGAAAACATCTCAGGAGGAGCCAGTGGACAAAGAGTCAAAGGTCAAAAACTTTTTAAAGAACGATGGTGAAAAGCAGACAATGGGGAATCCCGCGATTGGTTGTTTACAATGTTCCCCTACACACTGCATATTAATTTGGTTGTCACTTCACCTTTTAATGCTTAATCCTGTTCTGTACACACACAGTTCAGTAATTTACGAGACTGACAACCGCATTCTACAACCGAATTAACTCCCGCAAAATACAGGTAGTGACAACTGCATTTACAGAAACTCTGCATAATGTGCCCATAACCAAACTGAACAACTAGTCGTTAATGAAGTGTTTAAACGTGATATTCACAAAATATTCATACTGACATGTTCACACTTTAATAACACCAAAAACTTGATCCCTTCATGGGCCAAAACCCATAAACGGTTAAGCACCAAAACGGTATATACTGTAAGTTACAAAAAGGACGAGGACCTGGCAACACTGCAGGATACAAATGCGTGCATTACACAACGCCAAGATGAAGGTTTATTGCAAAACAAAACGCTGTTAAATTATTTTGGTCAAAGTGATAAGCATGCGAGACGACAGAACCTGGCTATGCTTATCTATGTGTCAATCATCACATTTCCGGAAATGAGTCTTTTTCCGTATGTACATGAAACGAAAATTTAGAGGATTCACTCTTGCATTTAAATGCGGTTGTCACTCCCGAAAGTAGTTTGCAGTGTGTACGAGGCTGATGAGACAACTCTAAAGGTGGTCGCTCACCGGACGCGTAGCTCAGCGCCGCGGCATTCTAAAAAAACCAAACACACGGCGCCGCGCAGCTATGACTCAGGAAGTTGCTCAAATCCCTGTCGCGCCACAGAGCGCCATTCACATAGTTTAACATTAAATAACATCATATTTGTTCTGAAATCATTAACGATTAGCATTAGCTGCTAATGTATATTTTGCATTTTGAAGTAGACGCCATCTGACAGCTACGATAGTTGTCCTAGACGCGACTCGACATGGTGCTGAGCTGCGCATCTGGTGTGTGACCCCCTTAACAATGTTCTGCTCTTATATTTCATATAAAAAGAAAACATCTTAAAGGTGCTTGTTTAACTTAATCTGCCACACTCATTTAATGAAATGTATATCAGTTAATGGTTTGTGTGTTTATAAGAGAGATAGAGAAAATGTTCACATGCAGTTACACATTGTCGGTTAAAAACAAGAAAGTGGCTGGTAAAAACATTGAGTGGCTGGTAGATTTTAAAAACCACCAGCCACAGTGGCCGGTGGACAAAAAAGTTAAATTCCATCCCTGACCTGTACAGTGGGAGTGTTTTTACATGAAATAGACCAAGAATTTGTGTTTTTAAACTTTTCAGGCGTATGTTTAAAATGTCTCAACTGTCCTGGTGTGAGGTTTTTTAAACAGCAATTTTTAATTGACTTCCTGGAGTTTTTATGGCAAGCTTATCACGCGTATCTTTCTCATTCAACACATTGTAACTTATTTAAACAAACCATAATAAACTATAAAAAAAATTAGTGTTGTTTTCGTTTTATGAAAAATATTACATCACAGAGACATGAGCTTTTTTGAACATTTATTGTATTTATTGTTCACTGGCAATTTCTATGAAAGGTTTTACTGAATGGATGTGTATACAGATCATGGGTGCACGTGCGCCACATACACATCCAGCTCTTGTGCTAGATTATGGTCAAAACAAATGTTTTGTAGAGATTTACTGCGTTTGTATCAGCTATTATGACAACCCCTAACTGCACAAATTATGCCGGTCTTTCTGGATTTCATAATAATCATTAACAAGCCCGTCAAAACGGCACACTCGTGTCCCTCACAATACGACTACCATTAGCTTTAGTGGCTCACCGGAAGTTTTACACAAAGGAGCTTAAAGATGCCGGCACCCGCATTGACGTCAAAAATAAGGTAGATATTATAGCATTAATGGCACACAAGCTAAAAAAGATAATTCTCAAGAGTGGAAAAAATGTCATCATGACTGTTTAGGGACAAAAACGTAATGGACAAAATACTTTAATTGTTTTATAATAGCAAGAAGACAAAGAAAAAAAACTAATGAGACAAAAGACAAATGACACGATCTTAAGATAGCTTCTAGCTACACGTTTATAAAATTGGGAATTAAATATTAATTTGATATATTAAGTTACGTCATTTGTGACAAATTTCAACCTGGCACGAGAAAAGAGACTGAATGAATTAAAAAACATAAGTAGTAACCTAAGGTGATATTACTGGTTTTAAAATTACAATCTCTTAATTGCAGGCCTTTAAAGCTCAAAACTGCTTTAAATTACAATAAAAAGTTATTGTTAGTTTACAAGATTAGATTCTTTTAACTTATGGCTAATGGTGTGTCAGTATTCTCTGGGACAGTGAGAGTCACAATAAAAATGTGTTAGCCTACTCTGTATGTACTTTGTAAAATCTTTTAAATGAACTGATCAACTGTGTTAACAAATGTAGACTCCATTTACATATTGGAACCCTTTTGCATGATAAGGTGAGATAACTGACGTTTCTTTTTACGCGGAAGACAAATAAAAAAACAAGTTGGTGAAGATATGCCGTTGTTTTGTTTGATACGCGTTAATTAAATGACTGTATTGTCCATCTCAAAAGATTTGTGTGCATGAATATGTTCATGAATGTGTTGCATAAAGCAAGTTAGGCACACCCTCAATTATCTTGTTTTTATATAATATATATTCTTCTGTGCATTGGGATGTCAGAGATGATCACACCCTAAAGGAATCTTTCAAAAATAATTATTTAAAATCTATTTTTTATTTTAAGATTGGTGTGTGGCGTAATAACAAAGCAAATAAAGCAAATCTGTCTTTGAATATAAAAAAATATATGTGTAAATCATTAAGATAATTTATATATACACCTTCTGATTCTAAAAAGAAAATTATGTAAAAATCTTGTATGGATTTTCATATACATTAAGATGTGTTTAGAAAACTCTCTGTGCTTTTGAGGTAACAGGAAGACATTAAATGTGATTAGAGTATATGATGATTTAGTTTTCACAACTTAACATTTAGTGCACTAATCAAATGTAACAGAAACAGAAAAAAGTTACAAATCATATTTGGGGAAAAAGGCACAAAATTGGCTGTCACTGGGGTGGTTCCTGTAAGATGACCGTTTTGTAGTTCTAGTTTGTACCTTCATAACTTGTTTTGGGTACATAATTGTACCCAATTTCCAAAGTATCTTTTTTGACAATGTAGTCATAATATAACCTCTTAATTGTAAAACCACACGCTTTTGGAAAAACAACTAACTTGCAAGTTTCCACAATAAGGACCAAGTTTAATGTCAGCACCAAAAGTTTCATTTTATAAAACCGTGTTTGGTTATTCACAGATCTGTTGTGATCAAAACACCTTTTATTCTTCGGTAGAATCAAATTCTTAACATTCAGGTTGTTCAATTTACACCCCTTATTGTTTATAGGGAATAACAGCAATGTGTTTCTGTATTACAAGATACAGGGATTGGTCAATTACACCTGTTTCCACACCCAACAAACGTCAACACACCTTTGATATATACAAATCACCCTTTTTTTCCCCAGTCAGTTACTTTGAATCTAAAGAGACAAATCACGAGAGAATATTGCGATACTTTTGGCATACATGGTTATGACTTTGAACGGCGCAAGAAGGTAGGTGAATGATCACTATTTAAATTATTTAAAGCATTTTCTTAGTTTATCACAGCCCGTTATGTCAGTATATATAGTCAGAATAGTCTGTTTGTTTTTCAATTTCTGATAAATCTTAAAATGAATCTTGTTCTTTATAAACAAATAATAAAATGTCTAGACAGTATTATCAGAAATTGTAAAAAAAGAAAAAAGGTGTGAAGCAATTTTGTAAAATATTATTATTTTAATAGTGTTTGGGCACCAAATGAAAGTCAGTTTAGTGTTACCAAGATTCAATTAGTCATGTAGAGACTACATAAATACATTTTATTTTTAAAGTCACATTAGACAATCAATCAAACCTAATCAAGAAAACTTAATTATACATAAATATTGATATTACAATATAATTATAATAATACTTATAACAAAATATTTATATAAATATAATTTACATTTATATGAATGCTAATCAAGTTAAACATTGCTTTTTTAGCTTTAGACAATATTTCATAACTACACCTGATGAGATGCAGTCCTCATAAATCAGTGCTATAACAGCTGGAAAAGTGTATGCATATTACTGACAGTCAGAAGGAAAGTTGATGTTGCTTACAGGGTTTTTATTATTATTAACAGACAAATAAGCAAAGTTCACAAAAATGTATTGTTAATTTCTTCTCTGTGTCTGCTCTAGTCAGTACTCATCAAATTTTTCTATGTCTGTTTAACCTGGCACATCTCAGTACTCTTCTGCGAACATCTCAGTATCACTTCCGTTAACTCGAAGTCAGTAATGGTTATGTGATTTTCGGTTATGTTTTCAGCTTTGGCCGTTGAATGATGTTGAATTAGAATATGTTGTGTGTTTGAGTTTGTCCATATCCCTCTGCTGGTTAATGTTGTAACTACACCATTGAGCTAAAAGATTATAACAGTTATACTGTCTCATCTCAATAGAGATTTTCATTGCCATCACTAAAAGTCAAAAAATGCACATCCGTTACTTGACGTGTATTTTGATTTTGCATTTGTGATTTGCATTTTGGCAGTTTTTTACACATGTTGTTGAGCTTGCTGTTTTCGTTTGCCTTATTAATATGCATAAGTTCTTTTGTTCTTATTCCAAAGGCATACACATTCATCCTGATATTAAAGATTTAAATAAAATTTCTTTGAGGCTTGCTAGTATCTATGATATCTTATCATATTATTAGTAATTTTTATGCGCACTAGAAAGTCATGTTTGAAAAAGAGGTACAAAATAATTTCCTTAGCAAAACCCACTATTAGAATGGATGTGTTAAATACAACACAATCAGTGTTAATTAAGTGCAAATCACTGTGTTATTATTAATACATTTGAAGTAACTTTAACACAAAATCAACACACAATAACACAAATGTGTTAAAAACTAACACATCCTTTCTAAGAGTGCAGATTGTAATAGCCACTGACGGGCTTTGTGTAGTTGTGTTGTACTTACATGTTTGTGTGCGCCCTCTGCAGGACAGGTAAAGCCATAAACGCTCAGACGTGGCTTGCTGGTAACACAAAAACTAAAAACAAAAAGGGTTTTGTTTATTCTGCTGATTTCTATGGGGTTTTTTTTCAGGATAACATAGGGTAGTTGTGCACTCGACCTGATTTGGCCAAGGGAAGATGTCCTCAGGGCAAAATATTGTGTTGACCAAGAACAAATTTTTGTAAATAAAACCTAAACCCACCCCAAAGCCCAAGCTTTACCTTAACTGAACCCTTAATTCAGAGGGAAATTATAAGTGAAAAGCAATGGTCTATAAGCAGCTAATCTTGGTTTTAAGCTCAAACTTAAAACAAACTGTGAATTTATCTGATTGGTTGATTGAAATTTTATCCCATGTTCAACATAATGTTGCCCTTAGGACATCAACCACCTGGCAAAATCAGAATAGATGTAGTTGTGCAATGCCATAAAATTATAAGCAATGTGCTATTCATAACAAAGGATATAGCTGTATATAAATGTTATACATTTTGGTAGACTACAGGACAAACAGCATAGGTTATGTAAATCTCATTTTTAGGGTGAAAGAAAATCAGTAACCATCCGTAAATAATCTAACTAAATAATTTATTATGATCTTTAATTTTAGGAGGAGCTTCATTTCAAAATCTGATGGCAGAAGGGCAGCGTTGCTCTTCACAAGTAAGTATACTCTACAAACTCTATGCTTGGATTTAGATGTTAAGTAAATTTGAAAAAAGGGCCCTATTCTCTGTATATTCCCTAATATAATTCAAAACTGACTTTAAATTGATCTCAGTTGGACATGCTGATATGATTGTAATATTGTAAAAAGTGCTTTACAATGCCATAAAAAAGAACACTTAACATTCAAAAACTTTGTGGTGAAAAATATTTTTTAGAATATAAATATGAAATAAATGGTTCTTCAAACCTTTGAATAATAATTAAACATGATTCTTCGCATGTCTGAGCTGATAGTTTTACTGTTATTAAAACGACTCTTAAAAATAAGAATAAAAAACAAAACAATTCTGGACTGTGTAAAACTGTCAACAATACAGTTTATTTCAGTGATCCACAAAGAATGAGGTCCTAATCAAACAATAAATATACAATACATAATATGCAGTATTTTATTTGAATTTTAACTGAATCAAACTTTTTTTTGTTGTTGACAGTATGCTTATGGGGGATTATTTTTGGAGGCTCATATGCACATTCTAGACCTAGGCCCAACTGTCCAAATTCAAACTCACATTCTAGACCCAATGGTGGACACTCAAGACAATGTCCAAATTCTAGTTCGGAAACGGTTAATAAACCTACTGAACCAACCACATTGCAGGTTCAAAACCAAACAATTAAACCAGCATATCCCCAAACCACAGCTAAACATTCCATAACTACTATGAAATCAGCAATCACAGATCCTTCCTTAGCAAGTCCAGTAGTATCACCTCAAACAGCAGCTAGTGCTCCAATCACAACACAATATGAAACAAAAAAAGTTTCCATTACCAAAGCGTCTGATCCAACCTCAGGTAAAGCTAAAGATATTTTAGTCAATACTATGACCACCACCACCACAACACCACCAATAGTGCAAATCACAAACTCTACATCACAACATGAACCTAAATCAAAAGTGACTCATCATTCTACAACAATGACTGTCACCCCCGAAACCTCAACTGGCCTTCCAACCTCACATAAAGACACAAGTCCAAACCCATCAGTAGCACCTACATCTCCAAAATCTACAACTACAAGACCAGAAGCTTCAACTGAGATAACAATGAAATCCAACACTGTACAAAAATCATCAGTATCTGCATCAGCTGTGACCCCAACAACCACACTGAAATCAGCAATTACTACTGCTTCATCTCCTAAAGTAACCAAAAGCTATTCGACAGTGACATTTATGACACCAACACACATGCCCACATCATCAGCAGCTACATCTACACCTCTGACTACTACTCCAAGCTCAATTCAATCTGCAAAAATAACCACTAAAGGTTCTACAACAGTGACTGTCACCCTTGAAACCTCAACTAGCCATCCAACCTCACATAAAGGCATGAAGCCAAACCCACCGGTCACACCTCAACATAAGAAATCTACAACTAAAAGACCAGAGGCTTCTACAGGGATAACAATGAACTCCAACACTGTGCAAAAATCATCAGTATCTACATCAAATGTGACCCCAACAACCACACTAAAATCCTCAGAAACCACAAATACACACTCAGCAATTACTACTGCTTCAACTCCTAAAGTAACCAATGGCTATTCGACAGTGACATCTGCGACACCAACACACATGCCCACATCTTCAGCAACAACTACACCTCTGACTACTACTCCAAGCTCAATTCCATCTGCAAAAATAACCACTAAAGATTCTACAACAGTGACTGTCACCCTTGAAACCTCAACTAGCCATCCAACCTCACATAAAGGCATGAAGCCAAAGCCACCGGTCACACCTCAACATAAGAAATCTACAACTAAAAGACCAGAGGCTTCTACAGGGATAACAATGAACTCCAACACTGTGCAAAAATCATCAGTATCTACATCAAATGTGACCCCAACAACCACACTAAAATCCTCAGAAACCACAAATACACACTCAGCAATTACTACTGCTTCAACTCCTAAAGTAACCAATGGCTATTCGACAGTGACATCTGTGACACCAACACACATGCCCACATCTTCAGCAACAACTACACCTCTGACTACTACTCCAAGCTCAATTCCATCTGCAAAAATAACCACTAAAGATTCTACAACAGTGAGTGTCACCCTTGAAACCTCAACTAGCCATCCAACCTCACATAAAGCCATGAAGCCAAACCCACCGGTCACACCTCAACATAAGAAATCTACAACTAAAAGACCAAAGGCTTCTACAGGGATAACAATGAACTCCAACACTGTGCAAAAATCATCAGTATCTACATCAAATGTGACCCCAACAACCACACTAAAATCCTCAGAAACTACAAATACACACTCAGCAATTACTACTGCTTCAACTCCTAAAGTAACCAATGGCTATTCGACAGTGACATCTGTGACACCAACACACATGACCACATCTTCAGCAACAACTACACCTCTGACTACTACTCCAAGCTCAATTCCATCTGCAAAAATAACCACTAAAGATTCTACAACAGTGACTGTCACCCCTGAAACCTCAACTAGCCATCCAACATCACATAAAGGCATGAAGCCAAACCCACCGGTCACACCTCAACATAAGAAATCTACAACTACAAGACCAAAGGCTTCTACAGGGATAACAATGAACTCCAACACTGTGCAAAAATCATCAGTACCTACATCACCTGTGACAACCACACTTAAATCTTCAGAAACCACAAATGCACACTCAGAAATGCTTACTTCATCAGGAACTACACATGCAAATCCAACAACCACACCATTAAAAGAACCAATCATTATTCCTCAAACATCAAATGGAACATCACATCAAAATGATCAAACAAAGACATCAACTAAATCCCCAACCACAATGCATCATTCCATGTCAACAACTAAAACTGCTCCAGCAAAAACAACTGTAACCCCAGTTTTACTTTTAACCACAAAGACTACACATCAAACCTCTTCTGCATCTCCAACCACAAAGTCAATTGCAACCACTATATCTGCAGCAATCAAGACTTCACCTCTAACTCCTTACACAACCACTGCAATGCCCAAAACGACACATTTCTCCAACAAAACTCCAGTTCTAACCTCACATCTACCTCCTGAAACTGTATCCAAAAGTACACCTAAAGTTACAGGTACAGAAATGCTTACTTCATTAGGAACTACACATGCAAATCCAACAACCACACCAGTAAAAGAACCAATCATTATTCCTCAAACATCAAATGGAACATCACATCAAAATGATCAAACAAAGACATCAACTAAATCCCCAACCACAATGCATCCTTCCATCTTAACAACCAAAACTGCCACAGCAACAACATCTGCAACCCCAGTTCTACATTTACCCACACAGACTACACAGACTACACATCAAACCTCTTCTGCATCTCCAACCACAAAGCCAATTGCAACCACTATATCTGCAACAATCAAGATTTCACCTCTAACTCCTTACACAACCACTGCAATGCCCAAAACAACACATTTCTCCAACAAAACTCCAGTTCTAACCTCACATCTACCTCCTGGAACTGTATCCAAAAGTACACCTAAAGTTACAGGTACAGAAATGCTTACTTCATTAGGAACTACACATGCAAATCCAACAACCACACCAGTAAAAGAACCCATCATTATTCCTCAAACATCAAATGGAACCTCACATCAAAATGATCAAACAAAGACATCAACTAAATCCCCAACCACAATGCATCCTTCCATCTCAACAACCAAAACTGCCACAGCAACAACATCTGCAATCCCAGTTCTACATTTACCCACACAGACTACACATCAAACCTCTTCTGCATCTCCAACCACAAAGCCAATTGCAACCACTATATCTGCAGCAATCAAGACTTCACCTCTAACTCCTTACACAACCACTGCAATGCCCAAAACAACACATTTCTCCAACAAAACTCCAGTTCTAACCTCACATCTACCTCCTGGAACTGTATCCAAAAGTACACCTAAAGTTACAGGTACAGAAATGCTTACTTCATTAGGAACTACACATGCAAATCCAACAACCACACCAGTAAAAGAAACAATCATTATTCCTCAAACATCAAATGGAACCTCACATCAAAATGATCAAACAAAGACATCAACTAAATCCCCAACCACAATGCATCCTTCCATCTCAACAACCAAAACTGCCACAGCAACAACATCTGCAATCCCAGTTCTACATTTACCCACACAGACTACACATCAAACCTCTTCTGCATCTCCAACCACAAAGCCAATTGCAACCACTATATCTGCAGCAATCAAGACTTCACCTCTAACTCCTTACACAACCACTGCAATGCCCAAAACAACACATTTCTCCAACAAAACTCCAGTTCTAACCTCACATCTACCTCCTGGAACTGTATCCAAAAGTACACCTAAAGTTACAGGTACAGAAATGCTTACTTCATTAGGAACTACACATGCAAATCCAACAACCACACCAGTAAAAGAACCAATCATTATTCCTCAAACATCAAATGGAACATCACATCAAAATGATCAAACAAAGACATCAACTAAATCCCCAACCACAATGCATCCTTCCATCTCAACAACCAAAACTGCTACAGCAACAACTGTAACCCCACCTCTACATTTACCCACAAAGACTACACATCAAACCTCTTCTGCATCTCCAACCACAAAGCCAATTGCAACCACTATATCTGCAGCAATCAAGACTTCACCTTTAACTACTTACACAACCACTGCAATGCCCAAAAAGACACCATTCTCCAACAAAACTCCAGTTCTGACCTCACATCTACCTCCTCGAACTGTACCCAAAAGTACACATAAAGTTACAGGTTCAGAAATGCTTAGTTCATTGGGAACTACACATGCATCTCCAACAACCACACCATTACAAGAACCAATCATTATTCCTCAAACATCAAATGGAACATCACATCAAAATGATCAAACCAAGACAACAACTAAATCCCCTACCACAATGCATCCTTCCATCTCAACAACCAAAACTGCCACAGCAACAACATCTGCAACCCCAGTTCTACATTTACCCACACAGACTACACATCAAACCTCTTTTGCATCTCCAACCACAAAACCAATGGCACCAACTACATCTGCAGCATTCAAGACAATGCATTCTTCCATGCCAACAATCAAAACTGCTACAGCAACAACATCTGTAACCCCTGTTCTGTCTTCAGCTACACAGACTGCACATCGAACCTCTTCTGCATCTCCAACCACCAGAAACACTTCAACTGCAGTAACCAACCCTACACCTTCTACCACAAACAAATCACCAACAATGCACAAAACAACATCATTCTCCAAAACATCTCCAGTTTTAACCTCAACGCTAGGAACAATACCCAAAAGTACACCTAAAGGGACAGTGTTTACTTCATCAGGAGCTACATATACATATCTAACAACAAAAACATTACAAGAACCAGTCATTATCCCTCAAACATCAAATGAAACATCACATCCAAATATGCCAACATGCAAATGTGAGATAGCAGTGGTTACAAGCACACTGCAGTTCAACTCCTTGTCTCCAGTGCCCAGTCAGAATCTGGTCCTCAATGCTATCAGTGACCTCCAAAACTCCAGAGAGTCACAACTCAACGATTCAGTGAAGCTGTTAAACGTCACATATGGGAGTAAGTAGTATAATATAATTTTGACAAAATAAAGTACCAAATATATGAAAATATAAAACATGCTGAAAAAATATATATAAACAAATTTCCTTTGCAAACAGAAATCTCAGAAACCTCCTATGAGGTCAAATTAACATTTGCTGTGAGTAACATCAGCATTCCGGTGGACAAGGAACAAACAAACAGCACCTTAAAAAATCTCCAGGATGTTGTCAATGTTGCGGTAAGCATTCACATAAACCGACAAAAGAATATGAGTGGAATGCTAGTCTTCATCAGAATTTTATGGTTTGATTTTATTCCCTGCAGGTGAACACTCTTCTGAATGAGCCTGGCAAAGCATCTCTGCAACCAAACTCCTCCAGTTTCCAGTAAGATCATAATATTTCAGAAAATTTAACAACTTACATTAAAAACGTTGTAACATGTTGATCTAAGTTTACCATAAGCATGAAATTCTTAAAAATCTATTTTCAAATTTTCTTTCAGGATCACTCCAAATCAAATTAATGGCGCTTTGAATTATATCATCCAAGATGGAGATGCCATACAACCAGTCAGCTTCCTACAAAAGCTCCAGTCACTCAAGGGTAAGTCAGATTTTATCATCTTTTTATCATTTAAAATGCTTAAAATATATTGAATCAGTGAATAAATTACCTGATCGAAACCCCTTTAAATCAATCTGTTTCAACTGCTTATGATTGCAGGATCGTCCACTACATCAGCATCACCACTGACAACAAGCAGCTCACCTGTGACGTAAGTACAGTAAAGTTTGTCTAAGTGTTGATTTTCACTCTTCTGAATTCACAAACTGATAGAAAGTTAAATCTGTATTCCCCAACATTGAACTGCATTAAATGAAAGCGGTTACCATTGCAGATCTGGTTCAGCAGTGGTTACAAGCACACTGCAGTTCAACTCATCTCCAGTGCCCAGTCAGGATCTGGTCCTCAAAGCTATCGGTGATCTCCGAAACTCCAGAGAGTCAAAACTCAATGAATCAGTCAAGCTGCTGAATGTGACTTACGAGAGTAAGTGTCATCAAATTAGTTTTCAAAACATTTGTAAAATGAAAGCATCTAAAGTATGGAAAATAATGAAGAAAAAGAAAAATCTGCTGAGAAAAAATAATAAATGTATTTTCCTTTTGAAACAGAAATCTCTGAAACCTCCTATGAGATCAAATTAACATTTGCCGTGAGTAACGTCAGCATGCCAGTGGACATTAAACAAAGAAACAGCACCTTTACACATCTCGAGGATGTTGTCAATGTAGCGGTAAGCATTCACATTTAACCCAATGAAAGAGTGTTTGTCCACTGCAAGACTTCAGAGTTTGATGAATGGTTTGGTTTTATTGCCCGCAGGTGAACACTCTTCTGAATGAGCCTGGCAAAGCGTCTCTGCAACCCAACTCCTACAGTTTCCTGTAAGATTTAAATTAACTCTTATCCATGTTCACAAATCTGTTTAAATCTCATGCAAGAGATTTAACATTTCAGAATCTTAAAGAAATTATGTCTGAAAAAATGTCTGCTAAATATTTTGATAAATGTTACTTCTACAAAAGAACTGAAACTCTTAATAAATGTATTTTCTGATCTGTTTCCAGGAGCACACCAAACAAAATTAATGGCTCTTTGAATTATATGATCGGAGACGGAGATGCCATACAACCAGTCAGCTTTCTACAAAAGCTCCAGTCACTCAAGGGTAAGTCAGATTTCATCATGTTTTTATAATTTAAAATGTTTAAATATCTTAAAGCTGTGAATAAACCACATGATCAAAACTCCTTTAATTAATCTGTTTCATCTGCTTATGATTGCAGTATCGTCCACTACATCAGCATCACCACTGACAACAAGCAGCTCACCTGTTAAGTTTGTGTACGTGTTGATTTTCACTTGAATGAATTCACAAAAAGTTAGAAAGTTGAATCAGTACTCTCAAACATTGAACTGCATTAAATGAAAGTGGTTACCTTTGCAGATCTGGTTCAGCAGTGGTTACAAGCACATTGCAGTTCAACTCATCTCCAGTGCCCAGTCAGGATCTGGTCCTCAAAGCTATCGGTGATCTCCGAAACTCCAGAGAGTCACAACTCAATGAATCAGTAAAGCTGCTGAATTTGACCTACAACAGTAAGTGACATCAAATTAGATTGAAAGGTTTTGTAACATAAAAGCATCAAACCTATGAGAAAATATTAAAAAATTGGTAAGAGAAAATAATAAATGTATATTACTTTTTAAACAGAAATCTCTGAAAACTCCTATGAGGTCAAATTAACATTTGCTGTGAGTAACTTCAGCATGCCAGTGGACATTAAACAAAGAAACAGCACCTTAACACATCTCCAGGATGTTGTCAATGTTGCGGTAAGCATTCACATTTAACCCAATGAAAGAGTGTTTGTCCAATGCAAGCTTTCTTCAGAGTTTGATGAATGGTTTGGTTTTATTTCCTGCAGGTGAACACTCTTCTGAATGAGCCTGGCAAAGCGTCTCTGCAACCCAACTCCTCCAGTTTCCTGTAAGATTTCAATTAACTCTGATCTTTTTAATTTTCATGCAAGAGATTTAAAAAATGTCAGAAGGCTTAAACAAAATATCTAAAAATATTGTTTGCTAAAGTATTTTAGTAAATATGTTTTGTACACATGAACTCAAGCTCTTTATAAATGTATTTTCTGCTCTTCTTTCAGGAGCACACCAAACCAAATTAATGGCTCTTTGAATTATATCATTCGAGATGGAGATGCCATACAACCAGTCAGCTTTCTACAAAAGCTCCAGTCACTCAAGGGTAAGTCAGACATCATCTTTTTACCATTTAAAATACTTAAAATATATTGAATCAGTGAATAAACCACATGATCAAAACTCCTTTAATTAATCTGTTTCATCTGCTTATGATCGCAGGATCGTCCACAACATCAGCATCACCACTGGCAACAAGCAGCTCACCTGTTAAGTTTGTGTAAGTGTTGATTTTCACTTGAATGAATTCACAAAAAGTTAGAAAGTTAAGTCTGTATTCTCAAACATTGAACTGCATTAAATAAAAGTGGTTACCTTTGCAGATCTGGTTCAGCAGTGGTTACAAGCACACTGCAGTTCAACTCCTCATCTCCAGTGCCCAGTCAGGATCTGGTCCTCAAAGCTATCAGTGATCTCCGAAACTCCAGAGAGTCAAAACTCAATGAATCAGTGAAGCTGCTGAATGTGACCTATGAGAGTAAGTGTCATCAAATTAGTTTTAAAGGATGTGTAACATGAATGGATCGAACCTATGAGAAAGTAATCAAAATCTACTAAGAGAAAATAATAAATGTATTTTTTTTTAGAAATCTCTGAAACCTCCTATGAGGTCAAATTAACATTTGCTGTGAGTAACGTCAGCATGCCAGTGGACATTAAACAAAGAAACAGCACCTTAACACATCTCCAGGATGTTGTCAATGTAGCGGTAAGCATTCACATTTAACCCAATGAAAAAGTGTTTGTCCACTGCAAGTCTTCTTCAGAGTTTGATGAATGGTTTGGTTTTATTCCCTGCAGGTGAACACTCTTCTGAATGAGCCTGGCAAAGCGTCTCTGCAACCCAACTCCTCCAGTTTCCAGTAAGATTTAAATTGACTGCTGTCTAAAGACAATTTAGCAAAAATGTCTTTGTAAAAATATCAAAACATTGACGGAAATTAAACAAAATGCATAATTGTTTTTTTTAAACATACTGATAAAAGTTTCTCCTACATGTGAACTTTAGCGTCTTACCAATTAAATTTTTGCTCTTCTATCAGGAGCACACCAAACCAAATTAATGGCTCTTTGAATTATATCACCCGAGATGGAGATGCCATACAACCAGTCAGCTTCCTACAAAAGCTCCAGTCACTCAAGGGTAAGTCAGATTTTATCATCTTTTTATCATTTAAAATGCTTAAATATCTTATAACAGTAAATAAACCACACAATTGAAACACTTTTAATCAATCCGTTTCATCTGCTTACGATCGCAGTATCGTCCACTACATCAGCATCACCACTGACAACAAGCAGCTCACCTGTGACGTATGTAAAGTTTGTCTAAGTGTTGATTTTCATTCTTATGAATTCACAAACAGTTAAAAAGTTGAATCTGTATTCTCAAACATTGAACTGCATTAAATGAAAATGGTTACCTTTGCAGATTTGGTTCAGCAGTGGTTACAAGCAAACTGCAGTTCAACTCCTCATCTCCAGTGCCCAGTCAGGATCTGGTCCTCAAAGCTATCGGTGATCTACGAAACTCCAGAGAGTCACAACTCAATGAATCAGTGAAGCTGCTGAATGTGACCTACGAGAGTAAGTGTCATCAAATTAGTTTTCAAACTTTTGTAACATAAAAGCATCAAACTTATGAGAAAATATAAAAAATTTGGTAAGAGAAAATAATAAATGTATATTACTTTTTAAACAGAAATCTCTGAAAACTCCTATGAGGTCAAATTTACATTTGCTGTGAGTAACGTCAGCATGCCAGTGGACATTAAACAAAGAAACAGCACCTTTACACATCTCCAGGATGTTGTCAATGTAGCGGTAAGCATTCACATTTAAACCAATAAAAGAGTGTTTGTCCACTGCAAGTCTTCTTCAGAGTTTGACGAATGGTTTGGTTTTATTCCCTGCAGGTGAACACTCTTCTGAATGAGCCTGGCAAAGCGTCTCTGCATCCCAACTCCTCCAGTTTCCAGTAAGATTTAAATTGACTGCTGTCTAAAAACTATTTAGCAAAAATGTCTTTGTAAAAATATGCATTAAAATGTTGAAACTTGCTGATAAAACTTTCTCATACACGTGAACTTTAGCTTCTTACCTATTTAATTTTTTGCTCTTCTTTCAGGAGCACACCAAACCAAATTAATGGCTCTTTGAATTATATCATCCGAGATGGAGATGCCATACAACCAGTCAGCTTCCTACAAAAGCTCCAGTCACTCAAGGGTAAGTCAGTCTTTAAGCTTTTTACTATTTGGAATTCTTAAATATCTTGAAGCAGTGAATAAACCACATGATAAAAACCCCTTTAATCAATCTGTTTCATCTGCTTATGATCGCAGGATCATCCACTACATCAGCATCACCACTGACAACAAGCAGCTCACCTGTGACGTATGTAAAGTTTGTCTAAGTTTTGATTTTCACTCTTATGAATTTACAAACATTTAAAAAGTTGAATTTGTATTCTCAAACTTTGAACTGGACGTAATGAAAGTGGTTACCTTTGCAGATCTGGTTCAGCAGTGGTTACAAGCAAACTGCAGTTCAACTCCTCATCTCCAGTGCCCAGTCAGGATCTGGTCCTCAAAGCTATCAGTGATCTCCGAAACTCCAGAGAGTCACAACTCAATGAATCAGTCAAGCTGCTGAATGTGACCTACGAGAGTAAGTGTCATCAAATTAGTTTTCAATCTGTTGTAACATGATAGGATCAAACCTATGAGAAAATATAAAAAACCTGCTGAGAGAAAATAATAAATGTATTTTCCTTTTAAAAACAGAAATCTCTGAAACCTCCTATGAGGTCAAATTAACATTTGCTGTGAGTAACGTCAGCATGCCAGTGGACATTAAACAAAGAAACAGCACCTTAACACATCTCCAGGATGTTGTCAATGTTGCGGTAAGCATTCACATTTAACCCAATAAAAGAGTGTTTGTCCACTGCAAGCCTTCTTCAGAGTTTGATGAATGGTTTGGTTTTATTCCCTGCAGGTGAACACTCTTCTGAATGAGCCTGGGAAAGCGTCTCTGCAACCCAACTCCTCCAGTTTCCTGTAAGATTTAAATTCACTGCTGTCTAAAGACAATTTAGCAAAAATGTCTTTGTAAAAATATCAAAACATTGACGGAAATTAAACAAAATGCATAATTGTTTTTTTAAACATACTGATAAAAGTTTCTCCTACATGTGAACTTTAGCGTCTTACCAATTAAATTTTTGCTCTTCTTTCAGGAGCACACCAAACCAAATTAATGGCTCTTTGAATTATATCATCCGAGATGGAGATGCCATACAACCAGTCAGCTTCCTACAAAAGCTCCAGTCACTCAAGGGTAAGTCAAATTTCATTATATTTTTATGATTTAAAATGCTTAAATATCTTGAAACAGTGAATAAACCACACAATTGAAACACTTTTAATCAATCTGTTTCACCTGCTTATGATTGCAGTATCGTCCACTACATCAGCATCACCACTGACAACAAGCAGCTCACCTGTGACGTATGTAAAGTTTGTCTAAGTGTTGATTTTCATTCTTATGAATTCACAAACAGTTAAAAAGTTGAATCTGTATTCTCAAACATTGAACTGCATTAAATGAAAATGGTTACCTTTGCAGATCTGGTTCAGCAGTGGTAACAAGCAAACTGCAGTTCAACTCCTCATCTCCAGTGCCCAGTCAGGATCTGGTCCTCAAAGCTATCAGTGATCTCCGAAACTCCAGAGAGTCACAACTCAATGAATCAGTCAAGCTGCTGAATGTGACCTACGAGAGTAAGTGTCATCAAATTAGTTTTCAATCTTTTGTAACATGATAGGATCAAACCTATGAGAAAATATAAAAAACCTGCTGAGAGAAAATAATAAATGTATTTTCCTTTTAAAAACAGAAATCTCTGAAACCTCCTATGAGGTCAAATTAACATTTGCTGTGAGTAACGTCAGCATGCCAGTGGACATTAAACAAAGAAACAGCACCTTAACACATCTCCAGGATGTTGTCAATGTTGCGGTAAGCATTCACATTTAACCCAATGAAAGAGTGTTTGTCCACTGCAAGCCTTCTTCAGAGTTTGATGAATGGTTTGGTTTTATTCCCTGCAGGTGAACACTCTTCTGAATGAGCCTGGGAAAGCGTCTCTGCAACCCAACTCCTCCAGTTTCCTGTAAGATTTAAATTCACTGCTGTCTAAAGACAATTTAGCAAAAATGTCTTTGTAAAAATATCAAAACATTGACGGAAATTAAACAAAATGCATAATTGTTTTTTTAAACATACTGATAAAAGTTTCTCCTACATGTGAACTTTAGCGTCTTACCAATTAAATTTTTGCTCTTCTTTCAGGAGCACACCAAACCAAATTAATGGCTCTTTGAATTATATAATCCGAGATGGAGATGCCATACAACCAGTCAGCTTCCTACAAAAGCTCCAGTCACTCAAGGGTAAGTCAAATTTCATTATATTTTTATGATTTAAAATGCTTAAATATCTTGAAACAGTGACTAAACCACACAATTGAAACACTTTTAATCAATCTGTTTCATCTGCTTATGATTGCAGTATCGTCCACTACATCAGCATCACCACTGACAACAAGCAGCTCACCTGTGACGTATGTAAAGTTTGTCTAAGTGTTGATTTTCATTCCTATGAATTCACAAACAGTTAAAAAGTTGAATCTGTATTCTCAAACATTGAACTGCATTAAATGAAAATGGTTACCTTTGCAGATTTGGTTCAGCAGTGGTTACAAGCAAACTGCAGTTCAACTCCTCATCTCCAGTGCCCAGTCAGGATCTGGTCCTCAAAGCTATCGGTGATCTACGAAACTCCAGAGAGTCACAACTCAATGAATCAGTCAAGCTGCTGAATGTGACCTACAACAGTAAGTGACATCAAATTAGATTTAAAGGTTTTGTAACATAAAAGCATCAAACCTATGAGAAAATATAAAAATTTGGTAAGAGAAAATAATAAATGTATATTACTTTTTAAACAGAAATCTCTGAAAACTCCTATGAGGTCAAATTTACATTTACTGTGAGTAACGTCAGCATGCCAGTGGACATTAAACAAAGAAACAGCACCTTTACACATCTCCAGGATGTTGTCAATGTAGCGGTAAGCATTCACATTTAACCCAATGAAAAAGTGTTTATGCACTGCAAGTCTTCTTCAGATTTTGACGAATGGTTTGGTTTTATTCCCCGCAGGTGAACACTCTTCTGAATGAGCCTGGGAAAGCGTCTCTGCAACCCAACTCCTCCAGTTTCCAGTAAGATTTAAATTGACTGCTGTCTAAAAACAATTTAGCAAAAATGTCTTTGTAAAAATATGCATTAAAATGTTGAAACATGCTGATAAAACTTTCTCATACACGTGAACTTTAGCTTCTTACCTATTTAATTTTTTGCTCTTCTTTCAGGAGCACACCAAACCAAATTAATGGCTCTTTGAATTATATCATCCGAGATGGAGATGCCATACAACCAGTCAGCTTCCTACAAAAGCTGCAGTCACTCAAGGGTAAGTCAGATTTTATCATCTTTTTATCATTTAAAATGCTTAAATATCTTATAACAGTGAATAAACCACACAATTGAAACACTTTTAATCAATCCGTTTCATCTGCTTACGATCGCAGTATCGTCCACTACATCAGCATCACCACTGACAACAAGCAGCTCACCTGTGACGTATGTAAAGTTTGTCTAAGTGTTGATTTTCATTCTTATGAATTCACAAACAGTTAAAAAGTTGAATCTGTATTCTCAAACATTGAACTGCATTAAATAAAAATGGTTACCTTTGCAGATTTGGTTCAGCAGTGGTTACAAGCAAACTGCAGTTCAACTCCTCATCTCCAGTGCCCAATCAGGATCTGGTCCTCAAAGCTATCAGTGATCTCCGAAACTCCAGAGAGTCACAACTCAATGAATCAGTCAAGCTGCTGAATGTGACCTACAACAGTAAGTGACATCAAATTAGATTTAAAGGTTTTGTAACATAAAAGCATCAAACCTATGAGAAAATATAAAAAATTTGGTAAGAGAAAATAATAAATGTATATTACTTTTTAAACAGAAATCTCTGAAAACTCCTATGAGGTCAAATTTACATTTACTGTGAGTAACGTCAGCATGCCAGTGGACATTAAACAAAGAAACAGCACCTTTACACATCTCCAGGATGTTGTCAATGTAGCGGTAAGCATTCACATTTAACCCAATGAAAGAGTGTTTGTCCACTGCAAGTCTTCTTCAGAGTTTGACGAATGGTTTGGTTTTATTGCCCGCAGGTGAACACTCTTCTGAATGAGCCTGGCAAAGCGTCTCTGCATCCCAACTCCTCCAGTTTCCAGTAAGATTTAAATTGACTGCTGTCTAAAAACAATTTAGCAAAAATGTCTTTGTAAAAATATGCATTAAAATGTTGAAACATGCTGATAAAACTTTCTCATACACGTGAACTTTAGCTTCTTACCTATTTAATTTTTTGCTCTTCTTTCAGGAGCACACCAAACCAAATTAATGGCTCTTTGAATTATATCATCCGAGATGGAGATGCCATACAACCAGTCAGCTTCCTACAAAAGCTCCAGTCACTCAAGGGTAAGTCAGTCTTTAAGCTTTTTACTATTAAAATTCTTAAATATCTTGAAACAGTGACCAAACCACACAATTGAAACCCTTTAAATCAATCCGTTTCATCTTCTTATGATCGCAGGATCGTCCACTACATCAGCATCACCACTGACAACAAGCAGCTCACCTGTGACGTATGTAAAGTTTGTCTAAGTGTTGATTTTCACTCTTATGAAGTCTTAAACAGTTAAAAAAGTTGAATCAGTATTCTCAAACTTTGAACTGGACTTAATGAAAGTGGTTACCTTTGCAGATCTGGTTCAGCAGTGGTTACAAGCAAACTGCAGTTCAACTCCTCATCTCCAGTGCCCAGTCAGGATCTGGTCCTCAAAGCTATCAGTGATCTCCGAAACTCCAGAGAGTCACAACTCAATGAATCAGTCAAGCTGCTGAATGTGACCTACGAGAGTAAGTGTCATCAAATTAGTTTTCAATCTTTTGTAACATGATAGGATCAAACCTATGAGAAAATATAAAAAACCTGCTGAGAGAAAATAATAAATGTATTTTCCTTTTAAAAACAGAAATCTCTGAAACCTCCTATGAGGTCAAATTAACATTTGCTGTGAGTAACGTCAGCATGCCAGTGGACATTAAACAAAGAAACAGCACCTTAACACATCTCCAGGATGTTGTCAATGTTGCGGTAAGCATTCACATTTAACCCAATGAAAGAGTGTTTGTCCACTGCAAGCCTTCTTCAGAGTTTGATGAATGGTTTGGTTTTATTCCCTGCAGGTGAACACTCTTCTGAATGAGCCTGGGAAAGCGTCTCTGCAACCCAACTCCTCCAGTTTCCAGTAAGATTTAAATTGACTGCTGTCTAAAGACAATTTAGCAAAAATGTCTTTGTAAAAATATCAAAACATTGACGGAAATTAAACAAAATGCATAATTGTTTTTTTAAACATACTGATAAAAGTTTCTCCTACATGTGAACTTTAGCGTCTTACCAATTAAATTTTTGCTCTTCTTTCAGGAGCACACCAAACCAAATTAATGGGTCTTTGAATTATATAATCCGAGATGGAGATGCCATACAACCAGTCAGCTTCCTACAAAAGCTCCAGTCACTCAAGGGTAAGTCAAATTTCATTATATTTTTATGATTTAAAATGCTTAAATATCTTGAAACAGTGACTAAACCACACAATTGAAACACTTTTAATCAATCTGTTTCATCTGCTTATGATTGCAGTATCGTCCACTACATCAGCATCACCACTGACAACAAGCAGCTCACCTGTGACGTATGTAAAGTTTGTCTAAGTGTTGATTTTCATTCTTATGAATTCACAAACAGTTAAAAAGTTGAATCTGTATTCTCAAACATTGAACTGCATTAAATGAAAATGGTTACCTTTGCAGATTTGGTTCAGCAGTGGTTACAAGCAAACTGCAGTTCAACTCCTCATCTCCAGTGCCCAGTCAGGATCTGGTCCTCAAAGCTATCGGTGATCTACGAAACTCCAGAGAGTCACAACTCAATGAATCAGTCAAGCTGCTGAATGTGACCTACAACAGTAAGTGACATCAAATTAGATTTAAAGGTTTTGTAACATAAAAGCATCAAACCTATGAGAAAATATAAAAAATTTGGTAAGAGAAAATAATAAATGTATATTACTTTTTAAACAGAAATCTCTGAAAACTCCTATGAGGTCAAATTTACATTTACTGTGAGTAACGTCAGCATGCCAGTGGACATTAAACAAAGAAACAGCACCTTTACACATCTCCAGGATGTTGTCAATGTAGCGGTAAGCATTCACATTTAACCCAATGAAAAAGTGTTTATCCACTGCAAGTCTTCTTCAGAGTTTGATGAATGGTTTGGTTTTAATCCCTGCAGGTGAACACTCTTCTGAATGAGCCTGGCAAAGCGTCTCTGCAACCCAACTCCTCCAGTTTCCAGTAAGATTTAAATTGACTGCTGTCTAAAGACAATTTAGCAAAAATGTCTTTGTAAAAATATTCATAAAAAAATGTTGAAACATACTGATAAAACTTTCTCATACACGTGAACTTTAGCTTCTTACCCATTTAATTTTCTGTTCTTTTTCAGGAGCACACCAAACCAAATTAATGGCTCTTTGAATTATATCATCCGAGATGGAGATGCCATACAACCAGCCAGCTTCCTACAAAAGCTCCAATCACTCAAGGGTAAGTCAGTTTTATAATCTTTTCACTATTTAATATTCTTAAATATCTTGAAACAGTGACTAAACCACACAATTGAAACCCTTTTAATCAATCCGTTTCATCTGCTTATGATCGCAGGATCGTCCACTACATCAGCATCACCACTGACAACAAGCAGCTCACCTGTGACGTAAGTACAGTAAAGTTTGTCTAAGTGTTGATTTTCACTCTTATGAAGTCTCAAACAGTTAAAAAAGTTGAATCTGTATTCTCAAACTTTGAACTGGAATTAATGAAAGTGGTTACCTTTGCAGATCTGGTTCAGCAGTGGTTACAAGCAAACTGCAGTTCAACTCATCTCCAGTGCCCAGTCAGGATCTGGTCCTCAAAGCTATCAGTGATCTCCGAAACTCCAGAGAGTCACAACTCAATGAATCAGTCAAGCTGCTGAATGTGACCTACGAGAGTAAGTGTCATCAAATTAGTTTTCAAACTTTTGTAACACAAAAGCATCAAACGTATGAGAAAGAACTCAAAATTTGGTGAGAGAAAATAATAAATATATTTTCCTTTTTAAACAGAAATCTCTGAAAACTCTTATGAGGTCAAATTAACATTTGCTGTGAGTAACGTCAGCATGCCAGTGGACATTAAACAAAGAAACAGCACCTTAACACATCTCCAGGATGTTGTCAATGTTGCGGTGAGCATTCACATTTAACCCAATGGAAGAGTGATTGTCCACTGCAAGTCTTCTTCAGAGTTTGATGAATGGTTTGGTTTTATTCCCTGCAGGTGAACACTCTTCTGAATGAGCCTGGGAAAGCGTCTCTGCAACCCAACTCCTCCAGTTTCCTGTAAGATTTAAATAAACTCTAATCTATGACGACAAATCTGTTTAATACTCATGCAAGAGATTATAAAATTTCAAAAGCTTTTAAACAACATATCTAAAAAACATGTTTCATAAAGTATTTTAGTAAATATGTTTTGTACACATGAACTGAAGCTCTTTATAAATGTTTTTCTGCTCTTCTTTCAGGAGCACACCAAACCAAATTAATGGCTCTTTGAATTATATCATCCGAGATGGAGATGCCATACAACCAGTCAGCTTCCTACAAAAGCTCCAGTCACTCAAGGGTAAGTCAGTCTTTAAGCTTTTTACTATTTGGAATTCTTAAATATCTTGAAGCAGTGAATAAACCACATGATAAAAAACCCTTTAATCAATCTGTTTCATCTGCTTATGATCGCAGGATCGTCCACTACATCAGCATCACCACTGACAACAAGCAGCTCACCTGTGACGTATGTAAAGTTTGTCTAAGTTTTGATTTTCACTCTTATGAATTTACAAACATTTAAAAAGTTGAATTTGTATTCTCAAACATTGAACTGGACTTAATGAAAGTGGTTGCCTTTGCAGATCTGGTTCAGCAGTGGTTACAAGCACACTTCAGTTCAACTCCTCATCTCCAGTGCCCAGTCAGGATCTGGTCCTCAAAGCTATCGGTGATCTACGAAACTCCAGAGAGTCACAACTCAATGAATCAGTCAAGCTGCTGAATGTGACCTACGAGAGTAAGTGTCATCAAATTAGTTTTCAAACTTTTGTAACATGAAAGCATCAAATGTATGAGAAAGTACTCAAAATTTGGTGAGAGAAAATAATAAATGTATTTCCTTTTTAAACAGAAATCTCTGAAAACTCCTACGAGGTCAAATTAACATTTGCTGTGAGTAACGTCAGCATGCCAGTGGACATTAAACAAAGAAACAGCACCTTAACACATCTCCAGGATGTTGTCAATGTAGCGGTAAGCATTCAAATTTAACCCAATGAAAGAGTGTTTGTCCACTGCAAGTCTTCTTCAGAGTTTGACGAATGGTTTGGTTTTATTGCCCGCAGGTGAACACTCTTCTGAATGAGCCTGGGAAAGCGTCTCTGCAACCCAACTCCTCCAGTTTCCAGTAAGATTTAAATTGACTGCTGTCTAAAGACAATTTAGCAAAAATGTCTTTGTAAAAATATGCATTAAAATGTTGAAACATGCTGATAAAAGTTTCTCATACACGTGAACTTAAGCTTCTTACCTATTTAATGTTTTGTTGTTCTTTCAGGAGCACACCAAACCAAATTAATGGCTCTTTGAATTATATCATCCGAGATGGAGATGCCATACAACCAGTCAGCTTTCTACAAAAGCTCCAGTCACTGAAGGGTAAGTCAGTTTTATAATCTTTTCACTATTAAAATTCGTAAATATCTTGAAACAGTGACTAAACCACACAATTGAAACCCTTTTAATCAATCCGTTTCATCTGCTTATGATCGCAGGATCGTCCACTACATCAGCATCACCACTGACAACAAGCAGCTCACCTGTGACG
Source organism: Paramisgurnus dabryanus (assembly GCF_030506205.2). Taxonomy (NCBI): domain Eukaryota; kingdom Metazoa; phylum Chordata; class Actinopteri; order Cypriniformes; family Cobitidae; genus Paramisgurnus; species Paramisgurnus dabryanus. Next base: position 4,981,365 of record NC_133340.1, read on the forward strand.
TATGTAAAGTTTGTCTAAGTTTTGACTTTTACTCTTATGAATTTACAAACAGTTAAAAAGTTGAATCTGTATTCTCAAACATTGAACTGCATTAAATGAAAGTGGTTACCTTTGCAGATCTGGTTCAGCAGTGGTTACAAGCAAACTGCAGTTCAACTCATCTCCAGTGCCCAGTCAGGATCTGGTCCTCAAAGCTATCGGTGATCTCCGAAACTCCAGAGAGTCACAACTCAATGAATCAGTAAAGCTGCTGAATGTGACCTACGAGAGTAAGTGTCATCAAATAAGTTTTCAATCTTTTGTAACACGAAAGCATCAAACGTATGAGAGAAAATATAAAAAATTGGTAAGAGAAAATAAAAATGTATATTACTTTTTACAGAAATCTCTGAAAACTCCTATGAGATCAAATTAACATTTGCTGTGAGTAACGTCAGCATGCCAGTGGACATTAAACAAAGAAACAGCACCTTTACACATCTCCAGGATGTTGTCAATGTAGCGGTGAGCATTCACATTTAACCCAATGAAAAAGTGTTTGTCCACTGCAAGTCTTCTTCAGAGTTTGATGAATGGTTTGGTTTTATTCCCTGCAGGTGAACACTCTTCTGAATGAGCCTGGCAAAGCGTCTCTGCAACCCAACTCCTCCAGTTTCCTGTAAGATTTAAATTTACTCTGATCTATGACGACAAATCTGTAAAATTCTCTTGCAAGAGATTATAACATTTTTTGAATCTTAAAACAACATATCTAAAAACATGTTTGATCAAATATTTTAGGAAATGTTTTTGTACACATGAACTCAAGCTCTTTACAAATGTATATTCTGCTCTTCTTTCAGGAGCACACCAAACCAAATTAATGGCTCTTTGAATTATATCATCCGAGATGGAGATGCCATACAACCAGTCAGCTTCCTACGAAAGCTCCAGTCACTCCAGGGTATGTCAGATTTCATCTATCTTTTTATCATTTAAAAAGCTTAAATATATTGAATCAGTGAATTAACCACACAATCAAAACCCCTTTAATCAATCTGTTTCATCTGCTTATGATCGCAGGATCGTCCACTACATCAGCATCACCACTGGCAACAAGCAGCTCACCTGTGATGTATGTAAAGTTTGTCTAAGTTTTGATTTTCACTTTAATCAATTCACAAACAAGTTAAAAAGTTGAATCTGTATTATTAAACATTGAACTGGACGTAATGAAAGTGGTTACCTTTGCAGATCTGGTTCAGCAGTGGTTACAAGCACATTGCAGTTCAACTCCTCATCTCCAGTGCCCAGTCAGGATCTGGTCCTCAAAGCTATCGGTGATCTCCGAAACTCCAGAGAGTCACAACTCAATGAATCAGTCAAGCTGCTGAATGTGACCTACGAGAGTAAGTGTCATCAAATTAGTTTTCAAACTTTTGTTAGATGAAAGCATCAAATGTATGAGAGAAAATATAAAAACTTGGTAAGAGAAAATAAAAATGTATATTCCTTTTTACAGAAATCTCAGAAAACTCCTACAAGGTCAAATTAACATTTGCTGTGAGTAACGTCAGCATGCCAGTGGACATTAAACAAAGAAACAGCACCTTTACACATCTCCAGGACGTTGTTAATGTAGCGGTAAGCATTCACATTTAAACCAATAAAAGAGTGTTTGTCCACTGCAAGTCTTCTTCAGAGTTTGACGAATGGTTTGGTTTTATTCCCTGCAGGTGAACACTCTTCTGAATGAGCCTGGCAAGGCGTCTCTGCAACCCAACTCCTCCAGTTTCCTGTAAGATTTTAATTTACTCTGATCTATGACGACAAATCTGTTTAATTCTCATGCAAGAGATTATAACATTTCAGAATCTTAAAACAACAAATCTAAAAACATGTTCGATAAAATATTTTAGGAAATGTTTTTGTACACATGAACTGAAGCTCTTTTCAAATGTATTTTCTGCTTTTCTTTCAGGAGCACACCAAACCAAATTAATGGCTCTTTGAATTATATCATCCGAGATGGAGATGCCATACTACCAGTCAGCTTCATACAAAAGCTCCAGTCACTCAAGGGTAAGTCAGATTTCATACAGTATATCTTTTTATCATTTAAAAAGCTTAAATATATTAAGTCAGTGAATAAACCACACAATCAAAACCCCTTTAATCAATCTGTTTCATCTGTTTATGATCGCAGGATCGTCCACTACATCAGCATCACCACTAAAAACAAGCAGCTCACCTGTAAATTTTGTGTAAGTGTTGATTTTTGACTCTCTACTAGCTTTTCAAACAGTCAAAGAGTTCCTATTGTATACCAAAACTATAAAATGTAATGATAATTTTATGAAATGGAATGAATTTTTTTCTAGATTTGGGTCAGCAGTGGTTACAAGCAAACTGCAGTTCAACTCCTCATCTCCAGTGCCCAGTCAGGATCTGGTCCTCAAAGCTATCAGTGATCTCCAAAACTCCAGAGAGTCACAACTCAGTGAACCAGTGAAGCTGGTTAATGTCAGTTATACAAGTAAGAATTTTTATTTTGAGTTTAAAGGGTTTCACAATATTAAAGTGGTAACTTTTTGTAAATACTTGCGCACAATTAAAACTGGCTCTATGTGTCTGTCTATACAGAAACTTCAGAAACCTCCTATGCAGTTCTTTTGACATTTGTTCTGAGTAACATCAGCATGCCAGAAAAACCTGAGCTCAGAAACAACACATTCCAGCTAGTGCAGGATACTACAAATAATGCGGTAAGCAGTCACACTTTTCCATGTGAAAAAGTTTAGGTCTAATGCCAATCTTCCCCAAAGTTTTATAAATAATTTGATTTTCCCCTGCAGCTGAACACTCTCCTGAATGAGCCTGGCAAGGCCATTTTTAAACCCAATTCCTCCAACTTCTCGTAAGTGTTAACTTCCACTGATTATATCATTATATTTATTTATACTTTGTCTTCGTTGCATGTCTTACAGTAATTGAGCATGTGTACACAAAACCATTTAACAACAGTTATTAGAAAACACAAAACTTACAAATCATTCACTGATTTTGTTCCAGGAGCACACAAAACAAGATTGAGGGCAGTATGGAATATGACTTCCAGGCTGAAGATACCATAAAACCCGTCAGTTTCCTCAATAATCTTCATTTACCTCCTGGTATGTCTAAATTGTTCATTCAAATACTTTTTTAATTAAATGTAAAGCCTATTGTTTTTTAAGCATCTTGCTTCACAATCATCATATGCTGCAATTGAAAGCATGATTCTTGCATTAATCATTATGGTATGTTGCAGGCACAACAACAACCAACACTCCGGTGACAAACACAACTTCGTAAGACCATCGATTCTTCTTTAAATTTTCAATTTAAAGAGACAATTGATTTACCTAATTATTTACTTAAATTTGTTTTTAATATCTTTTGCAGGCTGGGAGAAGTGATTATTTACATTAGACTGGTGTTTATCACAGTGAAGAGTTCTCCAAATGAGAGTACTGTTCTACAGTTAGCTTACTCTCTATTAGATGCACGTCTCAGAACCAAACGAGATGTCCCACAACTGAGTGATCCTGTAAGCTTTGTGGATGTCACCTATCAGAGTGAGTTCTCTTCTTTTGTTCCTTGTTCCTGTCAGGTTTTAGCCTCTTATTTGTTGTAATTGTAACATTTAAATGCAAATAGTATAATAAATAAATGAATAAAGTTGTTAAATATTGAACCATATGTGGACCTGTAATGGGCTTTAATAGCCTCTATTACTAAAAAAGAAAATTGTTTCAAATTTCTATATTTAGTGACTGGGTAACTAATAATTAATTTTTATTAAATTTTCCCTAAGGAATATCTGAAAAAGTCTTTGCCCTCAATTTTGGATATATAATCAACAATGTGACAATTGCTCAGAACCCGGTGCTGAAAAATCAAACACTCGAGTTAATTCAGAAATCTATAAATAAACTGGTAGGATTGAGATTTTTTATTTCATTGTTGATAAAAATATATTAATGTCCAATACAAAAATTGTTCTTTAAGCACATTATTCTAAATCTGTATTTATTGCTTCATTTTCAGCTAAATCAAATCCTAAGTTCCCCAACAGCTACTCCTTATCAGTTCAAACAAGCCAATTTCACGTAAGTCTTGATGCAGAACCTTATTTTATAAGAATTGTGCATCACTTGAGTGTCGATGTTGTAGTCAAGCACAAAAAAATTCTATAAAGTTGCCAAAAATTATAAAAGTACCATCAATGTTTTACACGTGTTCAGGTCTATAAAAAATCTGAAATATTAGTGTAGGTTTTTGTTTGTATATGTGGTTCTAACTGTACAAATGTTCTCCCTCTACAGGGGTAATTCCACTGTGATCCGGGCTGATGTGGAGTATGTTTTCTCAGACAATGACATTAAATCACCCAGCCCCTTTATTAAAGAACTCATTCTCAAAATAAATGGTAGCGTCACGTCTGGACCTGCTACAACCACCTTTTACCCCACAGTGGTGGCCACAACTGGGCGAAACAACAGCACTAGTGCAGCATGGGTTGTGGCTATAATTGTTCCCTGTGCTATAGCCATCATGCTTATACCTTGCTGGATTCTCCTTTGTGTAAGTCTCATAATGATAGTATGTAAAGTATTATTAACAATGAAATAAATATTGAACGATTAGGCATTGGTTATGCCTTGTTAGATGTTGTTGATTCAAATTCCAGTACACAACATTCACTCTCACATTTTCTTTATCCTTAGTGTTTGCTCTGTGGTTGCTGTGCAGGAGTGAGAAGACGCTGGGATAGACGGCGGTCGTACAACATTCGCTACTATATTCACAACCTCTAAAAAAATTAAATATATAAAAAATGTATTGCATTGAAAAGATATTCTGTCCTGTGTTGCTGGGCATACAGGATGTCTAGAGAACTGTGATTAATGTGATGTTTTTACTACTGAAGGATTTATTTATTTGATAATTATGTGTTATGTAATATTATGTAAATTAATTATTGTATATAATTATTAATAATATAATTATAATAACAGTAATAGTAACAAATTATGTAAACATTACTGTTGATCTTGTTTTCCAAATTTAATTTATTTGAAAGTAAATGTTTTATTTTTGGGGGACAAAATTAGAATGTGTTTATAATAACTTATTTATTCACACTTTAAGCACTTTATCTACAGAAAACATAAAAAATGTTAGATTCTAATATTATCCACCTGTGTAATTTATTGTAACCTTATGGAAATGTGCAAATTGTGCAAAACAGCATTCACATGCATAGAGGACAAATACACTATACAGCCACAAGTTAAGAAGACTATGTATTTTAACCATTATTGTAATGATTTCAATTAAAGACAAATTATAAATGACCATGTTCCTCAAATCTGAATATGCAGTGCAAAGTTGTAATAGACTTTGCGGCTGGGCCCTCAGTGGCTGACATATTATTAAATATAAATAAATAATAAACCCTTACAATACTTTATTACTATTCTTTTATTGTGTCTCTCAATAATTAAGTGTAAATAGAATTAACTAAAAGTCCTTAAGGAAAAATAATGGTATTAAATTAAAAGAGAGTAACTCGACAATAATGTTGTATTTGTTGTTAGTTAATGAATTACTATAGCTAATCTTAACTAACAATGATCAATGCATTAAACAACATTTATTAATCTAATGGTATGTTAATTTACTAATACAAAAAAAGTAGTGGGGATGAATTTACATATTCAAATATTTTATATTAAAATATCAACAACTGTATGTAATGTAATGGTTCAGCCATTCCCATATGTAATCTTAACTAGGTGGTGCTGGTGACATGTTGGTGTTATAGGCACTGTTCCTCTATGGCAATGGTTTACAAACTTTTTGGAATGCATCTCTGTGACATAAAAGCACTCAAAACTTAGTTAAATGATACAATGTAGTGCTGTTGGTTAGTGGCCTTATTTTTCCGTGGTATAATTACATTGAATTTATAATTAATTATAAGATGTCATAAAACTTGCTTATAGAATCAAACTATGATGTATAAATATATTCAACTTCAATTTTCAGTATGAAATATCAAGGTGTCAGCACCATACAAATGATAAGCTTTCTTTCCAATGGTAGATAACTCTTTCGTGTTTTTTTGAACATTTCTCTTTAACTGGAGAACTTATTGATTCCAGACTGTTTATATACAGTGTGTGTAAATACAGTGAAAAATATATATGTATTTATAACATAAAACTTCAGTATATGCAGTGCAGTACATTCTTCAATAAGCTACTAGTCTTTAAATCAGGGGTGCCCAACCCTGTTCCTGGAGGGCTACCGTCCTGCAGATTTTAGCTCCAAGCCCAATCAAACACAGCTGAAGCAGCTAATCAAGATGTTCAGGGTTGCTTGATAATTACAGACAGGGGTGTAAGTCTGCAAGACGGTAGCCCTCCAGGAGCAGGGTTGGGCACCTCTGGTTTATATCATTCTGGCAGTTTGATTTTCTCTTTTGTGGAGCAACCGCACCACTTATTGGCTCACTTTGGGATTACATTTTATCAGGAATTACCTTTTTAGTATATCTTCTGTCCCAAATTCAACAGGTTCAGTTTCTAATGTTTGCACTGCAGTTCTACTAGATCAGGAGGCAAGTTCGGTCCTAGAGAGCCGCAGTCCTGCATATTTTAGCCTAAGCACTGATAATCTAACCTGATTTCTAATTCCTAAAGACATTGATTAGCTTGTTCAGGTGTGTTTGATTAGGGTTGGAACTAAACTCTGTAGGACCGAACTTGCCTACACCCGTACTAGATTGTCATTTGTGTTCTCACTGAAGAACTTTTTCATAGGGATGGCGAAAACGAAAAATTTTCTTGACCGGCCACCGAGCCTCATTAGCCGGTTGAAACCGGTTAACCGATAGGCCTATTAGTTTAAAATATGCTATGCTATTTAAAATAACAGCCATTTCTAGGTATGTGACAAAATGACGTATATACGCACGAGCGCTTTGTTCCCACGGCTGTGTTCCCAGCAGGTATTCAGCGCCAGACACGTTGGTGACTTAGGAAATCTGTCATATCTTTGCTTTGTGAATACCTCTAAAGCCCATATACTAGTGACATAAATTACTTCCTCACGTTGATTCTCACGTTCGAATTTCCAAGACAGCTGTCGTAAGAAGAAAGTTATAAGCGAAGCAAAATTTCTCTCGTGTTTGACATTGAAATCCTCTATGAAGGCGAGTATTTTTTTGTTTCAAACCAAATACTTTTTATAGAATATACATTTAACTTGAATTAGGTGAAGTTTGGGATTGATTGTAACATTCGCATGTGCTTTTTTTAAGATCCGCAAGTGACGTTGTTGTCAAAAGCAGAATCGCCCATTCAATCATATTGGCTTCCAAAACTTCTCCGTTTTCATCAATTCGTGCAGTATTTTTCAAAGTAATCATACAGAACGAAGGATTAGACTCTCTAGATTACATTATTGGCATGATTTTGTCAAACATATAAATAAATACATGCATGCAACATGCATGCATTTATTGATTTATGAATGATAAATTACATAATCATCAATTAATGTATTAATAATATCTGACAATTTAAATTGCTCGCCAGCATTATTAGTCAATTAAGAAATATTAAAGAAACAATTAAATGTTTCTTTAATATATAAAAATACAGCAATTTTATTTGAGAGGGCTTTGATTTCATATGGAAAGATATGCGTGGATTGATGCTCTGGGTTTCATTAATTAGTGGTTAATCAAAAATAATAACATTTTTATATATCTTTTAAAAAGATGTCATCTTAATCTTGTTGGGCTTTTAATTACCTACAATGTGGTGTTTGAATTATGCAAATAGACCAAGAAATGAGTTATGATATTTTAAAGTGTTTGGTCAAGCGGAAGAGGTCACAGTTTTTCATAGTTTTATTGTTTTAATTGGGTACAAAATGCCCCCTAATTTTCGAGATAAAAAATTCCATAACTTTCTTAATAATTATCCGATTTTAATAATTTAAAAACCATGTTAAAGTTTTTTTATATTATCTATCATATGGTTATAATTATATATGAATTTTCTAGTATTTATATTTTTTTGTCACATACCTACCATTTCGAGCCGCGCCTGCAATTTCGCAACTTGCATCTCTCTGCGCTCTGCCTCCGGCTCACACACACACACACAGACCTCACAACACTTTTTAAATCCCCTACAGCGCGAAACATAAGTCCCGCAAACGCGGCGCCGTGCTTAGTTTCGAAATAGTTTAGGTACTAGATGATCCCGTTGAACTTGAAAATAAAGGCGTTTGTGAAGCTCATTTGAAAATTGCCGCGGCTCATTTAAGAAAATGACAGCTCAGAAGAGACTGCGCTTTAGTTTGGGGTAGTAATAATAAAGACATAGGATGATCATCATCACCTTTTCTGTTACCACTGAAATATAGATGTAATGTATTTCCAAATCTTAACCCATCTTATGCGGAATGTTGCCTAATAGACTGCAACACGATAAAACCAATGGATTAAACGGGCACCTTCAGAATGTGTAAAACACGCACCGGCCAAAGCAGGTCTCGCACTGTGTTTGTTCTAGAACAAATGCAGCAAAGATATTTAATGCTTGTATGAGGCATATAGGCCTACGCTGAGTTTTATTTATTTATGATGAGGTGCGTTCTAATTAACAATGCAATGCAAGTAAACGCGCCGTGCTGGCGCCTTCATGCACGGACCGGTAATTATATACTCTGCTATATTTGCTTTTTATTTATTAAATGCATGCATTTGGTTGATGAAACATTTATTAAAATTAAGATACAATTTATACAAAACGAAATTCACTTTAAAGAAATGCTTTCTACAAAGCAAAACTTAATAAAGTGGTAAAAATCATGGCTGAGGATTTACAGAAACAAAACTTACTCTGCACTTTATAATGTACTGTTAGCCTAAAAGACATAAATGTTAATAATTTGGAACACAACCAGGAGAGACTTTAATTTTAATTATTTTATTGCTGTATTTTATTTACTATTCGAATAAAGGAATTTATCAAAAAATAGCCTGTAGCATTTACTTTTCGCAAACCTTGTGAGCATGCGAAACCAAACGCAGTGACCTCGCGCCAAATGTTTTTTTATTGGTTTATAAAGTACAAACAGACCAGTTATGAAAAACTGAGTGTGAGGGATTTGTTCACTTCACACAAAATGATCTTGGAAAGAAAGAGATGACTAACTGTAGTAGGGTTTAGTCCACTGTAATAGCCTAATTTACAGATCCCTTTTTTTAACCGACAACCGACAACTTTGACCGGTTAACGTTGATACGGTCAACCATCGGTCAAACGGTCATCGGTTAACATCCCTACTTTTTCACATACATGGTGTTTCTTATGGTCACAGAATATGATTTTATGGACACAAGAGTGTATGGAACTTGGTTGAATGCAGTTGTCAGTTTGTCAGTCTTTTAATTCGAAGTTGTGACTTAATTTCGATTGATTTCGATTTAAGATCTAAATCGTGAGACCCTTAATGATGATAGTTTTATAGTTTTAAATAAAAATAATAATTAGTAGTAGTACAAGTCACTCTTCTACTTTAACGTAAACCGTTAACTGCCCGTAAATTACAGTATACATAGGCAGGAGCATGCCTAATATTACATTGCAATGAGTTAACTCGCGGTATAATTAACAATGTCAAATATATTTAATAAGAACAAGCATAGCACGTTTTTATAGAACGTAAAGACAAATTAAAGATCCCCACTAAGTTAACTTAGCTCACAGCTGTGCCCTGAGCTCATTCACACCAAACAAGCGGTCAAAATTCATCATCAGTTTCACATTAACATGCGCATTGGGTGCTTATCCTCGCATGAGAGGGTTTGTGGGTTTCACTTTGCACGAGAGAGCTCGTAGCGGGGGCAGTACGGATTCCTTCTCGCACCTGAACTTGTTATGCGCGTTTCATGGACTCTTGCTCGAACATTAACACGCATAGACTCCTTCTCACACTTGAATATGTAATACACATGGTTCTAACACTTCCTTGCACTAGAGGGGTTGTTATGAACGCAGGGGTTTAAAACCAGCAAGTGTGTTTTTCCCGCTCCATGCAATGAATGCAATGGGGCATTCAGCAACAGCTTCCACATTCACTTATGTATTTATGGAAATAAAATAATATTACACAGCGTCTGAAAATAGTCCCCTTGCTAACTTTCAATAGCAGAGGACAATTTTCTGACACTGCGTAATATTATTGCCCCTGCTGCAGCCATGTTACGGCAAGTCCTTGATTATTATGCCAGAATGAGAGCCATATCTACCTAGAAAATCACAACTTTACTTTTCCATCAGTCTTGGTACACCATGTAACTACAGAAGAGTCAAGTTTTAAATAGTAAAAATATCGAAACTCTTTGGTTATTTTTTAAGGCGATGCTATGGTCTAATCAGATTCAATGAATTATACTAAGCTATAAGTGGAACCGCCAGACCAGGATCAGATCAGCTGAATGGATTCCAAAACAGTAAAAATCAAATGTTTAAATCTAGGGGAGCTGGAAAATTAGCATGTTCAAAAAAAGTGGAGTGTCCCTTTAAGTAGATTTTTTGAATATCTGTACTTTACTCTAGTTTTTTTTTTTTAACAATACTTTTACTCCAATTTTTCCATTCTAAATACAACTTACATTATAACTAAATACATAACATTAAGCAACCTTTTTTCTGCTTTCGTGACCACAAAAGTATTTCGTATGTTGCTTTAGAGACAAGTTATTTTAAGTATTTACACATTAAACAATTGTATTGGCATGAACTACAAAGATTTTTAAAAAATTAACAATATAGATCCACTATATTGTTCCTTGTTAATTCAAGTTAGCTAATGCTTTAATATAAATGTTAACAAATACAAAGCGTTACAAAGTATATTTTACAAGCAAGTACATGATCTGTACATTAACTCAAGTAAAATTCTGTGTTTACAAGATTTGTGTTGTGTACCGGAGCACAAGAAAAAATGATGAAAAAGTTATTTTTATTAAATGCATCATCTCATCATCTCTTATTGTAGTTTTTTAAATCATTGCAATATAGACGGTTTCATCTGACGCACGTGCGCTGACACGATACCAAAGAGTATAGATGCCCAAGAGGCAAAACTCTGTTGTGTTATGGGTAACAGTCTGTAGATGTCGCTGCGTAGCCACGGCCGCCATTATGGACTGAAAGCTAATGAAATCGTTAGCGCGCCTCACAACTGTGATGATGAGCAAGTGGTTAAACGCAAGCAGTGTTCTGCAATAAATTGCAAAAATTATCAGTCCACCAGAAGCGATTTGGCATTTCATCGGTTTCCAAAGGATGCACAAAGGTAATAACTCATTTAAGTGGAAATATTTTAATGATGTTCTTGCCATTGAAACGTTCACTGTGTGCACTTTCACTGAAGATGTTGAAAAAACTTGTTAATATTTTTGTGATGTTCTATGTAAAAGATTAACTCTTAAGAAATGTTAATTTATAATTTTATTTATTTATTTTTCCAAATCATATATATGGTGATGTTCACTCATTTCAAAATCAACATTTGAATAAATATCTAATTACTGTGTGTCTGCCTATATATTATTTCGTGAATTTCTGTTATTCATATAACAAGGAAAATGCATAATAGAACATAAATATTGATAGATTAAAGGTTTGCAGTAATTTTATAATTGTATCTTTGCAAACCGTAAGTGGTAGGCTAATGAAGCCGATTCGGTGGGGGACATACCCTTACGAAAAAGTACTATAGGAATCTTATAGTATTTTGGGACAAAATAGTATAGTAATCTTATAGGAATACTATAGTAATTTGGGACATACTATAGAAGTACGAAAAGACTACTATAGAAATACTATAGCAGCTTTACAATATTATAGAGGTATTAGAACATCACAGAAGTATGTTATGTTCTGTAATACCTCTATAATACCCTAGAGCCGCTATTTCTATAGTAGTCTTATCGTACTTTTATAGTAATATTTTGTCCCAAAATACTATTTTCCTAAGGATAATTAGGCCATGCATAACCACGTTGTTTTTCGTATTTAGATATGACGACCAAAAAAAAAAAAAATGTTATGCCAAGTTTTTGTTATGTTAAGTTGGTTCAGTGCCATTGACTCTCATTATTTTTCGGCGTTTTCCTTCAGTTTTCAGTCCATAATGGCGGCCGCGCCGTCACGTCATGGGGGCAACTGTTGCTATGGAGCGTTCTATTGAGTTTCGCCTCTTGGGCTTCTATACTCTTTGATACACGTCTGGATCCGAACTTTGCATCCGGTTTTGTTTTTTAATGGTCTGACTGACTAGTTGCTAAACTGATCTCTTGAACAAATGCATCGTCGAAAATAACAAATGTTTTTGTTTCCTATGTAATCTGTGTGTATTTTTTTTTTGCTTGTTATATAAATAAACTACGTGTAAAGAACTGTGTAGTTATTTATTCTTAGCAGAGTTTACCGGAAGTTACATGCGGACCACGCCAGCCGCTTGTTTATGTTGTTACTGCTGAAACCGTCTTCATGAGGTATGTTTTTTAATTATCTACTTTTTGAACATTTTTGATCAACTGTCTTATTCGGGTAGTTTGTTGTGCAAATAAGAATAGAGAAATACTTACTCATCTTCAGCCAACAGAAAACATCAAAACACACCAAGAAACGGATCTAGAAGAAAAAGTGAACATAAATATAGAAGTTTTTAATTCAAAATGGCCTTTCTTTCACTCTTCTACTTTAACGTAAACCGTTAACTGCCCGTAATTACGTAATTTAAATTACAGTATACATAGGCAGGAGCATGCCTAATATTACATCGCAATGAGTTAACTCGCGGTATAATTAACAATGTCAAATATATTTAATAAGAACAAGCATAGCACGTTTTTATAGAACGTAAAGACAAATTAAAGATCCCCACTAAGTTAACTTAGCTCACAGCTGTGCCCTGAGCTCATTCACACCAAACAAACGGTCAAAATTCATCATTAGTCATATCAAAATCTACGTACAGTTACATTAACATCACTGTGAACTATTTTTAAAAAAGTAACCAGGAATTGAAGGAAAATTGCCTCAATATTTCCACAGAAACGGAAACTGTCATCTAAAATGTTACCGGTTTAATCCAGAAAGCGCGTTCCACTGTTTGAAATGAATCACGTGATCGCTCGGCCATATGAACACGCGCTTCTGCCAAGTTTTCATGTGACGCCACTAATGCATAATGTTTTCCTCTGCAAATGTTAACCTGTTTGTTTATTTATTTTTATTATTTTTGTTATTGCATTTATTTATTTATTTATGAATATTTTATTTTCCATTTTCCATTATTTGTGAAACTTTACAAGAATAATGCACTACTTTTATTCATTCCTGTACAGGTTCTGTTCATTCTGCTTTGTCTGTAAAATGTTTGGTGCACTAATAAAAAACCAGGGGAACGCCCTGTTTGTACTTATATCCTTTTTTGATGTCCTATAATTCTTTTTAATTTGCATATTTAATTTATATATATTTGATGGTATTTGCTGTTTCTCAATAAGAATGATGGTCATTGAGCCTGGTTTATTTAAGTTAACTGAGCATTGCATTCGCAAGTCATGAGCATATTATAACAATTTACAATTAACTATTAATAGACAACTTTAAAATTGTTAGAGAATTACTCCACTTTTATAAAAAATATTGATAATTTACTCACCCCCATGTCATACAAGATATTGATGTCGTTCTTTGTTCAGTCAAGAAGAAAGTTTTTTGAGGAAAACATTCCAGAATGTTTTTCAATTTATTACTTTACTAACAATTTATTACTAACTTTACTGGACCTCAACAGTTTACAGGTTCAGTGACGTTTAATACAGTATTGCAGTTTCAACGCAGCTTCAAATGACTCTAAATGTATGTCTTTACTCTTTATTTTACGTGGAACACATGTAGCCTATAAATTGCATGTCTTTTCCTTTAAGCACAAGTACTTAACCTTACAAAACACATTACTGCCACCTGCTGGAATAGTTTTTTTATTGACAACAATCATCAATCAAATACTTGACAGTAACATTATTATAGCAAAGACAAAAAATATGCTAGGGGGAATTTACTATTAAATATAAAAAAAGTACAGATTTCCAACGTTTTTAGTGCCTTTTGCTTTAAAGAAAATCTTATTGAATCAATATGAAGTATGAGATGAAAGGATTTTTTTCCAGAAAATTTACATTTATGAATTTAAAAACCTGCTGGACTAAATATTTTTTGAAATAAATCAGATCATTGCTTCATTGTATTACCTGGATTGTTGTCGCGGACTGATGCAACCAATTACATTGATTAATGCTAAAGTAGAGTTGTCATGTGAAAATGCAAAAGTGAAGTGAAAATGAAATGTTTGCAAATCCTCTTGCACCTTTTTTGTATCATTTGTTGTACTAAGAGTATTAAACTCATGCTTAGACTTAATCATTTAAATGATTTAATAAATTTTAATACAATGCAATATATTATATTAATATGAATATAATCCTGCAGCAGGTAAGGAATTATCAAGAAGTAGATCATTGCCAAAGTGAAAGGCAGGAATCGGACAGTTTTAGTGACTATAAAATACAGAATCAAGTATTTTATATATCGCAAGTGCTCAAAACCTGTAGTCTGTGTTTATACCTTAATTTTTGTACATTTATTTAAATATTTGTGACTTGAGAGAAAAATTGACAGGCTTGTGTTGCCTCTCTATGAAGAGCCGAATGTAAACTTCCTCTTTCTTGCCCTCCAACACTAAAAACTGAAAAGCCATATCACCCTGTAGCCCAAGACAGCTTGCCCACTGAAGCTAGGGTTGAACCTGGTCAGTACTTGGATGGGAGACCACCTGGGAAAACCAGGTTGCTGCTGGTAGAGGTGTTAGTGAGACCAGCAAGGGGGTGCTCACCCTGTGGTCTGTGTGGGTCCTAACACCCCAGTATAGTGACGGGGACACTATACTGTCAAAAAGCACCGTCTTTCAGATGAGACTTTAAACCGAGGTCCTGACTCTCTGTGGTCATGAAAATCCCAGGATGTCATTCGAAAAAGAGTAGGGGTGTGCCCCGGCATCCTGGCACAACTTGCCCATTGGCCTACTTATCATCCCCATATATATACTAATTGGCTATATCACTTGGTTTCCTTTCCACTAATAAGCTGGTGTGTGGAGGGCGTTCTGGCGCAATATGGCTGCCGTCGCATCATCCAGGTGGATGCTGCACATTGGTGGATGCTGCACATTGGTGGTGGTTGAGGAGAATCCCCCCTTTTATATGTAAAGCACTTTGAGGTCTGCAGAAAAGCGCTATATAAATGTAAACAATTATTATTATTTTATTCTCCATCTGGTCTGTTTTCTCTGATGTATACGCATTTTAAAGAAACACACTGGCAAGAAAAAGTATGTGAACCTTTTGGAAATTCATTATCTGAATAAATTTGTCATAAAATGTGATCTGATCTTCATCTAAGTCAAGGTGTCCAAATATAATTATACAAAACAAATTCTGATCTTTCATGTCTTTATTGAACACACTCATTCAACATCCAAGAAGGCAGTAGAAAAAGTAAGTGAACCCTTAGAATGAATAACCTTGGCAGCAAAAACTTAAACCCTGCGCTTTTTTGTAGCTGTGGATCAGACCTGCACATTGTTGCAGAAGAATTTTAGCCCATTCTTCCTGGCAGAACTGCTTTAGCTCTGTCTTATTTTTTGGACCTCTCATATGGCCCTCTTTAAGTCAATCCATAGCATCTCTATTGGGTTGAGCTCTGGGCCACTCTCCAAAAGGTGGATTTTGTTTTTCTGAAGGCATTCTGTCGTGGGCTTTCTCAGGTGCTTTGGGTCGTTGTCTTGTTGCATCACCCACCTTCTACACAGTTTCAGCTGATGTACAGACATTCTCACCTTATCCTGAAGAATTGTCTGATATATTCATCTTCCCCTCAATGATAGCAAGCTGGCCAGGCCCTGATGCAGCAAACAGGCCCAAACTCGTGGTTGTTTCTTTACCTTATTGATGAGTCTTCGTTGTGCTCTTGGTGTCATTTTGACTGAGCACTCACTTCTTGGTAGCTAAACAGCCCCAAAGCGTCTCCATTTGTAGATTTTTTGCCTGTACTGTAGACTGGTAAATTGCTAAAGTCTTTTTTTGGAGCCATTCTGTGTATTATCATGGGTTGGCGCTGTGATCTGCCACTAGTCTTTTTAAGATGGGGGCTAATTACTGCAGGTGCTCGCCCACAGCGAGGTGCATGGTTTTTGATCGTGAGACACGGCGTTCTGTAGGCAAATTATGAAGTTGATTTTGTTGAGAGTTAAGTTGATTTTGAGAATTTTTTTACTTTTCTTTAATTTAATAAATGGATTGGCATATCCGACTTTATTTTTGTAGTTTTGAAAGTTTACTATACTTGCTTAAATAATTTTTAGCCAAGAGGAAACAGTACGTCTATCACGCGTGCAAAACAACTTAAATGTGCACCAACATCTTCGAAATAACTTTGTAACCCTTTCCAGCTCTATGCAACAATTCTTGATCTTTGCCCTGCTGAAAAAAACCAGCATCAAACCAGCATGGACTAGCATGGGAATCATGGTACTAATGCTGGTTTAGCTGGTGCTAATGCTGGTTTGGTGCTGGTTTAGCTGGTGCTAATGCTGGTGCTGGTTTGATGCTGGTTTAGCTGGTGTTCACTAGCAAACCAGCACCAAAACACAACATATGCTGGTCTTGCTGGTATGCTGGTTTTTTCAGCAGGGTGCTCCTCTGAAAGCTCTTTTTGGTAAGGCATGGCTCACATAAGCATGTTGTTTTTGTGCAGAGCAAACTCCAAAAGTTTGATTGTTTTTTATCAGTCAAAGTAGCTGTAGTCTACCTCCAAATGTGTTATCTTAACGAGACTCCAGGTGTGCTACAACCTCCAATTAGCTTTTTTGAGGTCATTTACTCAAGTGTTCACATACTATTTCCACAAGCACTGTAAGGTTTTTTGGTTGTTCTCAATAAAGACATGAAAGATTTTGTGTAATTATTTTTTGGACACATTATGTTTGTCAATCCCCTTGACTTAGATGAAGATCAGATCACATTTTATGAAAAATGTATTCAGAAAACTATGAAATTCACACACATTTTCTTGCCACTATAAATCAATCATTCATGCAAGTTGTGTAACTCCTGTCAGCATTTTAAAGCAATGAACATTATGTCTAAAGTTTGCATATTTCGAGGATTATTGATGTATTTTGTAAGTTACCACTGGAGTAAACTATATTTATCATGCCTTAGTTTCTTTTGATTTGATTGTTATAGTTGTGTTCTGACAGCTATTTTGGTTTTATTTTATTTATAATTTTGCACTTGTTTCCTTAATGTTCTGCATCTCTTAAAAATGTATTTGCCAGTAGATCTGGTTTTCTAAATGCCAATGTAACAGATTAAGGGATTTTCAAAAAATTAGGAAGCATTCTGATAAGTTTCAAAGTAATGACCAAATGGCAAAAAGATACAGCTATAAAATAATACAACATGTTTTTAGTTAACATTTACTGGTAGCTGTTTGCCAGTGTTGTGATTCTTTTCAGTGTTGTCAATCGCCAAGTGATGCTGTACTTTTAGTTTTCAGGAAATGTAGTCTACAGTATCTTTTATTCGCTTTGAATGCAGATATTGCAGACCTTCTGTGTGCTTTTGTCTGAAATGAACATGTGATTTTTTATGATAACCATTTCTAGTACTCTGGCTGATGTCAGACATAGCAAATGGGGGCAAGATTTTGTGTGGGTAATTAGTGAGAATTACAGACAGAAGTTTGTTGCTTGTATCCGATAGTCCAATATCAGGCACCATCAATTCAAACAAATGTTGAATTAAATTCCAAATTTATTTTCATCAGGTTTTTTTCAGCAACCATCTCAACATTCTTGAAGCAACAGATGTTAAAATGCTCACATCTACTGTAAGTGAAAAATAAATTCCCAGAAAGTCTCTTGTAAGAATTAAATTATTCTGAATGGCTATTTGCTAAACAACACACTTTTGTGTGCATAAGCTCCAGGTTTAATAGTGAACTACAGATCAAACAAAGAGTGACAAAGAGGCTTTACAGCAAGCTTTGTGAGACCACAGAACATGGATTGAATTTGTTTGGTTTTGTCTACTTAAAATGAAACTCAGAGTTTGTTTAGCATTGTTCAACAGGCCTTTTGTGGTTCTCTGTTGTCATTCTTTTGAATAGTATCCTTTACAGCATTATTTATTTAATTTCTTTCTTTTCTTTTTGTGTGTTTGTTTGTGTCATTTATTGTACTCTTATGAAAAGTTGCAAATGATGGAAAACAGCACTTGCATGTGCAAAGTGCAGAGAGAAAAAAATAGGCCCTATACAGCCATAAAAAAACTTTTTAAAATGTTTAAAAGCCTTATATTAAGCCCACAATTTAATTAAATACAAGGGTATGTAAATAATTTTTGCCTCTAGTCTGAATTTGCAGTGAAATGTTCTTATGGCATTGTAGACTGCGTACAAGTAGGGAATTACAATTAAGGTATAAATAATATTCACTAGGTGGTGCTGTTTGTATGCTGTATTGTGCTAGGCACTGCTCTATGCTGTTAGATAACTTTGTCATCAACCAGCAATTTAGGCAAGTATTAAAATGAGTCCTGTTTGACTTGTATTTGTCACCAATAGCGCAAAAAGAGGGTATCCACGAAGGGGCACCAAAATTTGAATGCACACAGCAAAATCACATTTTAAATAAATTTGATTTAGCTTTTTAATCACTTTAAATGGATTCATATGCATTTATTTTAATACACTCTAAAAATAGCTGGGTTATTTTTGACCTTCAATGGGTAAATATTGGACAGAACACATGCTGGGTTAAAAAATGACCCAATGTTGTTAGCCATGGGGTATAATAACCCAGCAGTTGGTTTAAAACAACCCAGCATTGGGTCATTTTTAACCCAGCAGTGTGTTCTGTCCAATATTTACACCAAAACAACCCAGATATTTTTAGAGTGTAGATATTATTTCTGCAACTCACTTATTATTAAAATAATGTCACAGGATTTGGTTCTGTAGCACTTCACAGAAGCACATTTGGTAAATTAGCCCTACAATAACATCTAAGCCAGGCAATATTTTATTAAAAATATATTTTTATACTGGTTAAATGTCTCTCAAAAGTGGTTTAACTATTAAAAAATATGGATAAAAAATCAATAGTTTTTGTTTGTTCCTTCTGCATAAATACTGAAAACATGTAACTATTTATTGTAAACAAGTATAACTCTTTAATTTAATAAATTAGTTAGATGCTATGACAGTAGCATATCGCTCACTAATGTAAACTTATTGTAAGTGTTTTCAGTTTGACTGTGTTATCACTCTAAAAAAACAAACGGTGCTATATAGCACCAAAACTGTTGCTTTGGATCGTAACCATAGAAGAACCATTTTTAGTGCCATATAGCACCGGTGAAGCACCAGTGAAGCACCTGTGTAGCACCTGTGTAGAACCATATAGGGGCCATATAGCACCACTATAGCACCACATATGGTTCTACAAAGCACTATATGGTTCTACACAGGTGCTTCACTGGTGCTTCACCGGTGCTATATGGCACTAAAAATGGTTCTTCTATGATTACGAGCAAATAACCACTTTTGGTGCTATATAGCACCGTTTGTTTTTAGAGTTTTATTTCATGTTCATTTGCAATTGATGATATTGCAAATACTATGTCATATTATCGTAATCTCATAGTGTCAAATTTTATTTATAAAATTTTAAAGGAACATACTTCCATGTATATATATGTGTGTGTATATATATATATATATATATATATATATATATATATATATATATATATATATATATATATATATATATATATATATATATATATATATATATATATATATATATAGTAAGGTAATCAACTTAAAAGTTTTACAGTAAATTAAACCGGAACAATTCCCACTTAGGACCATTTTTTCAACTCCTTGTCATTCACGAAAACAAAAAGATAAATTAAAAATGCACCACACACATGTGCAATAAAAACAAAGTTAAAATAGGGTATCATAAAATTCACAAGCAATAAAAGATATCAGTATCTGGGCCCGGTTCCCCAAAACGTTCTTATCGCTAAGTAGTTCTTAACCTATTCCTTAACCTCTCTCTTAACTCTATGGCATGATTCCCAAAACGTTCGTACGCTAAGTATATCTTCTGTAAGTCACACTTTCGTAAGGTTGGTCTGGACCATTCGTAAGCTCTCTCTTAGCGTTGTTTGAGCGCAAAACGCTATCGTCGCAGTCTTTAGAAATCAGCGCAGCGCAGTACAAGTCAAACTATGGTATGGTGACAATGATTTTATGTTATGGACATTTTTAAGACTTGTAATAAAATATGTTTGCAATGGATACAGGACTATTTATGCAGTTGACTTTATTTGGTATCAGAACTAATGAATCAAAGACGGCGCCGGTGTTTGTTCCTCATTGAAGTCTGTTCCCTCTATGTTTATAGCGTTTTCATCACGTTACATTTATAATTTATTTAGAAAGATTAAAGATTTCAATTGGTTATACTAAAAAGCAATAATATCATGTATTCTATTATACAATTTATTAAATATTTCATATGTGACAGTTTTATGTCTTTTAACATAGCCTGTCTTTTTCTTTTCTTTTCTTTTTTTCTCTACTGTTTGTTTTAAAACTGTTATGTTTCCAAACATAATAAATATATATTATACATATAATATGATTCATACTGTAAAAATAATTGACTTACAATCAAGAACAGTCAAGATACATTACATAAATGCACACATACATCTCAGTAGCCATTAAAACTTTCAATGTATATAAATAATAAACGTATAATGTGATAAAAATGCTATAAAAACACTAAAGGGAAACATAGGGGAAACAGACTTCCACACAACACCGGCCGCGTAACTGTTAAGTCCATGCCAATTTATTTATTCATCAACCCTTAAACCTTTTGACATTTTGCCTGACGAGGCTAAATAAAAAAAAATCGCCTTCCAAGACAACTCATTATGGAGCTGCTTCTTCTCAGACCATATTCTCTACCTAGGTTGCTTTTTATTGAAAACATTAATGGTAAGCAATAGCCTACCGCATTAAACAGAAATACTGCAATCAATTCTGATTGTTAAGTAGCTTAACAGTCGTATAAAAGTGTATTACACATTTTTTTAAAGTCAAAACCCATGTCAAGAAGCGGCACAAGTGGCACAACGGGATAAGGAGGGTGAATAAAGAGCGAGGGATATGCGGTTCGTCTACCCGTATTACTGACAATTTTATCATTTAATTAATAGTCTATATTTTACGGATAACTTAAACTATGTTAAAATAAATGTGACTGGAATAATTTGAGTAATGTTCCATTTGTATATAACGTGTTGTCTTTCTTAACGTCGTAATGCACCTTCGCGTGAAGTGGAAAATCGATCCCTGAGCGATCGATTGCAAATAATTCAGCACCTTCACTTGGGACAGCGCCATTGTACGTCGTTCTTAGAGGCAGCGTGTTAAGAAGCTTCTTAAGAGACACTTCGGGGAACACACTTAGGAACATCAACAACTTTGGTAAGATATATCTTTTTGAGTCTTCTTAGCACGCTAAGAGTGAACGTTATCGGGGAACCGGGCCCTGTTCATTATTTGGTCATGTTAATTCATTTTAAATGTATTAATGGTAACATATAAAACTACTAATTTAAAAATGTAAATAGTAGTAAATGTTGAAATTAAGTTTGATTAATTAATTTTTATAAATGTAATTGTAAGCAAATGTTAATTTATGTAGTTAACTAATATTAACAAATGCAACCTTATTCTAAAGTGTTACCAAAAACATATAGCTGCAAGGTACTGAGAAAGAGCATGGATATTGGTGGGTGTAGACAGCTAAAAATCTCAAAATGTACATCTACTTTTCCCCAAACACACACACACACCACATGACTGATTTGCTAGTGACAAATCTAGTTACTTTTTGCACAGAGCTTAACTGCTTAAAGCAGAAGTGTTTGCCCGTACTGTTCCCATCCCAGTTTTCTTTGCATCTCTGCTTTGTTTTGTGATTGACAGAGAGGAAGAGCAGCCCATTGTTATTCTTTCACTTCTATCTTCCCGAGTAATCCTTTAACGTGTTACTATAGCCAAAATCAAAGAATCACTGTATTTAATTTCTTTGAATAATGATATGTTAGACAATGTTGTGGTTATGAATCAGAGTTTACCAGTGCAGTAACTGATCAACATGTAATCTTAGTGTTCAATCACAATTTCTTACTTGTTCTGTTGTTTGATAACAATAAAGATGATGAGAGATTAGACATGCCGGCTTTAAAATACAATGTGACCACTGACATATTAAGAGAAGTAAAGAGGTGTAAACTGCAGACACACTGCTCAACAAAATATGACATAATGGCACAAATTGCTGTAGTTATCCAGATTTAACTTTAGTTATGTTCATTTAACTGTGAACAATATGTAGTCAGTAAATAACATCAATTTAAATCTACAGTAAGTTACTGGCAAACAGCTGGCAGTAATACTGAATTTTTTTACAGTGTAAACTAATTGCTGGATGACATCATCTAGTGATATTTATTGAATTATTATGCAGGCTTTATTTTTTACAAAATCAGTTAGCAACAGTAAATTCAGATTGGAAGGTCCAGAATAAACCTAAATGAAATTAAATCCTAATTTCTAATTCTAATCGAATGGACTCAGGACTTCAGTCTCCTCCAAAAAGCTCAAGATGTGTTTCGTGCCAAGAGAAGTCACACTAAATACTAACTGATGCCTGAAGAAGGCATTTAGTTCTGAAAATTGTTTTGTTTTTAATTTTGTGTACATATTTCCTTTCTTTTTTGTTTGTATTTTATAAAAAAAGTGAAAAATAAATATGAATGGACATTAAAACTTTGCTAAAACAACAAAACCGCTGGTGATGGCCTAATGCTGCTTTTACACCAGCCACGGTAGAGGCGTAAAGCGTGAGTGATTTCAATGTTAAGTCAATGTGAAGGTCTCGCGGCGCGAATGAGGCGTTTTGCGCGGCGCAGTAGATGCGATTCCGCCTCATTCGCGCATTTCATTCACATGAATGGCGCGAATTGAGGCTCTGAAGCGGTACACGCGAATAGTGCTTTTTGTGCATTTTGCGTTTGACACGAATTTGCGTCTGATGATCAAAATTTTAACTTTGCAGTGCGTAAACCAATCAGGAGACTGCTTTCTGCTATGGCGGCAGCCCCTCCCAGAGTCACTCATTCAACATGAAGGAATGCTTGATATTGTCCGTGAGCAATCACCAGGAGCTATACGACACCAGTTCTTATTTCTATAGAGACAGGAATAAAAAGGACCTCACTTGGAAGAGTGTCAGTGAGGACATTGGGCAACTTGGTAAGTTGTAAATACACATTTTACTTTTGAGTCATGTGACGTTTATTGACCCGCTCCGTTTATTTTCCCCCTATAGTAAGGTGACCAAATACAAACCCGTAATTCTCTCGATAAATGCACGATCAACATCAGCCATCTTGCAAACAGACGCTTTATTCACGTGTGAATAAAGCGCATGAAATCAAATGTTCAAGCGTCTAACTACGCATGAATAGTGCGTTTTTGCCGCCTCTACCGTGGCTGGTGGGAATGCACCCTAGACTTTTGCACAATACTGTATATCTCATTTCCTGCATGTGTCATGTTTTTGTATATGTTAAAGGAACAGTATGTAAAAAATGTATATCAATTAATTATAAAATGGCCCTGATATGTCAATAGACATTAAGAAATAATTTTCATTTCTAATACTTATATCACTGACAACAGTGGTCTGGCCACGATATTGTCATTTAAAAAGTGGAGTTGCAGCACTCAACTGATGTTTATGTTGTCATTTTGTGTATTGGCCACCAGTTGTATGATTGCAGTACCAGTTTTAGCCACAAGTTTTGTGATTGCAATACCAGTTTTGGCCACAATCCTACATACTGTTCCTTTAAGGCTTAGTTGTTGCATAGGAAAACTGTTTTTATTTTTTTCAGATGTGGCAAACAGGTCATGTTGTAATGATGACTAATCATTGGATTGTGATTAGTAGGCCTACATTCATTGTTAGTTCATACTTAAGTCAAATTAATTCATCTTAATTCGTTATGATTCATAGACTCTTTAATAAAGTGTAACCAAAGCCTAATGGATGTGTGAAAGAAAATGTATTGGTGTATTCTATTTGAAATCACATACGATTTTCTTATTATAATCTTATTGTTTCATTGATTTTGCATTGTGTGCTCTATGGTGCTTACAATGCCGGCATGAGACCTTGTGACCCATCAGCTAAAACGTCAAGCTGCGCCAATGTCATTTAACCAGATACCTTTCTGCAGTCCCCCTGCTGCTTCATTCCTTTCTCCTTGATTAAAGCAACAACAAAGATAGAGAGGTAGTAATTATTTCTGAAAGAATGCAAAACCACAAGATTACCAATAATGCCATTTTGGACAACCAAAACCCTCTAGTTCCTGATGACCAATTAAACTTCACAGAACACAATGTAAAGACTAAGGAGCATTAGACATTCCTATCTGAGCATTCTGCACAACTACATGCATTGGCTCTTTTAGTCTCTGGACCGGACTACCCAGCAAGTACTTCCAGTATGTGCAACAAAACATCTATCACAATCCAGTGCTGGCTTCACCTCATGCTGTTACGTAAAGCGTTCTATGCACAATCCAGTCATTTATATATATATTAGACCAACGCTATCTCACGAAAATTCGTAAATATTTTACGAGTTGGCTAATTCGTATTAATATTTATACGACCACATTTCCATAAGTTTTTGTACGATTTGCCTTGACCCCTGTGCCTTTGGGGTTTGATTTTGTTTTTGTTATTTTCATGAGAATCGTACATTTTTGCATGAATGAATTCATAGAAATAAGCCAACTCATAAAATTCTTGTGAGATCAGGCTGGTTAAATGGCCTAAAATGGTTATAGACGCCATGTCAAGAGGGCCACAGTTTCTCTAAAGACAATGATTCTATCAATCAAACTGACGATTTGACATTAAATGTTCACACCCTATAAAGGCAGTTTCCTTACTGAAAAATGCTTTGAGGAACATTTTAAATGACAAGTTGAAATTAGCTCCTACGGTTCTAATGTTTGTAAAATGTAAATCCCTACATATAAATGTAAATCTTGATCGTGTTGAACTTCGAATATTTATATATATATTTTCTTAGTATTATGTATAGGACTAATACTAAGAGATCTTATCTTTGGAGAGCTTGCCTATGAAACGTAGACAAAAGGATGACCTAAATTGCGGTACAGACATACGCAAACGTGACCTCATAACCCTATCAACATCAGTTCCTGGCATTTGCTTGCTTCAGACAGGTGCACAAAAAAGTGGGAGTAATGTAAGCTGTTGGTGTTTGAACTTTTTCTGGTAAAGGACAAAGGCAAAATTACAACTTTTTTCAATACTAAATTATGCATACGATTTGTGTAAAGTTCTGTTCAAGTCTTTGTCTTTGAGTTACTGAAAATTAGTTTTCATTTTCAGAGTAAGTTTATAGTTTTTGTTATTGTGACCCAGAATTGTTTTATATTAAAATGAAACATTGATGTGCATGTCACAGATAATAACTTATAAGTATATCATGCATGTATCAAACAAATAGGTTTTATGAGGGCTTAAGTACACGAGGTGTCTATGAAAGGTTTTGTTAAAGTTGCCCTTGTTTGTTAAGGTTTCATTGTCTGGAATGATCTTTTATATTGAACTCGTTTTTATGTTCTTCATGTCTGTTTCGTTGTTTGCTGCCTGATTGTCCCTCCAAGGTGTGTCTAGTGCAGTCATTTAGTTTCTATGTATATAAAACCCCAACATCTCTCTTATCTCTTGTTTTGTGTTGTCTGTATTATGTAACTTGCTTTTGGGTGAGTTTGTGGTCGTCATAGGCATGATGCTTATTACCAAACTGCATTAGAAATTATGAAACTTAATCTTCATTGTTGCTTCTGAATTTCTGGTATGGGAGCAACTTTATTTCCTTGACACATAAATGATCACGGTTCTTATTGAAGGCTAAAACTTGCCTTTGTTTTGAAGTATTTTTAAACTGCCCCACCTGGGAGTATAAAAGCGTATTGTTAAATTACACTCAGGTCTCTCTTGTTTTAGATAACAGGAAATGCTTCTAATTTGGTTCATCTTATTTATATCACATTTAGAAATTACACATTCGTAGCCAACATCCTCTTTGCTTCTTAGTTCCCATCAAGTCAAATATAGAGGCCACTCATGATTTAAATGTCTATCAATTCAATAGTTTTCATCCGTTTCTCTATTTGGTGCTTTGCTCATATTTACAATTGTTCAGATCTCACAAATCTGCAAGAATGTTGTATTTAATAAAGAATCGTTTGGTTCCTATTATACATTTTATTTTTTATTCTTTTCATGATTCTGAAGTGGGAAGTCAATAGAACTGACACTAGTTACCTTAACACAACACACAAACAAGGACTAAAACTTATTATAATTTTTAAATGGAACTAAAAATGTCTAAATTAAATTAGATACAGAGGTGAAAGCCTTTTTCTAAATCACACTTATTTTAAAGTTTGGAGGTATGTACATCTTAAAACAAACATGTCCTCTGAGAAACATAAGGATATTATCAATGTTTGACACACATTATGCAAAAAGATTTTAAACATCCTTGAAGTTGCTGGTTGAACAAGATTTAAACTAGGGTTTTCTGACAGTTAAGGTAGAAAGTATTTCCCTCCACCACATCATCACATACTATTACATGAATGAGCCCCATCACTCCTAATAAATAAAATTTATGCTAAAGAATAAAGGTCAGAAATGTATTAAGGGAGAGAGCATTGAGTACATAAATAACCCAAGGTGACACATCGCTATCGGGTAAGATGGCTCGGTTGTTAAAAACTACTAGGGAAAAAACAAAGGGAGTGGCTTTAGTACATACTCAAAAGCCTGATGATCAGGTATCATTAAAACAAATCTGGTATGACAAGCCAGTTATAGGCTGAAAATCTTTATTTTTTGTTATTTCTCTCCATAATTTGAGTCATCTAATAGAGTATGAAAAATTGTTGCTTGAAAAATGTATAACATCCTTTGTATAATAGCCCTGATAACCAACAACAGTGAGCCAATAGGTCAGTGTCTAATATACAACATTTCAAGAAAAAAAAATAATACATCGAAAGGATGTGTGTTCATATCAAGCATGTGAAGTTTCTTTTAAGTAGGCTACTCTGAATCTGGTGTTATGAGAAAATTGTTCAAATTAAAATTAATTTAAGATATAGTAATGTAGCTATTGTTAGACCCATTATAAATAGAAGGCGTGTTTGTTTATGCGTCTGCGTCTGTCAATTGAATAGAAAGAGTGATCTTGATGTGATAAGAGTCTGTGCGTGTTTCTATATGCTAGTATTTAACAGTCCACACCCTATAGTGGTAAGCATGCTTAACAGTATTATTGCGAAAGAGGAAGAATTTTTATTTGGTAAAGAGCCTTATTGTTTCCGATTGTTTTTTGCATTTATGTGCCTGAGTACAAGAGACAAGAGTACAAAATGTGATCACACCCTACAACAAACCATCTTACAATGACAAAAAACAAAGAGAAAGAAAGATGTTTAAACCAAAGTCTCTAAAGAGAGGTAAAGGGAGGACAGTATTGACTATTATGTTTTGGTAAAACTTCGGTAAAGGTAATGTGACTGATGTTGCATTACATTGCTATCAATTATCAAATCCAAATAGACTCATTTTAGCTTTTGATATGCGATGTGCTTCATATCTTGAAAGAAATCATACAAAAAAACTGTGCAGATAATTTAAAAATATGAACATTTTATATACATTTTATTTTATATGTAACTATAAATATATAGGCCTACTTTAATAATAGGCCTAAACGTGTTTACATTTTATTTTATATATAGATATGTACAGGCATGTATACATACGGAGAAATAAATATCTATTAATGTGTTCATATTTACAAATTAACAGATTTTTTTAAATATAAAAATCTACTAATTTTATAAATTATTTAAAAACTACATGTAATTATATATGTATAATATATAAGTATTATCAGTTAAATAGCCTAATATGAAAATCAAACTAAATATTGTATCAAGCGCTGAAGGGCTGCATATGTTTTTAATTGATTTTTCCACAGATTATATATATATTTATATGTGGAAATCTGATCTCCGGTAAACGCGAGCTAAATTCCTGACATTCATGTTAGCATTAATCACATTGCATATTTACACCCAGTTGTTGACATGCAGGAAATAACGCATTCAATGTGATGCTGTTTTGCGCGCTACAAGAGATTCGTCACCGAATTACATCTATACCACACCTAGCGAACGTCAACACGCCTTTGATATATGATGGATTTGATGCTTTCTAGTTAGTCTAACAACTTCTGAACAAGAACGTTGACCTAAAACGCATCTCACAAAACATTGCAAGGATTATAATATCGTTTACTGTACATGGTTATGACTTTGAAGCGCAGGAGAAGGTAGGTTACTGAATTAATTACAAATTTTGGAAGTCTATGATACAATCCAGAGTATAATGATGAATGTCAAATTTCTGGCTTTTAACAGTCGTTTTGAAAAACAGTATGCTTGATATTAAGCCGTTATTAATGCATTTTGTGAGCTGACTGACACAGCTTTGTCAATTACATTTTAGTCATTGATTTCTTTTATATACTTCAAATATCTGTGGAACATGCACTTATTTAAGGCACATTAACTTCATTCATTGAATTATCCTATCGCCTAAGTATTGCAATTAGCCTATAAATAGCCTACATTATTGATACATAAAACATTTATTTAAGCTGCTTTATTTATTGTGAATGTTGTAAAACATACAATCCATGTTAATGTGAGTGAAATTCAATGTTCATTGCGTGCTTGTTGCGAACGAGAACATGTTTGCAGTCAGCAACTAAACTAATAAATATCACAGAAATTTCAGACAATGTTTTTTTAATAGTAGCCTAATATTTTAAAATCTGAAATCAAATATGAAAAAGATCTGGACTTTCCCAAGCAAGCACTAAATTAGTTTTATGGTAAAGTATTACGTAAATTAAACCCGGGGGGTAAAGGCTATTCCGAAAAGCAGGGTTAATTTACCATCAGATTAACCCTGAACTTTCTTACAGGATGTATGTCGGTTCCTAAACACAGTTTAAGATTTAACCTATAGTTCAGTTCAGTCAACAAGTAACCCCATAACCGATTTCACAAGTGACCACAGAATTAACATATTAGGATCGACGTGATTACAAAACAGACCTATTTAAATAATTAATTAATTAATACTTTTGGAAAACCCAAATTTGTACCCTATTTACTCAAGTTCAACATTTATATATTATGTCTCCACGAATTTTATCTGTACTAGTCTACACATCTTTTATAGCCTGTATAAATTATGGAATATTTTAAATATTTACTTTGTATGGATTTGTTTTAAGGCTTATTAACAGTTTTAAGTGTGATTGTATTTTGTATTCATATCACTATTATAATATATATTGTCCTTATTTTACTTCTACTCCTTTTTTGTATGTTCCTAAAATGTTAACATCCTTTGGGGACACTGTATCACCTTCCTTTTCAACATTTGCTATGAATACACCCTTTTTTAATTGTAAATGTGTCATTTTGTTGGTCAGTTTAAATCATGCCTGTGCTTTACCTGTGTTATTCTGTGGGTCAGATTAAATGCACATGCCCATCAGAGACTGCGGGTAGAGGTAACTTCTGTCCCAGTAAATAATCAATTACTGTATTATTTAGCAGAGGACGGGCATTCTGTGTTTCTATATGTTATACTGTACCAATTTACCTCAGCATTTGAACATAACATAATATGTTATACTTTCTGGCACAATAATGAAAATATGTTTGCAAATACATTTATTATAACTGGAGATTTTATCTCTACTTAGCTATTAAGTGAAATAGAGTAATGAGTTTATTTATGAATGACAAAATGGATATGGATGTTTTAAAAATTGTTAACATTAATTAACTGATGTTATATATATATATATATATATATATATATATATATATATATATATATATATATATATATATATATATATATATATATATATATATATATATAACATACATTTTCTAAAACAGTAATAAGCAGCAATCAATATTTGAGACTGTAAATGTAATAAAAAAAGCTTTAACATTATAATATTACGCAAAATATGTGCTTGAACATACTTATGATTCATCATAAGTGCACACATGCGCAGACATTTTCTGAAGTTTAGTGTCATTAACTAAAATGAACTATCCATGGAAAATAAAATATCTTCAAAGAGATGTTTGCTAAGATGGTTACTTACATAACTCGAAATTTCCTCTGATAAAAGTAGAGGTTATCCGCTTACTTACTCTGGAAAATACTCGGGTTATTTACATAACCTGCTTTCTGGAATAACCCCAGGACACAATATTGTATTCAGCAATATTCTCAAGCAATAGCGTTAATACATAGGCTATTACTACTAGTAGAATAATTGAAATCCAATGTACACTTTCCGAAAATTAAGTATTCCTTTAATGTTGATAGATGAATTTATTTTGCACAGCTAGATGAATGCAAGTTAAACATCTTTGAAAATGAAATTAATGTTACCAGAAATATGCGACCCAGTGGTGGCATTTACACTTGCTTTTTTGTTAGTCCTGCTAAATATTATTAAATATTTTTTACAATTTATATATGGTTTGGTTAAATACATTTCTTTGCCTATTTTAGAATGATCAACCTGTCTTAATCAGAAATTTTTTTTTGCACAATGTTGAACAATTTTTAAAATCAAAATAATAACTGATTGTATTTCCTTTTACTAGTGTTTTCCTGTCTAAGAATGATGGCACATGGAGAATTTTATTCACCTTATGTAAGTACATAAAATAAGACAACTTTAATGAGGTTCAAAGAGGTATTTTTAGTTGAGGGAAAATAACATTAGCAAAACAAGCTGGACCTGACCTAACCAATGGACATTTACAAAGCATGGTGTTTCTCTTGACAGTGTGTTTTTGGTGTACAGTTCTATCGGCAAGTGCAGAGTGAGTACATTTACAGTAAATTTACTATAATTCTCGCTAATGTGCAATAACAATAGCTTAGATCGCACTATTCACTAATTCATACATTTTATTTATTGTTTCTAAAGATTTTTTGTTTAAAGAAGTTCTTTTGTGTTATAACAATAGGTCCAACACAGAAATGTAATATGGTCATACATATTCACCTTATTCCGCCACGCCCCTTTTTAATTCTTCGCTCTTCCGCATTTTGTCAACCGACTTCCGCTGCTAATATGGCACAGTGCATTCGGTAGCTAGTTTGGTGGTTAGAAGATTGTTTGTAGTTCACTATAACTTCAGCGAAATGACAAATATCGCAACTGCTGTAAATGTTTTAAATTAGGAGCATGGAGAAAACTTCATACGACGCTCGGATAGTCTTATAATGTCCCATCAATCGTCTCGTGGTTAGACGATATGAAGCAGCCGCGGCCAAGGACATATTTTATTACCTCGTCGTGTCAGAAGGAGTTGATGGAGCAGCATTATTAAAGTACTTATGCCTACCAATATTTACACAGTAATTTCGTCTTTTTTAAAGCAAATGTGCACCTTAGCCAGTCCAATAACTATTTAGTTTTTATGTGGTAATGTACCATGATAGAATTCATTTGCAAACTTGCCAACACTTATTCATTCAAATCAGGAGACTTAAATCCTTTTAAGTGGAATCTACGAAGCTCACATATGGTTTAAGAAATTCCTTATAGATAATATCTGATCACAAGTGTAAAGGTTTATATAACTGCATGACAGGTAACATCTGATCACATTGTAAAGATTTAATATAACTGCACAACATCTGATCATATTGTAAAGGTTTAATATAACTGCATGGCAGGAAATATCTGATCATATTGTAAAGGTTTAATATAACTGCATGGCAGGAAATATCTGATCACATTGTAAAGATTGAATATAACTGCACAACATCTGATCATATTGTAAAGGTTTAATATAACTGCATGGCAGGTAACATCTGATCACATTGTAAAGATTTAATATAGCTGCACAACATCTGATCATATTGTAAAGGTTTAATATAACTGCATGGCAGGTAATATCTGATCACATTGTAAAGGTTTAATATCACTGCATGACATCTGATCACATATGAAGGTTTAATTTAAAACAGGTAAAATCAGGTCACATTGTAAAGGTTTATAAAAATAACTATGGACTAAGAAACAGTTAACTTTTCAGCAAGACCACCCTGCAATGATTTAAGACGCAGCTTTATCAGAGTCATCAGGAGCTGATTTCAAGTGTTTATCTGGAAGCTGTTGGTGTATGTACTGGTGAAGTGCTTGGCGACTGTGTAATGCATGCAATATCAACCCTGTGTAAAGCTGACAAAGATGGTTGTTTCTCAGCAGAGATATGTACATTTGTGCCAGCTCAACACATGAAGCAGAAGCATTGAAGCAGTTTCTCAGACAGGGTTTCCAGGACTGGGCCTTAATTATATTAGGACATTTTAGTTTTTACAAACAAACCACATCTTGTGACAAAACAATGGCACTCATATGTGTTGAGGTATGTCAGTACAAGGTGTTTTTAAATTATCGTAGCTCAAATAAGCATTTTAGCCTGGGACCAGCATAAGCCCTGTCCGGGAAACCGCAAGGTTGTTTTCCCATATCAGATTTAGGTTGCTTCAGGTTGAGTTGTGATTTTAAAGTGTAGTTGTGTTCAGAGACGGATTGATCCTCCCATTGTGTTTCTGCATCACAGTTTAGGAACATGTTGATTGTATCATCCTCACAGTTGTCCATTGCATCACTAAACATCAATGCATCTGTGAAAATAATATAACCATAAACATTTTTATGTTAATATTTAAAAGAAACTTGCATCATGAGAATTAATATATAAACGACACCCATACTTAAACAGAACAGTGTGTAAGAGAGATGCATTAAAAAGAGACAGTAACATACACACAACCTCTAACTTCAGTGTTAAATAATATGTCGTTTAATATGTCATTATCAATATCTGAATGAGAAATGAACTGACCTTCTAGCATCTGAAATCTCTGTAACTTGTATGAATCACGTGAGCTACTGTAAGAATGTAATGTACTATAATATATCGTTGTCTTATCTTAAATATAAAAATGTAGGTGGGCAATGAAAATCATTAAAAATAATTGCATTTTATAAACTAATGTTACTGATCTTAAGTTTATTTGTAGAACGGACATCACAAATCTAACGTTAGGCGATCGAGCAAATTTAGCTAAGATAGCTTACCTGAAACTGACCACCTTTTCAACACCCGGCGTGGTTTAAAGTTACCGGAACATCGTAGTCGAACCATTACTTGGGATTAGGGTGTTCCTCAGTCGGCTTCCCATCCGTTAAAATTGGTAAGAAACAAACATAAAGGCACTTGAGTGAGCTTTTTAAGATTAACGCGTCGCCTTCAGCCACTGCCTCAGCTGCTCATCATATGCAGCCGGAAGTACGTTGACAAAATGAGCGCAATGGCGCCGCCCTTGTTGTTGTGAAAAATAAGGTGAATAAAATATAGATACTACATATATAAAATTCACATTTTTATATATTACAAAATACGTCAAAATAGACATGTTAAATATGACACTTACATTTCTTTGTCACACATACTTGTTAAACAACATATTAATATAGAGTATGCACTGTGTACATAGTATATACTGAGTATATATACATATATACATAGTATATATGTCTGAGAACAAAAAGTGGAATTAAAAGTAAATCTGGTTTATGTATGTCTATATCCATATATTGGGTAAAACGAAAGAATCACGCACATCCAAGTTAAATGCGGGTGCAGGATCAAATCAATGAATAAGTAACAAAAGAGAAGGATCCGCACACCAAACAGCTCCCTTACATAAATTTATTCAGAGTGACGTTTCGGGTCTCTACAACCCTTCCTCAGACTAACCGGAAGTCAACACAGTTGCCTATTTATATATAGTCAATGTGTCATGTGATTACACCACACTCACATAACACAGATATACCAACATTCATCATTTACAAAAACATATACAAAAACATATATAAATATATATACACCATACAATTTTATATATCCCTAAATGTAATATATTGCACCATGTCCGTGTAAAACATATTACATATCACTCAAACATACTAACTGAATATACTATATACATGATACATGGACATCATAATTCTCACATGTGTATAATCGCATATCATCATGTACATTTATATCAATCCATGTCTACAAGTTTACTACGTACATAATTAAATTAAATTAGGAAAGGTGAACCATTTTCTTTTATATGTAATATGTTTTACACGGACATGGTGCAATATATTACATTTAGGGATATATAAAATTGTATGGTGTATATATATTTATATATGTTTTTGTATATGTTTTTGTAAATGATGAATGTTGGTATATCTGTGTTATGTGAGTGTGGTGTAATCACATGACACATTGACTATATATAAATAGGCAACTGTGTTGACTTCCGGTTAGTCTGAGGAAGGGTTGTAGAGACCCGAAACGTCACTCTGAATAAATTTATGTAAGGGAGCTGTTTGGTGTGCGGATCCTTCTCTTTTGTTATATATCCATATATTGACCAAAAATATTGCTAAATGAGTTCAGAAAAATATGGACTATAATAATAATTATGACATCTAAACAATTTGTTAAGTTTAGGATATAAATAATTTTCTTTTTGAGTCACTAAAAATTGTCTTATGAACTAGTACCAGTACTTCAACAACCTCAACTACATCTACTACTCCAGTTTCATCTGAAGCATCCACAACAACAGGTATGATGACAGAAAGCACAACATATTCCTTAATTCCTATAAATTCAGAACCTACAACTAAACCTGTAACAACTACAGCTTTCAGCACATCATCACCGACAACAACAAATGTGAAAACAGACAGCACAACAGTTTCCTCAACAAATCCTACCACTTCAGAAACAACAAGTGCATCTTCAACAACTCCTACCACTTCTGGAACAACAAGTGCATCTTCAACAACTCCTACCACTTCAGAAATAACAAGTGCATCTTCAACAACTCCTACCACTTCAGGAACAACAAGTGCATCTTCAACAACTCCTACGACTTCAGAAACATCAAGTGCATCTTCAACAACTCCTACCACTTTCGGAACAACAAGTGCATCTTCAACAACTCCTACCACTTCAGAAACATCAAGTGCATCTTCAACAACTCCTACCACTTCAGAAACAACAAGTGCATCTTCAACAACTCCTACCACTTCCGGAACGACAAGTGACTCTTCAACAACTCCTACCACTTCCGGAACGACAAGTGCATCTTCGACAACTCCTACCACTTCCGGAACGACAAGTGCATCTTCAACGACTCCTACCACTTCCGGAACAACAAGTGCATCTTCAACAACTCCTACCACTTCCGGAACGACAAGTGCATCTTCAACAACTCCTACCACTTCAGAAACAACAAGTGCATCTTCAACAACTCCTACAACTCCCGGAACAACAAGTGCATCTTTAACAACTCCTACCACTTCTGGAACAACAAGTGCATCTTCAACAACTCCTACCACTTTCGGAACAACAAGTGCATCTTCAACAACTCCTACCACTTCCGGAACAACAAGTGCATCTTTAACAACTCCTAGCACTTCCAGAACAACAAGTGCATCTTCAACAACACCTACCACTTCAGAAACAACAAGTGCATCTTCAACAACTCCTACAACTTCAGAAACATCAAGTGCATCTTCAACAACTCCTACCACTTTCGGAACAACAATTGCATCTTCAACAACTCCTACCACTTCCGAAACAACAAGTGCATCTTTAACAACTCCTACCACTTCCGGAACAACAAGTGCATCTTCAACAACTTCTACGACTTCAGAAACAACAAGTGCGTCTTCAACAACTCCTACCACTTCCGGAACAACAAGTGCATCTTTAACAACTCCTACCACTTCTGGAACAACAAGTGCATCTTCAACAACTCCTACCACTTCAGAAACATCCAGTGCATCTTCAACAACACCTACCACTTCCGGAACAACAAGTGCATCTTCAACAACTCCTACCACTTCTGGAACAACAAGTGCATCTTCAACAACTCCTACCTCTTCCGGAACAACAAGTGCATCTTCAACAACTCCTACGACTTCAGAAACAACAAGTGCATCTTCAACAACTCCTACGACTTCAGAAACATCAAGTGCATCTTCAACAACTCCTACCACTTTCGGAACAACAAGTTCATCTTCAACAACTCCTACCACTTCTGGAACAACAAGTGCATCTTCAACAACACCTACCACTTTCGGAACATCAAGTGCATCTTCAACAACTCCTACCACTTCCGGAACGACAAGTGCCTCTTCAACAACTCCTATCACTTTCGGAACGACAAGTGCATCTTCAACAACTCCTACCACTTCAGAAACAACAAGTGCATCTTCAACAACTCCTACCACTTCCGGAACGACAAGTGCCTCTTCAACAACTCCTATCACTTCCGGAACGACAAGTGCATCTTCGACAACTCCTACCACTTCCGGAACGACAAGTGCATCTTCAACGACTCCTACCACTTCCGGAACAACAAGTGCATCTTCAACAACTCCTACCACTTCAGAAACAACAAGTGCATCTTCAACAACTCCTACGACTTCAGAAACATCAAGTGCATCTTCAACAACTCCTACCACTTTCGGAACAACAAGTGCATCTTCAACAACTCCTACCACTTCCGGAACGACAAGTGCCTCTTCAACAACTCCTATCACTTTCGGAACGACAAGTGCATCATCAACAACTCCTACCACTTCAGAAACAACAAGTGCATCTTCAACAACTCCTACCACTTCCGGAACGACAAGTGCCTCTTCAACAACTCCTATCACTTCCGGAACGACAAGTGCATCTTCGACAACTCCTACCACTTCCGGAACAACAAGTGCATCTTCAACGACTCCTACCACTTCCGGAACAACAAGTGCATCTTCAACAACTCCTACCACTTCAGAAACAACAAGTGCATCTTCAACAACTCCTACCACTCCCGGAACAACAAGTGCATCTTTAACAACTCCTACCACTTCTGGAACAACAAGTGCATCTTCAACAACTCCTACCACTTTCGGAACAACAAGTGCATCTTCAACAACTCCTACCACTTCCGGAACAACAAGTGCATCTTTAACAACTCCTACCACTTCTGGAACAACAAGTGCATCTTCAACAACTCCTACCACTTCCGGAACAACAAGTGCATCTTCAACAACTCCTACCACTTCCGGAACAACAAGTGCATCTTTAACAACTCCTACAACTTCAGAAACATCAAGTGCATCTTCAACAACTCCTACCACTTTCGGAACAACAAGTGCATCTTCAACAAATCCTACCACTTCCGGAACAACAAGTGCATCTTCAACAACTCCTACCACTTCCGGAACAACAAGTGCATCTTTAACAACTCCTACCACTTCCGGAACAACAAGTGCATCTTCAACAACTTCTACGACTTCAGAAACAACAAGTGCGTCTTCAACAACTCCTACCACTTCCGGAACAACAAGTGCATCTTTAACAACTCCTACCACTTCTGGAACAACAAGTGCATCTTCAACAACTCCTACCACTTCAGAAACATCCAGTGCATCTTCAACAACACCTACCACTTCCGGAACAAGTGCATCTTCAACAACTCCTACCACTTCTGGAACAACAAGTGCATCTTCAACAACTCCTACCACTTCCGGAACAACAAGTGCATCTTCAACAACTCCTACGACTTCAGAAACAACAAGTGCATCTTCAACAACTCCTACGACTTCAGAAACATCAAGTGCATCTTCAACAACTCTTACCACTTTCGGAACAACAAGTGCATCTTTAACAACTCCTAGCACTTCCGGAACAACAAGTGCATCTTCAACAACACTTACCACTTCCGGAACAACAGGTGCATCTTCAACAACTCCTACCACTTTAGAAACATCAAGTGCATCTTCAACAACTCTTACCACTTTCGGAACAACAAGTGCATCTTCAACAACTCCTACCACTTCCAGAACAACAAGTGCATCTTTAACAACTCCTACCACTTCCGGAACAACAAGTGCATCTTCAACAACTTCAACGACTTCAGAAACAACAAGTGCGTCTTCAACAACTCCTACCACTTCCGGAACATCAAGTGCATCTTTAACAACTCCTACCACTTCTGGAACAACAAGTGCATCTTCAACAACTCCTACCACTTCAGAAACATCCAGTGCATCTTCAACAACACCTACCACTTCCGGAACAACAAGTGCATCTTCAACAACTCCTACCACTTCTGGAACAACAAGTGCATCTTCAACAACTCCTACCTCTTCCGGAACAACAAGTGCATCTTCAACAACTCCTACGACTTCAGAAACATCAAGTGCATCTTCAACAACTCCTACCACTTTCGGAACAACAAGTGCATCTTTAACAACTCCTACCACTTCCGGAACAACAAGTGCATCTTCAACAACTCCTACTACTTCAGAAACAACAAGTGCATCTTTAACAACTCCTACCACTTCCGAAACAACAAGTGCATCTTCAACAACTCCTACCACTTCCGGAACAACAAGTGCATCTTCAACAACTCCTACCACTTCAGAAACAACAAGTGCATCTTCAACAACTCCTACCACTTCCGGAACAACAAGTGCATCTTCAACAACTCCTACCACTTCCGGAACAACAAGTGCATCTTCAACAACTCCTACCACTTCCGGAACAACAAGTGCATCTTCAACAACTCCTACCACTTCCGGAACAACAAGTGCATCTTCAACAACTCCTAGCACTTCAGAAACATCAATTGCATCTTCAACAACTCCTACCACTTTCGGAACAACAAGTACATCTTCAACAACTCCTACCACTTCCGGAACAACAAGGGCATCTTCAACAACTCCTACCACTTCCGGAACAACAAGTGCATCTTCAACAACTCCTACCACTTCCGGAACAACAAGTGCATCTTCAACAACTCCTACCACTTCAGAAACAACAAGTGCATCTTCAACAACTCCTACCACTTCCGGAAGAACAAGTGCATCTTCAACATTTCCTACCACTTCCGGAACAACAAGTGCATCTTCAACAACTCCTAGCACTTCAGAAACATCAATTGCATCTTCAACAACTCCTACCACTTTCGGAACAACAAGTACATCTTCAACAACTCCTACCACTTCCGGAACAACAAGTGCATCTTCAACAACTCCTACCACTTTAGAAACATCAAGTGCATCTTCACAAACTCCTACCACTTCCGAAACAACAAGTGCATCTTTAACAACTCTTACCACTTCCGGAACAACAAGTGCATCTTCAACAACTCCTACCTCTTCCGAAACAACAAGTGCATCTTTAACAACTCTTACCACTTCCGGAACAACAAGTGCATCTTCAACAACTCCTACCTCTTCCGGAACAACAAGTGCATCTTCAACAACTCCTACGACTTCAGAAACATCAAGTGCATCTTCAACAACTCCTTCCACTTTCGGAACAACAAGTGCATCTTCAACAACTCCTACCACTTCCAGAACAACAAGTGCATCTTCAACAACTCCTACCACTTCAGAAACATCAAGTGCATCTTCAACAACTCCTACCACTTTCGGAACAACAAGTGCATCTTCAACAACTCCTACCACTTCAGAAACATCAAGTGCATCTTCAACAACTCCTACCACTTCCGGAACAACAATTGCATCTTCAACAACTCCTACCACTTCAGAAACATCAAGTGCATCTTCAACAACTCCTACCACTTCAGAAACAACAAGTGTATCTTTAACAACTCCTAGCACTTCCGGAACAACAAGTGCATCTTCAACAACTCCTACCACTTCAGAAACATCAAGTGCATCATCAACAACACCTACCACTTCCGGAAAAACAAGTGCATCTTTAACAACTCCTACGACTTCAGAAACAACAAGTGCATCTTCAACAACTCCTACCACTTCCGGAACAACAAGTGCATCTTTAACAACTCCTACCACTTCCGGAACAACAAGTGCATTTTCAACAACTCCTACCACTTCAGAAACAACAAGTGCATCTTCAACAACTCCTACCACTTCCGAAACAACAAATGCATCTTTAAACACTCCTACCACTTCTGAAACAACAAGTGCATCTTCAACAACTCCTAGCACTTCCGGAACAACAAGTGCATCTTCAACAACTCCTACCACTTCCGGAACAACAAGTGCATCTTTAACAACTCCTACCACTTCCGGAACAACAAGTGCATCTTTAACAACTCCTACCACTTCCGGAACAACAAGTGCATCTTCAACAACTCCTACCACTTCAGAAACATCAAGTGCATCTTCAACAACTCCTACCACTTTCGGAACAACAAGTACATCTTCAACAACTCCTACCACTTCTGGAACATCAAGTGCATCTTCAACAACTCCTACCACTTCAGAAACAACAAGTGCATCTTCAACAACTCCTACCACTTCAGAAACAACAAGTGCATCTTCAACAACTCCTACCACTTCCGGAACAACAAGTGCATCTTCAACAAATCCTACCAGTTCCGGAACAACAAGTGCATCTTCAACAACTCCTACCACTTCCGGAACAACAAGTGCATCTTCAACAACTCCTACCACTTCCGGAACAACATTTGCATCTTCAACAACTCCTACCACATCCGGAACAACAAGTGCAATTTTACACACTCCTACCACTTCAGAAATAACAAGTGCATCTTCAACATCTCCTACCACTTCCGGAACAACAAGTGCATCTTCAAACACTCCAACCACTTCCGGAACAACAAGTGCATCTTTAACAACTCCTACCACTTCCGGATCAACAAGTGCTTTTTCAACAACTCCTACCACTTCAGAAACAACAAGTGCATCTTTAACAACTCCTACCACTTTCGGAACAACAAGTGCATCTTCAACAACTCCTACCACTTCCGGAACAACAAGTGCATCTTCAACAACTCCTACCACTTCCGGAACAACAAGTGCATCTTCAACAACTCCTACCACTTCCGGAACAACAAGTGCATCTTCAACAACTCCTACCACTTCCGGAACAACAAGTGCATCTTTAACAACTCCTACCACTTCCGGAACAACAAGTGCATCTTTAACAACTCCTACCACTTCAGAAACAACAAGTGCATCTTCAACAACTCCTACCACTTCAGAAACATCAAGTGCATCTTCAACAACTCCTACCACTTCCGGAACAACAAGTGCATCTTCAACAACTCCTACCACTTCCGGAACAACAAGTGCATCTTCAACAACTCCTACCACTTCCGGAACAACAAGTGCATCTTTAACAACTCCTACCACCTCAGAAACAACAAGTGCATCTTCAACAACTCTTACCACTTCTGGAACAACAAGTGCATCTTCAACAACTCCTACCACTTCAGAAACATCAAGTGCATCTTCAACAACTCCTACCACTTCCGGAACAACAAGTGCATCTTCAACAACTCCTATCACTTCAGAAACATCAAGTGCATCTTCAACAACTCCTACCACTTCCGAAACAACAAGTGCATCTTCAACTACTCCTACCACTTCCAGAACAACTAGTGCATCTTCAACAACTCCTACCACTTCCGGAACAACAAGTGCATCTTCAACAACTCCTACCACTTCAGAAACAACATTTTTGTCTTCAACAACTCCAACCACTTCAGTAACATCAACTGCATCTTCAAAAACTCCTACCACTTCCGAAACAACAATTGCATCTTTAACAATTACAAACGTTAGTACAACTTTACAAACAACATCAGATGTAACAACAGACAGCACATTAGTGTCCTCAACAACTCCTACCACTTCAGAAACAACAAGTGCATCTTCAACAACTCCTACCACTTCCGGATCAACAAGTGCATCTTCAACAACTCATACCACTTCCGGAACAACAAGTGCATCTTCAACAACTCCTATCACTTCAGAAACATCAAGTGCATCTTCAACAACTCATACCACTTCCGTAACAACAAGTGCATCTTCAACAACTCCTACCACTTCAGAAATATCAAGTGCATCTTCAACAACTCCTACCACTTTCGGAACAACAAGTACATCTTTAACAACTTCAACCACTTCCGGAACAAGTGCATCTTCAACAACTCCTACCACTTCCGGAACAACAAGTGCATTTTCAACAACTCATACCACTTCCGGAACAACAAGTGCATCTTCAACAACTCCTACCACATCAGAAACATCAATTGCATCTTTAACAACTCATAACACTTCCGGAACAACAAGTGCATCTTCAACAACTCCTACCACTTCAGAAATATCAAGTGCATCTTCAACAACTCCTACCACTTTTGGAACAACAAGTGCATCTTTAACAACTCCTACCACTTCCGGAACAACAAGTGCATCTTTATCAACTCCTACCACTTCCAGAACAACAAGTGCATCTTCAACAACTCCTACCACTTCAGAAACAGCAAGTGCATCTTCAACAACTCCTACCACTTCTGGAACAACAAGTGCATCTTCAACAACTCCTACCAATTCAGAAACAACAAGTGCATCTTTAACAACTCCTACCACTTCCGGAACAACATTTGCTTCTTCAACAATTCCTACCACTTCCGGAACAACAAGTGCATCTTCAACAACTCCTACCACTTCAGAAACAACAAGTGCATCTTTAACAACTCCTACCACTTCCGGAACAAGTGCATCTTCAACAACTCCTACCACTTCCGGGACAACAAGTGCATTTTCAACAACTCATACCACTTCCGGAACAACAAGTGCATCTTCAACAACTCCTACCACATCAGAAACATCAAGTGCATCTTTAACAACTCATACCACTTCCGGAACAACAAGTGCATCTTCAACAACTCCTACCACTTCAGAAATATCAAGTGCATCTTCAACAACTCCTACCACTTTCGGAACAACAAGTGCATCTTTAACAACTCCTACCACTTCCGGAACAACAAGTGCATCTTTATCAACTCCTACCACTTCCGGAACAACAAGTGCATCTTCAACAACTCCTACCACTTCAGAAACAGCAAGTGCATCTTCAACAACTCCTATCACTTCCGGAACAACAATTGTATCTTCAACAACTCCTACCACTTTAGGAACAACAAGTGCATTTTCAACAACTCCTACCACTTCAGAAACAACAAGTGCATCTTCAACAACTCCTACCACTTCTGGAACAACAAGTGCATCTTCAACAACTCCTACCAATTCAGAAACAACAAGTGCATCTTTAACAACTCCTACCACTTCCGGAACAACATTTGCATCTTCAACAATTCCTACCACTTCCGGAACAACAAGTGCATCTTCAACAACTCCTACCACTTCAGAAACAACAAGTGCATCTTCAACAACTTCTACAACTTCAGAAACAACAAGTGCATCTTCAACAACTCCTATCACTTCTGGAACAACAATTGCATCTTCAACAACTCCTGCCACTTCTGGAACAACAAGTGCATTTTCAACAACTCCTACCACTTCAGAAACATCAAGTGCATCTTCAACAACTCCTACCACTTCCGGGTCAACAAGTGCATCTTCAACAACTCTTATCACTTCCGGAACAACAAGTGCATCTTCAACAACTCCTACCACTTCCGGAACAACATTTGCATCTTCAACAACTCCTACCACACCCGGAACAACAAGTGCATCTTTAACAACTCCTACCACTTCCGGAACAACAAGTGCATCTTCAACATCTCCTACCACTTCCGGATCAACAAGTGCATCTTCAACAACTCCTATCACTTCCGGAACAACAAGTGCATCTTCAACAACTCCTACCACTTCCGGAACAACATTTGCATCTTCAACAACCCCTACCACTTCCGGAACAACAAGTCCATCTTCAACAACTCCTACCACATCCGGAACAACAAGTGCATCTTCAACAACTCCTACCACTTCAGAAACAACAAGTGCATCTACAACAACTCCTACCACTTCAGAAACATCAAGTGCATCTTCAACAACTCCTACCACTTCCGGAACAATAAGTGCATCTTCAACAACTCCTACCACTTTTGGAACAACAAGTGCATCTTCAACAACACCTACCACTTCAGGAACAACAAGTGCATCTTTATCAACACCTACCACTTCCGGAACAACAAGTGCATCTTCAACTACTCCTACCATTTCCGGAACAACAATTGCATCTTTAACAACTCCTACCACTTTTGGAACAACAAGTGCATCTTTAACAACTCCTTCCACTTCCGGAACAACAAGTGCATCTTCAACAACTCCTACCACTTCAGAAACATCAAGTGCATCTTCAACAACTCCTATCACTTCCGGAACAACAAGTGCATCTTTAACAACTCCTACCACTTCCGG
This sequence comes from Paramisgurnus dabryanus, assembly GCF_030506205.2. Taxonomy (NCBI): domain Eukaryota; kingdom Metazoa; phylum Chordata; class Actinopteri; order Cypriniformes; family Cobitidae; genus Paramisgurnus; species Paramisgurnus dabryanus. The sequence continues at coordinate 5,026,212 of NC_133340.1, forward strand.
AACAACAAGTGCATCTTTTACAACTCCTACCACTTCAGAAACAACAAGTGCATCTTCAACAACTCCTACCACTTCCGGAACAATAAGTGCATCTTCAACATCTCCTACCACTTCCGGAACATCAAGTGCATCTTTAACAACTCCTACCACTTCCGGAACAACAAGTGCATCTTTTACAACTCCTACCACTTCAGAAACAACAAGTGCATCTTCAACAACTCCTACCACTTCCGGAACAATAAGTGCATCTTCAACATCTCCTACCACTTTTGGAACAACAAGTGCATCTTCAACAACTCCTACCACTTCCGAAACATCAAGTGCATCTTTAACAACTCCTACCACTTCCGGAACAACAAGTGCATCTTCAACAACTTCTACCACTTCCGGATCAACAAGTGCATCTTCGACAACTCCTACCACTTCAGGAACAACTAGTGCATCTTTAAAAACTCCTACCACTTCAGAAACAACAAGTGCATTTTCAACAACTCCTACCACTTCCGGATTAACAAGTGCATCTTCAACAACTCCTATCACTTCCGGAATAACAAGTGCATCTTCAACAACTCTTACCACTTCCGGAACAACAAGTGCATCTTCAACAACTCCTACCACTTCCGGAACAACAAGTGCATCTTCAACAACTCCTACCACTTCCGGTACAACAAGTGCATCTTCAACAACTCCTACCACTTCCGGAACAACAAGTGCATCTTCAACAACTCCTACCACTTCCGGAACAACAAGTGCATCTATAACAACTCCTAGCACTTCAGAAACAACAAGTGCATCTTCAACACCTTCTATCACTTCCGGAACAACAAGTGCATCTTCAACAACTTCTACCACTTCCGGAACAACAAGTGCATCTATAACAACTCCTACCACTTCCGGATTAACAAGTGCATCTTCAACAACTCCTATCACTTCCGGAATAACAAGTGCATCTTCAACAACTCTTACCACTTCCGGAACAACAAGTGCATCTTCAACAACTCCTACCACTTCCGGAACAACAAGTGCATCTTCAACAACTCCTACCACTTCCGGAACAACAAGTGCATCTTCAACAACTCCTACCACTTCCGGAACAACAAGTGCATCTTCAACAACTCCTACCACTTCCGGAACAACAAGTGCATCTATAACAACTCCTACCACTTCCGGAACAACAAGTGCATCTTCAACACCTCCTATCACTTCCGGAACAACAAGTGCATCTTCAACAACTTCTACCACTTCCGGAACAACAAGTGCATCTTTAACAACTCCTACCACTTCCGGAACAACAAGTGCATCTTCAACAACTCATACCACTTCAGAAACAACAAGTGCATCTTCAACAACTCCTACCACTTCAGAAACATTAAGTGCAAGTGCATCTTCAACAACTCCTACCACTTCCGGAACAACAAGTGCATCTATAACAACTCCTACCACTTCCGGAACAACAAGTGCATCTTCAACACCTCCTATCACTTCCGGAACAACAAGTGCATCTTCAACAACTCCTACCACTTCCGGAACAACAAGTGCATCTATAACAACTCCTACCACTTCTGGAACAACAAGTGCATCTTCAACAACTCATACCACTTCAGAAACAACAAGTGCATCTTCAACAACTCCTACCACTTCAGAAACATCAAGTGCATTTTCAATAACTCCTACCACTTCAGAAACAACAAGTGCATTTTCAATAACTCCTACCACTTCAGAAACAACAAGTGCATCCTTACCAACTCCTACCACTTCAGAAACAACAAGTGCATCTTCAACAACTCCTACCACTTCAGAAACAACAAGTACATTTCCAACAAATACAGACACTAGTACAACTTTACACACAACAACAGGTGTGACAACAGAAAGAACAATATCTTCCTCATTAGCTCCCCAAACTACAACTGGACATGCAACAAGTACAGCTGCAGCTTTAAGTGCAGTTTCATCAACAGCTGTGTCCACAGAAAGTATTTCATTTTCCTCAACCACCCCAACAACAATAAAAAGTGTAACAGCACCTGTAACAAGCAAAACTGCAGCTTCAAGTACAGCTCCATCAACAGGTGTGACAACAGAAAGAACAATATTTTCTTCACTAGCTCCCCAAACTACAACTGCACCTGCATCAAGTACAACTCCAGCTATAAGTGCAGTTTCATCCACAGCTGTGTCCACAGAAAGTAGTACATTTTCCTCAACCACCCCAGCAACTTTAAAACCTGTAACAGCACCTGGAACAAGCACAACTGCAGCTTCAATTACAGCTCCATCCACATCAACGGGTGTAACATCAGAGAGCACAAGATTTTCTTCAACAACTCCTACCATTACAGAAACACCAGCTGTACCAACAACAAACACAACTAAAACTTTAACTATAGCTCCATCCACAGCAACAGCTATGACCACGGAAAGCATATCAATGTCATCAAGCATTCCTCTCCTTCTAAAAACTACTAAGCTTGCAACAAGCACAATTGCTGCTTTATCAACAACACCTACAACTTCTCAAACTGCATCTTCTACTACCACGAAAGCTTCCACAAGAACCGTGTTGACTCCAGAAAGCACAACTTTTGCCTCAACAATTGCATCAGTATTGACTACAATTACGTCTTCCACTATGACCTTATCTTCCCCTATTGCACATGCACCAACAACTACAGCTTTCACAATCACAACTTTGCCTACAGATTCTAGATCAGCTACAACCTCAACTCGTACATCACCAACAATGTATAAATCTACAGAAGGTTTAACAGCACCTGCAACAACCACATTTAAACTTTCCACAAGCACTATAGTACCTTCAATTACCTCAACATCAACTCCAACCTCAACTAAAACTACTGCCATTCCAACAAAAAGTGCTTCTCTAGCAGCAACAATGTCAACAACTATAAATCCCACAAGCTCATCTAAAGCACAAGGTTCAAACACAACCACACATCAAACCACAACTGCATTTCAAGTCACAACTGCACCTTTATCAAGTACAACTATAGCTTTTACAAAGACAGTTCCAGCACTGAGCCAAACAACACATTTTACCAGAACAACTACACCTCCAATAACCACAACTGTGTCTCCGGAAAACATAACTGTAGCTGTGACAATTACATCTTCAACCTCAGTAAGTGCAACAGCTACTTCAAGGATGATTATAGCTCCAACCACTACAACTCCAACAAAAACAACTGAAGCTTCAACTGTATCATCTACAACTTTGACTGTTCCCACTACAACAAGCAGTGCTGAACCTTTGGTCTCTCACATGTCAACAAGCAAGTTCCCAGTGACTTTGAATCAAATGTAAGCGTTGATTATCATTACTATTATTGTAACAAAAAAATCACAATTACTTATATAGACAATGTATTAATCCCAAGTGCTTATCTGTATTAAAGTGAAAGATTTGCCACTTTTTGCAGATCTGGTTCAGCAGTGGTGACAAGCAAACTAGTGTTCAACTCCTTATCTCCAGTCCCCAGTGAAACTCTGGTGCTCAGTGCTATCCAAACCCTCAGGGACTCAAAAGAGTCACAACTTGGTGAATCCGTGAAGGTGGCGAATGTCACTTATGAAAGTAAGTGACGTATTTTTTTGATAAAGGCAATTTCTATATGGTATGAAAGTGTGAAGCAGCATGAAATAGCAAACTTTGGCGCAATCAAAATAAATATATCTTTAAACAGGAATCTCAGACACCTCCTATGCAGTCATCATTATATTTACTCTGAGTAACATCAGCATCCCAGAAGACCCTGATCTAAAAAAGAACACTTACAATCAAGTGCAAAATACTGTCAATACTGCGGTAAGCATTCACAATTGTTCCCTTTAAAGAGTTGGGTCCAAAAAACCTTCACAGGGATTAAAGAACTGTTTGATTTTCCCTAACAGCTGAACACTCTTCTGAATGGGCCTACCTCTCCAGTTTTTGAACCCACATCCTCTGACTTCACGTAAGATGAAATTTGAGTTCTATCTCTTAATTATATAGATTAATTTTGTTAGTTGCATGCAAGAAAAAATTTTGGGATATTGATACATGTCAACTGTTAAAGTACATTTACATAAAAATTCTACTAAAATGGTTTTACACATAAAGAAAAAAAGCTCTTTACAAATGTGTTACAGTATATGCTTTTCTTACAGGAGCACATCAGACCAAATTAATGGCATGATGGTTTACACCTTCCAAGATGGAGATGCGATACAACCAGTCAGCTTCCTAGATTTGCTTCGTTTACCAATAGGTACAAATATTTTAACAACCTTATATAGTTTAATTCTTAAAAATCTTGGAAGTGACGAAACTTTAATATTAATTTAATTCTTCTAGGATCAACAACTACAACTGTGTTTCCTCTGACATCAAGCAAATTCCCATTGACGTCTCAGAAACCACTGTAAGTGTTAATTATTAGTATTAGAAATAACAATAAGTCATGTAGTCATCTTTTAATACCAAGCCCTGAACTGTATTAAATGAAAATTGCGCCCTTTTGCAGATCTGGATCAGCAGTGGTGACAAGCAAACTGGTGTTTAACTCCTCATCTCCAGTCCCCAGTGAAACTCTGGTGCTCAGTGCTATCCAAACCCTCTGGGACTCAAGAAAGTCAAAACTTGGTGAATCCGTGAAGGTGGCGAATGTCACTTATGAAAGTAAGTGACATCATTATTGGAGAAAGGCTATTTCTACATCGTATAAAAGTGTGAATCAGTGATGAATATGCAAATTTGGCACAATCAAAAACAATTTTTTTTTCCAAACAGAAATCTCAGACACCTCATATGCAGTCATCATTACATTAACTCTGAGTAACATCAGCATCCCAGAAGACCCTGAGCTCAAAAACAACACTTACAATCAAGTGCAAAATACTGTCAATACTGCGGTAAGCATTCACAATTTTCCTATTAAAGAGTTGGGTCTAATAAAAACCTTATTCTGTCATTAATGAATGGTTTGATTTCCCTTACAGCTGAACACTCTTCTGAATGGGCCTACCTCTCCAGTTTTTGAACCCACGTCCTCTGACTTCACGTAAGATTAAATTTGAATTATTTTATTAATTGCATGCAAGAAAACATTTTAAGACATAGCAACATTCCAACTGATAAAGTACATTTGCATAAAAAAAACAAATTTCACACATAAAATTAAGTTTTTTACAAATATGTTGTCTGATTTTCTTACAGGAGCACACCAGATCAAATTAATGGCATGATGGTTTACACCTTCCAAGATGGAGATGCGATACAACCAGTTAGCTTCCTGGATCTGCTTCGCTTACCGATAGGTACACCTATTTTCAACAGCCTCATATATTTTAATTCTTAAAAATCTTGGAAGTGAGGAAACTTTTAAATTACAATAATTTTTATTATATTATTTCCATCTAGGATCAACAACTACCACTGTGTCTCCTCTGACATCAAGCAAATTCCCATTGACGTCTCAGAAACCACTGTAAGTGTTAGTTATTAGTATTAGAAATAACAATTAGACATGTAGTCATTTTTTAATACCAAGCCCTGAACTGTATTAAACGAAAATTGTGCCCTTTGCAGATCTGGTTCAGCAGTGGTGACAAGCAAACTGGTGTTCAACTCCTCATCTCCAGTCCCCAGTGAAGCTCTGGTGCTCAGTGCTATCCAAACCCTCAGAGATTCCAGAGAGTCACAACTTGGTGAATCTGTGAAGGTGGCGAATGTCACTTATGAAAGTAAGTGTCATCATTTTTATGGATAGGCTTTTTTCTACATGGTATAAAAGTGTGAATCAGTGATGAATATTAAAATTTGGCACAATCTAAAACAAATATATCTTTCCAAACAGAATTCTCAGACACCTCCTATGCACTCATCATTATATTTACTTTGAGTAACATCAGCATCCCAGAAGACCCTAATCTAAAAAACAACACTTACAATCAAGTGCAAAATACTGTCAATACTGCGGTAAGCATTAGCAATTGCTCCCTTTAAAGAGTTGGGTTCAATAAAAACCTTCACAGGAATTGAAGAATATTGATTTTTCCTAACAGCTGAACACTCTTCTGAATGGGCCTACCTCTCCAGTTTTTGAACCCACGTCCTCTGACTTCACGTAAGATGAAATTTGAGTTCTCTATCTCTAAATTATATAGATTAATTTTATTAATTGCATGTAAGAAAAAAATTTTGGCCAATGAAACATACCAGCTGATGAAGTACGTTTGCATAAAAAACTGGTTTCAGAGTTAAAAAATAAAGTTTTTTTTACAAATATGTTGACTACTTTTTTACAGGAGCACACCAGATCAAATTAATGGCCTGATGGTTTATACCTTCCAAGATGGAGATGCGATACAACCAGTTAGCTTCCTAGATCTACTTCGTTTACCAATAGGTACGCCTATTTTCAACAGCCTCATATATTTTAATTCTTAAAAATCTTGGAAGTGAAGAAACTTTTGTATCACGATAATTTTAATCACTTTCTTTCCTTTTAGGATCAACAACTACAACGTTTTCTCCAATGACATCCAGTAAATTCCCATTGACTTCTCAAAAACCACTGTAAGTGTTAATTATTAGTATTAGAAATAACAATAAGTTATGTAGTCATTTTTATTACCAAGCCCTGAACTGTATTAAGCGAAAATTGTGCCCTTTGCAGATCTGGTTCAGCAGTGGTGACAAGCAAACTGGTGTTCAACTCCTCATCTCCAGTCCCCAGTGAAGCTCTGGTGCTCAGTGCTATCCAAACCCTCAGAGATTCAAGAGAGTCACAACTTGGTGAATTCGTGAAGGTGGCGAATATCACTTATGAAAGTAAGTAACATCATTATTGGAGAAAGGCTATTTCTACATTGTATAAAAGTGTGGCACAATCAAAAATAAATATTTTTCCAAACAGAAATCTCAGACACCTCCTATGCAGTCATCATTATATTTACTCTGAGTAACATCAGCATCCCAGAAGACCCTAATCTAAAAAACAACACTTACAGTCAAGTGCAAAATACTGTCAATACTGCGGTAAGCATTCACAATTTTCCTGTTAAAGAGTTGGATTAAATAAAATGTTTCCTGGTATTAATTAATGTTTTTTTCCCTAACAGCTGAACACTCTTCTGAATGGGCCTAATTCTACAGTTTTTGAACCCACATCCTCTGACTTCACGTAAGATGAAATTTGAGTTCTATCTTTAAACTACATGGATTAATTTGATTAATTCCATGCAAGAAAACATTTTAGGACATTAAAACATGCCAACTGATAAAGTACATTTGCATAAAAAAAAATGGTTTTACAATTAAAAAATAAAGTTGACTGCTTTTCTTACAGGAGCACACCAGATCAAATTAATGGCATGATGGTTTACACCTTCCAAGATGGAGATGCGATACAACCAGTTAGCTTCCTAGATCTACTTCGTTTACCAATAGGTACGCCTATTTTCAACAGCCTCATATATTTTAATTCTTAAAAATCTTGGAAGTAAAGAAACTTTTGTATCACAATAATTTTAATCACTTTCTTTCCTTCTAGGATCAACAACTACAACTGTGTCTCCTCTGACATCCAGCAAATTCCCATTGACGTCTCAGAAACCACTGTAAGTGTTAGTTATTAGTATTAGAAATAACAATTTGTCATGTAGTCATTTTTTTTATACCAAGCCCTTAACTGTATTAAACGAAAATTGTGCCCTTTGCAGATTTGGTTCAGCAGTGGTGACAAGCAAACTGGTGTTCAACTCCTCATCTCCAGTCCCCAGTGAAGCTCTGGTGCTCAGTGCTATCCAAACCCTCAGAGATTCCAGAGAGTCACAACTTGGTGAATCCGTGAAGGTGGCGAATGTCACTTATGAAAGTAAGTGAGATCATCTTTTGAGAAAGGCTATTTCTACATGGTATAAAAGTGTGGCACAATCAAAAACAAATATTTTTCCAAACAGAAATCTCAGACACCTCCTATGCAGTCATCATTATATTTACTCTGAGTAACATCAGCATCCCAGAAGACCCTAATCTAAAAAACAACACTTACAATCAAGTGCAAAATACTGTCAATACTGCGGTAAGCATTCACAATTTTTCCTGTTAAAGTGTCGGATTAAATCAAAGCGTTTCCTAGCATTAATAAATTTTTGATTTTCCCTAACAGCTGAACACTCTTCTGAATGGGCCTAATTCTACCGTTTTTGAACCCACGTTCTCTGACTTCACGTAAGATTAAATTTTTATTATTTTATTAATTGCATGCAAGAAAACATTTTAAGACATTAAAACATTCCAACTGATAAAGTATGTTTGCATAACAAACTGGTTTCACAGTTAAAAAAGTACGTTTTTTACAAATATGTTGATTACTTTTCTTACAGGAGCACACCAGATCAAATTAATGGCCTGATGGTTTACACCTTCCAAGATGGAGATGCGATACAACCAGTTAGCTTCCTAGATCTGCTTCGTTTACCAATAGGTACGCCTATTTTCAACAGCCTTATATATATTAATTCTTAAAAATCTTCGAAGTGAAGAAACTTTTGTGTCACAATAATTTTAATCACTTTCTTTCCTTTAGGATCAACAACTACAACTGTATCTTCTCTGACATCAAGTAAATTCCCATTGACGTCTCAGAATCCACTGTAAGTGTTAATTATTAGTATTAGAAATAACAATAAGTCATGGTGTCATTTTTTAATACCAAGCCCTGAACTGTATTAAACGAAAATTGTGCCCTTTGCAGATCTGGATCAGCAGTGGTGACAAGCAAACTGGTGTTCAACTTCTCATCTCCAGTCCCCAGTGAAACTCTGGTGCTCAGTGCTATCCAAACCCTCAGAGATTCCAGAGAGTCACAACTTGGTGAATTCGTGAAGGTGGCGAATATCACTTATGAAAGTAAGTGAGATCATGTTTTGAGAAAGGCTATTTCTACATGGTATAAAAGTGTGGCACAATAAAAATAAATATTTTTCCAAACAGAAATCTCAGACACCTCCTATGCAGTCATCATTATATTTACTCTGAGTAACATCAGCATCCCAGAAGACCCTAATCTAAAAAACAACACTTTCAATCAAGTGCAAAATACTGTCAATACTGCGGTAAGCATTCACAATTTTTCCTGTTAAAGTGTCGGATTAAATCAAAGCGTTTCCTAGCATTAATAAATGGTTTGATTTCCCTTACAGCTGAACACTCTTCTGAATGGGCCTAATTCTACCGTTTTTGAACCCACGTTCTCTGACTTCACGTAAGATTAAATTTTTATTATTTTATTAATTGCATGCAAGAAAACATTTTAAGACATTAAAACATTCCAACTGATAAAGTATGTTTGCATAACAAACTGGTTTCACAGTTAAAAAAGTACGTTTTTTACAAATATGTTGATTACTTTTCTTACAGGAGCACACCAGATCAAATTAATGGCCTGATGGTTTACACCTTCCAAGATGGAGATGCGATACAACCAGTTAGCTTCCTAGATCTGCTTCGTTTACCAATAGGTACGCCTATTTTCAACAACCTCATATATTTTAATTCTTAAAAATCTTGGAAGTGAAGAAACTTTTGTATCACAATAATTTTAATCACTTTCATTTCTTCTAGGATCAACAACTACAACTGTGTCTCCTCTGACATCAAGCAAATTCCCATTGACGTCTCAGAAACCACTGTAAGTGTTAATTATTAGTATTAGAAATAACAAAAAGTCATATAGTCGTTTTTTAATACCAAGCCCTTAACTGTATTAAACGAAAATTGTGCCCTTTGCAGATCTGGATCAGCAGTGGTGACAAGCAAACTGGTGTTCAACTCCTCATCTCCAGTCCCCAGTGAAACTCTGGTGCTCAGTGCTATCCAAACCCTCAGAGATTCAAGAGAGTCACAACTTGGTGAATCCGTGAAGGTGGCGAATGTCACTTATGAAAGTAAGTGACATCATTAATGGAGAAAGGCTATTTCTACATCATATAAAAGTGTGAATCGGTGATAAATATGCAAATTTGGCACAATCAAAAACAAATATTTTTCCAAACAGAAATCTCAGACACCGCCTATGCAGTCATCATTATATTTACTCTGAGTAACATCAGCATCCCAGAAGACCCTAATCTAAAAAACAACACTTACAATCAAGTGCAAAATACTGTCAATACTGCGGTAAGCATTCACAATTTTTCCCGTTAAAGTGTCGGATTAAATCAAAGCGTTTCCTAGCATTAATAAATTGTTTGATTTTTCTCTAACAGCTGAACACTCTTCTGAATGGGCCTAATTCTACAGTTTTTGAACCCACGTCTTCTGACTTCACGTAAGATGAAATTTGAGTTCTATCTTTAAACTACATGGATTAATTTTATTAATTCCATGCAAGAAAACATTTTAGGACATTAAAACATGCCAACTGATAAAGTACATTTGCATAAAAAAACCTGGTTTCACAATTAAAAAATTAAGTTGACTGCTTTTCTTACAGGAGCACACCAGATCAAATTAATGGCCTGATGGTTTACACCTTCCAAGATGGAGATGCGATACAACCAGTTAGCTTCCTAGATCTGCTTCGTTTACCAATAGGTACAAATATTTTTAACAACCTTATATATTTTAATTCTAAAAAATCTTGGAAGTGAAGAAACTTTTGTATCACAATAATTTTAATCATTTTCTTTCCTTTTAGGATCAACAACTACAACCCTGTCTCCTATGACATCCAGCAAATTCCCATTGACGTCTCAGAAACCACTGTAAGTCTTAATTATGAGTATTAGAAATAACAATTTGTCATGTAGTCATTTTTAATACCAAGCCCTTAACTGTATTAAACGAAAATTTTGCCCTTTGCAGATCTGGTTCAGCAGTGGTGACAAGCAAACTGGTGTTCAACTCCTCATCTCCAGTCCCCAGTGAAACTCAGGTGCTCAGTGCTATCCAAACTCTAAGGAACTCAAGAGAGTCACAACTTGGTGAATCTGTGAAGGTGGCGAATGTCACTTATGAAAGTAAGTAACATCATTATTGGAGAAAGGCTATTTCTACATGGTATAAAAGTGTGGCACAATCAAAAACAAATATTTTTCCAAACAGAAATCTCAGACACCTCCTATGCAGTCATCATTATATTTACTCTGAGTAACATCAGCATCCCAGAAGACCCTAATCTAAAAAACAACACTTACAGTCAAGTGCAAAATACTGTCAATACTGCGGTAAGCATTCACAATTTTCCTGTTAAAGAGTTGGATTAAATAAAATGTTTCCTGGTATTAATTAATGTTTTTTTCCCTAACAGCTGAACACTCTTCTGAATGGGCCTAATTCTACAGTTTTTGAACCCACATCCTCTGACTTCACGTAAGATGAAATTTGAGTTCTATCTTTAAACTACATGGATTAATTTGATTAATTCCATGCAAGAAAACATTTTAGGACATTAAAACATGCCAACTGATAAAGTACATTTGCATAAAAAAAAATGGTTTTACAATTAAAAAATAAAGTTGACTGCTTTTCTTACAGGAGCACACCAGATCAAATTAATGGCCTGATGGTTTACACCTTCCAAGATGGAGATGCGATACAACCAGTTAGCTTCCTAGATCTGCTTCGTTTACCAATAGGTACGCCTATTTTCAACAGCCTTATATATATTAATTCTTAAAAATCTTCGAAGTGAAGAAACTTTTGTGTCACAATAATTTTAATCACTTTCTTTCCTTTAGGATCAACAACTACAACTGTGTCTTCTCTGACATCAAGCAAATTCCCATTGACGTCTCAGAAACCACTGTAAGTGTTAATTATTAGTATTAGAAATAACAAAAAGTTATGTAGTCATTTTTTTATACCAAGCCCTTAACTGTATTAAACGAAAATTGTGCACTTTGCAGATCTGGTTCAGCAGTGGTGACAAGCAAACTGGTGTTCAACTCCTCATCTCCAGTCCCCAGTGAAACTCTGGTGCTCAGTGCTATCCAAACCCTCAGAGATTCCAGAGAGTCACAACTTAATGAATCTGTGAAGGTGGCGAATGTCACTTATGAAAGTAAGTGAGATCATCTTTTGATAAAGGCTATTTCTACATGGTATAAAAGTGTGGCACAATCAAAAACAAATATTTTTCCAAACAGAAATCTCAGACACCTCCTATGCAGTCATCATTATATTTACTCTGAGTAACATCAGCATCCCAGAAGACCCTAATCTAAAAAACAACACTTACAGTCAAGTGCAAAATACTGTCAATACTGCGGTAAGCATTCACAATACTTCCTGTTAAAGTGTTGGATTAAATCAAAGCGTTTCCTGACATTGATAAATGGTTTGATTTTCCCTAACAGCTGAACACTCTTCTGAATGGCCCTACCTCTACAGCTTTTGAACCCACGTCCTCTGACTTCACGTAAGATTAAATTTGAGTTCTATCTTTAAATTACATTAATTAATTTTATTAATTCCATGCAAAACGTTTTAGGACATTAAAACATGCCAACTGATAAAGTACAATTACATAGAAAAATCTGGTTTCACAATTAAAAAAAAGTTTTTACAAATATGTTGACTGCTTTTCTTACAGGAGCACACCAGATCAAATTAATGGCCTGATGGTTTACACCTTCCAAGATGGAGATGCGATACAACCAGTTAGCTTCCTAGATCTGCTTCGTTTACCAATAGGTACGCCTATTTTCAACAACCTTATATATTTTAATTCTTAAAAGTCTTGTTAGTGAAGAAACTTTTGTATCACAAATATTTTAATCACTTTCTTTCCTTTTAGGATCAACAACTACAACTGTGTCTTCTCTGACATCAAGTAAATTCCCATTGACGTCTCAGAAACCACTGTAAGTGTTAATTATTAGTATTAGAAATAACAAAAAGTTATGTAGTCATTTTTTTATACCAAGCCCTTAACTGTATTAAACGAAAATTGTGCACTTTGCAGATCTGGTTCAGCAGTGGTGACAAGCAAACTGGTGTTCAACTCCTCATCTCCAGTCCCCAGTGAAACTCTGGTGCTCAGTGCTATCCAAACCCTCAGAGATTCCAGAGAGTCACAACTTGGTGAATCCGTGAAGGTGGCAAATGCCACTTATGAAAGTAAGTGACATCATTATTGGAGAAAGGCTATTTCTACATCATATAAAAGTGTAAATCAGTGATGAATATGAAAATTTGGCATAATCAAAAATAAATATTTTTCAACACAGAAATCTCAGACACCTCATATGCAGTCATCATTACACTTACTCTGAGTAACATCAGCATCCCAGAAGACCCTAATCTAAGAAACAGCACTTACAATCAAGTGCAAAATACTGTCAATACTGCGGTAAGCATTCACAATTTTTCCTGTTAAAGTGTCGGATTAAATCAAAGCGTTTCCTAGCATTAATTAATTGTTTGAATTTCCCTAACAGCTGAACACTCTTCTGAATGGGCCTAATTCTACAGTTTTTGAACCCAAGTCCTCTGACTTCACGTAAGATTAAATTTGAATTATTTTGCTAATTGCATGCAAGAAAACATTTTAGGCCAATGAAACATACCAACTGATGAAGTACGTTTGCTTAAAAAACTGGTTTCACCGTTAAAGAAATAAAGTTTTTTACAAATTTGTTGAATGCTTTTCTTACAGGAGCACACCAGATCAAATTAATGGCATGATGGTTTACAACTTCCAAGATGGAGATGCGATACAACCAGTTAGCTTCCTAGATCTGCTTCGTTTACCAATAGGTACAAATATTTTTAACAACCTTATATATTTTAATTCTTAAAAGTCTTGTTAGTGAAGAAACTTTTGTATCACAAATATTTTAATCACTTTCTTTCCTTTTAGGATCAACAACTACAACTGTGTCTTCTCTGACATCAAGTAAATTCCCACTGACGTCTCAGAAACCACTGTAAGTGTTAATTATTAGTATTAGAAATAACAAAAAGTTATGTAGTCATTTTTTTATACCAAGCCCTTAACTGTATTAAACGAAAATTGTGCCCTTTGCAGATCTGGTTCAGCAGTGGTGACAAGCAAACTGGTGTTCAACTCCTCATCTCCAGTCCCCAGTGAAACTCAGGTGCTCAGTGCTATCCAAACCCTCAGAGATTCCAGAGAGTCACAACTTAATGAATCTGTGAAGGTGGCGAATGTCACTTATGAAAGTAAGTGAGATCATGTTTTGAGAAAGGCTATTTCTACATAGTATAAAAGTGTGGCACAATCAAAAACAAATATTTTTCCAAACAGAAATCTCAGACACCTCCTATGCAGTCATCATTATATTTACTCTGAGTAACATCAGCATCCCAGAAGACCCTAATCTAAGAAACAGCACTTACAATCAAGTGCAAAATACTGTCAATACTGCGGTAAGCATTCACAATACTTCCTGTTAAAGTGTCGGATTAAATCAAAGCGTTTCCTAGCATTAATAAATTGTTTGATTTTCCCTAACAGCTGAACACTCTTCTGAATGGGCCTAATTCTACAGTTATTGAACCCACGTCCTCTGACTTCACGTAAGATTACATTTGAATTATTTTGCTAATTGCATGCAAGAAAACAGTTTAGGCCAATGAAACATACCAACTGATGAAGTACGTTTGCATAAAAAAACTGGTTTCACAGTTAAAGAAATAAAGTTTTTTACAAATATGTTGAATGCTTTTCTTACAGGAGCACACCAGATCAAATTAATGGCATGATGATTTACACCTTCCAAGATGGAGATGCAATACAACCAGTTAGCTTCCTAGATCTGCTTCGTTTACCAATAGGTACAAATATTTTTAACAACCTTATATATTTTAATTCTAAAAAATCTTGGAAGTGAAGAAACTTTTGTATCACAATAATTTTAATCATTTTCTTTCCTTTTAGGATCAACAACTACAACCCTGTCTCCTATGACATCCAGCAAATTCCCATTGACGTCTCAGAAACCACTGTAAGTGTTAATTATGAGTATTAGAAATAACAATTTGTCATGTAGTCATTTTTAATACCAAGCCCTTAACTGTATTAAACGAAAATTGTGCCCTTTGCAGATCTGGTTCAGCAGTGGTGACAAGCAAACTGGTGTTCAACTCCTCATCTCCAGTCCCCAGTGAAACTCAGGTGCTCAGTGCTATCCAAACTCTAAGGAACTCAAGAGAGTCACAACTTGGTGAATCTGTGAAGGTGGCGAATGTCACTTATGAAAGTAAGTAACATCATTATTGGAGAAAGGCTATTTCTACATGGTATAAAAGTGTGGCACAATCAAAAATACATATTTTTCCACCAGAAATCTCAGACACCTCCTATGCAGTCATCTTTATATTTACTCTGAGTAACATCAGCATCCCAGAAGACCCTAATCTGAAAAACAACACTTACAATCAAGTGCAAAATACTGTCAATACTGGGGTAAGCATTCACAATTTTCCTGTTAAAGAGTTGGATTAAATCAAAGCGTTTCCTGGCATTAATTAATTGTTTGATTTTCCCTAACAGCTGAACACTCTTCTGAATGGGCCTAATTCTACAGCTTTTGAACCCACGTCCTCTGACTTCACGTAAGATTAAATTTGAGTTCTATCTTTAAATTACATTAATTAATTTTATTAATTCCATGCAAAACGTTTTAGGACATTAAAACATGCCAACTGATAAAGTACAATTACATAGAAAAATCTGGTTTCACAATTAAAAAAAAGTTTTTACAAATATGTTGACTGCTTTTCTTACAGGAGCACACCAGATCAAATTAATGGCCTGATGGTTTACACCTTCCAAGATGGAGATGCGATACAACCAGTTAGCTTCCTAGATCTGCTTCGTTTACCAATAGGTACGCCTATTTTCAACAACCTTATATATTTTAATTCTTAAAAGTCTTGTTAATGAGGAATCTTTTGGATCACAAATATTTTAATCACTTTCTTTCCTTTTAGGATCAACAACTACAACTGTGTCTACTTTGACATCAAGTAAATTCCCATTGACGTCTCAGAAACCACTGTAAGTGTTAATAATTAGTATTAGAAATAACAATAAGTCATGGTGTCATTTTTTAATACCAAGCCCTGAACTGTATTAAATGAAAATTGTGCCCTTTTGCAGATCTGGATCAGCAGTGGTGACAAGCAAACTGGTGTTCAACTCCTCATCTCCAGTCCCCAGTGAAACTCTGGTGCTCAGTGCTATCCAAACCCTCAGAGATTCAAGAGAGTCACAACTTAGTGTTTCCGTGAAGGTGGCGAATGTCACTTATGAAAGTAAGTGACATCATTAATGGAGAAAGGCTATTTCTACATCATATAAAAGTGTTAATCGGTGATAAATATGCAAATTTGGCACAATCAAAAACAAATATTTTTCCAAACAGAAATCTCAGACACCGCCTATGCAGTCATCATTATATTTACTCTGAGTAACATCAGCATCCCAGAAGACCCTAATCTAAGAAACAGCACTTACAATCAAGTGCAAAATACTGTCAATACTGCGGTAAGCATTCACAATTTTTCCTGTTAAAGTGTCGGATTAAATCAAAGCGTTTCCTAGCATTAATAAATTGTTTGATTTTCCCTAACAGCTGAACACTCTTCTGAATGGGCCTAATTCTACAGTTATTGAACCCACGTCCTCTGACTTCACGTAAGATTAAATTTGAATTATTTTGCTAATTGCATGCAAGAAAACAGTTTAGGCCAATGAAACATACCAACTGATGAAGTACGTTTGCATAAAAAACTGGTTTCACAGTTAAAGAAATAAAGTTTTTTACAAATATGTTGAATGCTTTTCTTACAGGAGCACACCAGATCAAATTAATGGCCTGATGGTTTACAACTTCCAAGATGGAGATGCGATACAACCAGTTAGCTTCCTAGATCTGCTTCGTTTACCAATAGGTACAAATATTTTTAACAACCTTATATATTTTAATTCTTAAAAGTCTTGTTAGTGAAGAAACTTTTGTATCACAATAATTTTAATCACTTTCTTTCCTTTTAGGATCAACAACTACAACTGTGTCTTCTCTGACATCAAGTAAATTCCCATTGACGTCTCAGAAACCACTGTAAGTGTTAATTATTAGTATTAGAAATAACAAAAAGTTATGTAGTCGTTTTTTAATACCAAGCCCTTAACTGTATTAAATGAAAATTGTGCCCTTTGCAGATCTGGATCAGCAGTGGTGACAAGCAAACTGGTGTTCAACTCCTCATCTCCAGTCCCCAGTGAAACTCAGGTGCTCAGTGCTATCCAAACTCTAAGGAACTCAAGAGAGTCACAACTTGGTGAATCTGTGAAGGTGGCAAATGTCACTTATGAAAGTAAGTGACATCATTATTGGAGAAAGGCTATTTCTACATCATATAAAAGTGTGAATCAGTGATGAATATGAAAATTTGGCACAATCAAAAATAAATATTTTTCAACACAGAAATCTCAGACACCTCATATGCAGTCATCATTATATTTACTCTGAGTAACATCAGCATCCCAGAAGACCCTGAGCTCAAAAACAGCACTTTCAATCAAGTGAAAAATATTGTCAATAATGCGGTAAGCATTCATAAAGAGTTGGATCCAATAAAACAATAAAATCGTTCCCTGACATTGATAAATGGTTTGATTTCCCTAACAGCTGAACACTCTTCTGAATGGGCCTAGCTCTCCAGTTTTTGAACCCACGTCCTCTGACTTCACGTAAGATGAAATTGAATTCTTTTGCATCTGATAAAGTAACAAATATTTTTGCCTAAAACTTTCACACCCAAAAAATAAAGCTCTTTACAAATATCTTCTCTCCATTTCTTACAGGAGCAAATTAGACCAAATTAATGGCACCGTAGATTACACCTTCCAAGATGGAGATGTGATAAAACCAGTTAGCTTCCTAGATCTGCTTAATTTACCAATAGGTAAATCTATATTCATAAATCTCCATCTTTTCATGTTTAAGCTTCTTGGTTCACAAACACCCAATACTGTAACTGAAAACATGATTCTCATCCATTAATCATTGTATTATGTTGCAGATCTAACAACAACCAAGACTCCAACAACAACCACAACACAACCACCGACTGTGTAAGATGAATTATTCAGTTTAGCTAAAACATTATTTTCTTCAATTTCTGTCTCTTCATTATTGTTATTCAACATCTTTGCAGGCTTGGAAAGGTGGTCATTTACATTGAACTGGTGTTTATCACATTTGGTCAAGTTCCAAGTGAGGAGAGTGTACTACAAATAGTTCACAGTTTTCTAGACACAGGTCTGAGAATCGTCCAGTCAGTCCCAACACAAAACCTGAGTGATCCTGTGAGCTTTGTGAATATCACCTATCATAGTGAGTTCTTTTTAGACACCACTCTTTTGTGAGGTTTTACCCTGTTTGTTGCAATCTAACAATTAAATGCAAATGGTTTAGGTAAACCATGCAGACACGAATCATGTAGATCTTTAGTAAGCTCTTGGCTCCTTTTAAAGAAAAACATTATTCCTATAAGGAATTGAAAAGTGAACATGTAAACTACACAGTATAACATTTTAATGTTGTTGTGTTTATGTTTTAAGAATTGGCTGATAACAAATATTCCATCAACTTTGGATTTGAAATCAAAGATGTACTTATGTTTGAAAACCCTGATCTCAGAAATGACACCTTCCCATCAATTCAAGACAAAATAAATGGATTGGTAAGTATGGACACTGTTGCACTGATCATTTCCTGCATGCCCCGCAATTGAAATTAGGCATGTTCAAATGACATTAAACTCAACAAAATAATAAACAAATTGCTTTATTTCAGCTGAACAAGATCCTAAGTGACCCCTCGGGTGTATTTAATTTCAAGGCAACCAATTTTACGTAAGTTTGCAAAGTGTGTTTGATTTTAAGAAATCTGCTTTAGTGTGTAGAGTTTGAAATGTGAATCGTTGGCTTGTGATGGAAGGGATGGGGTAAATCCTGTTAAGATATTAACTTTCTTTTCTTATATATTTTTAATCTCTAAACAGGGGTAACTCCACGGCGATTCGTGCCGATGTACAGTATGTTTTCAACCAAAGTGACATCCATACACCCAGCCTCTTTGTTCAAGAACTCCTCAAAATTAATGGAGTTACCTCAACACCAGC